>NW_004524673.1:6926521-6992042 GCF_000260255.1 Octodon degus
GAAGAAGAAGAAGAAGAAGAAGAAGAAGAAGAAGAAGAAGAAGAAGAAGAAGAAGAAGAAGAAGAAGAAGAAGAAGAAGAAGAAGAAGAAGAAAAAGAAAATCACAGTAACATACAACAGTACATGTATTACAGATTTTCAAAACAGGAATAGCTAATTAACAATGGTTACATTATCTTATTTTCATTGTTGAATCTGTTGTTCAGATTAACAGATATAGTTATATGACTGGGGAAATAATTGAATATTGTTGCTTACTTTCAAGAAATCTTAATTATTTTCCTTGCCTTTTTTGTTTAATTTATTTTAGAGTGCGTACTAATTGATAAGACATTAGAAATAGCACACATTTAGAAGACGAAGATGAGAGGTACTTAACCATGAGTTTTGGATTACACGTTGCTGTCCTCATTGTAGTTGCTCAGATCGCAGATGTCAGCATATAGAGTTAGTTAAGGTGAAAATTCTAAACATTAACTGCTATTTTCAAAAAACTGATGGTAATGATGGGTATCTCATCTCGGCCATCCTGTATATACACTTGTGTATCCTCCTTTCTTTCTTCATACTGTTGCACCTTTCTTTCACTTTTGTTGTTTGATCCTTAAATTCAGTTTATTTCCATTTTATTACATCTATTCTAAATTTAAGGGGTTTTTTTTGTTTGCTTGTTTTTTGTTTTGTATTTTAGGAAAAGTTCTACAGGGCATTCAGGGTTTTGCTACTAGGTCAGACACATGGTGATCCACCTGTTTACAGCCTCCCTAGAGCTGGGATTACAGGCGAGTGCCACCACACCCAGTCTCAATTGCCATCTCAGCATGCCCTTCATGCGGGGCTGGCATGGCATGCCCGGGGACTAAACCCCTAGCCTCTGCTCCTCCTTGTAGGAGCTTTAATCTGTTGAGCTATTTGGCTGGCCAAAATTTCAGGTTTTATTTATTCTTTCAGTTTCTTCTACTAGGGAAACAATACAATATTTACACATGGTCAGTCTGATTTATTTCACTTATGAGTTTAGACTCTAGTTGTATCCACTTACATATAAAGTCTTCAAGTTTGCCTGTCTTTGTAGCTGAGTAGTACTATATGTGGTATTATATAAAAATACCACATATTTTTCATTCATTCCAAACTGATGGGCATTTTCATTGTTTCCAAGATTTGGCCATAACACTTTATCCTGCTATAAACATGAGTGCATATACACCACGATGGCATGATGTTTTCAGTACTTTTTGGAGAAATACCCAGATGGGGAATAGCTGTATTGATTGGGATTTCCAGGACTAGTTTTTCAAGGCATCTCCACACTGATTTCCATAGTGGTTGTTCCAGTCTACATTTGAACCAGACATGGAGAAGGGTTCTTATTCCCTACAGCCTCTCCAGTATTTGTTATTAGTTGATTTCTTTATTAAAGCCACTCTTTCTGGGGTGAGATGGTATTTCAATGTTGTTTTAATTTGGGTTTCTCCAATGGCAGTGCTGTGGAACATTTTTTTCATGTATTTATTTGCCCCTTGTATTTCTTCCTCTGAGACGTGTGTATCCATCTCACATGCCCATTTTTGCTGGGATTTTTTTTAATATATTTTTTAGTAAGGCTCCACGAGTCTCACTATGTAGATCAAGCTCAGAATGATCCACCTGCTTTGAGCCACTCAAAGATCTGGGATTACAGGTGTGTACCACCACACTCAGTCTCAATTGCCGTCTCAGTACACCCCGGGGGCAGAGCCAGCATGGCAGGTGGGGGAATGAACTACTGCCACTGTGTCTGCCTAAGTGGCCACTTTAATCCACTGAGCTATTTGCCCAGTGAATTAGCTATTTGACTGGCTCACATGTGCATTTTTGGATTTGGTTTTTAAACTATGGGGGATTATTTTCTTTTTAGTACTTTACTTAATTTAGATAGAAGTCCTTTGTCTGAGTGACTGTTGGTTCCGTTTTTTCCCAAATTGTGGGTTGTCTTTTTACTCTGTTGGTGACTTCTTTTTTTTTTTCAAAGTTTTATTGATAAACAGATAGCAATGAGACAGTTCCGAATCAAATCGGAAGTACAGTTTCAACAAATAATACACTGCATATATTCTTCTTAGTGGTTAATTGCTGTACAAGATGCAGACTTGTCATCCTATTTACAAACACCATTAGAAAAAAATCATTCTATTCATAAGAGAATACAACTATATATCTATCCCAACCACTTTGAATACACAGATACAAAATGGACATTCATAGTTATACCCCATTTTTTTAAGTTCCTTTATTGAATATTATAGGTGTGTAAACTCAGCAAAATATTCTAAAAGAGTCCAGTAGCCCATAATAGCATTGGGTCTTCTGTTTAACTGGCAATGTCAGAAATTATTGACCTGAGTCCCCCACAGCTCAACATAACAACTTGGCTTTACTTCCTATATTTCGTCTTCATACTTTTCTACTGGATGGTTAAGACCAAGGTAAAGCAGGACCTGGGCAACAAGAGTTGTAGCTTTTTGGTCTGAGAAGGTCAGTGAAATGCCCTCAGGATTTATCCTGAGATCCTGTACCTCAGATTGTAGAACCTTTGTCAGTGCAGCCATGTGGATGAGTCACGGACATTGCTTGGCCAATGTGCACTCTGTGAAAGCCTGAGAGAGTGTCTTCTCCCCATGTGACTCTCCTTAGGCACACTCTACGTCATCGATCACTTTCCTCTTTGGCCCCATAATCTTCTTGATCAGAAAATTTGGCCGGCGCAGGTTAGCAGGAAGCTCTCCACACACTCACCGGACTTGGGCTAGGACTGGGTCTCGGTGACTTCTTTTGAAAAGCAGAAGCTTCTCAATGAGATGAAATCCAGTAGTTGATTCTTTGCAGAATTTCCTATGCTGTTTGGTTTTTGTTTATGAACTGTCTGCTTACTCCTATGTCTTCAAGATTTCCACCTACTTCTAGTGTTTCTGTTTTAATACCTAGATCTTTTGTCCATTTTGACTTTAGTTTAGTGCATGGTAATAGACCTGGGTCAAGTTTTAGTTTTTGGCATGTGGAAATCCAATTTTTCCAGCACAATTTGTTAAAGAGGCTATCTTTCTTCCAATGAATATGTTTGGCCACTTTGTCAAAGATAAGATAGCTAAGTATGCTTGTAGTAGTGTTTCTACCTTCTAATCTGTTGCACTGATGCTCAGCTCTATTTTTTTTTTTTTTTTGCCAGTACCATACTGATTGTATCAGTAGCTATGTAGTATAATTTCAGTCCAGGAACTGTAATACCTCCTGCCTTGCTATTGTTGCCCAGAATTGTCTTTGATATTCTATGGCTTTTTTTGGTTCCAAATACATTTTAAGAATGTTTTCTCTAGATCTGTGAGGTACAATGATAGTATTTTGATAGGGATTACATTAAAAATGTATAACAATTTTGCAACTATGGCCTTTTTCACAATGTTAGTTCTTTCTCTCCAGGAGCAAGGAATATATTTCCATTTTCTGAAATACTCTTGGACCTCTTTTTTTAGAGGGTTGTAATTTCCATTCTATAGATTTTTTACTTCCTTTGTTAGATTAATACTTAAGAATTTCATCTTTATATGCTATTGTGAAAGTTATTGCTGCTCTAATTTCTCTATCAGTGAGTTTGTTATCTATGTAGAGGAATGATATTGATTTTTAGGTGTGGACGTTGTATCTTGCTGAATACTACTGAATCAATTTATTAATTCTAGGAGTTTCTTGGAGTTTTTTTGGGTCTTCCAAATAGAGTATCATGTCATCTTCAAATAATGGTAGTTTAACTTCTTCTTTACCTATTCTTATCCTTTTAATTTTCTCTCTTGTCTAATTGCTCTAGCTAATGATTCCAGAACTATATTGAATAGGAGGAGTGATAGAGGACATCCTTGTCTTGTACCTGATTTGAGAGTAAAAGCTTTCTGCTTTATTCCATTTAGAATTATATTGAGAGTTGGTTTGTCATATATAGCTTTTATTAGGTTGATTCCAATTTCCTGTATGGCTTTGATCATGCATGAATGTTGGACATTGTCAAAAATCTTTTCAGAATATACTGAAATGATAATGTGGTTTTTGGTTTTGGCTCTACTGGTATAGTGTATGACATTTATGAATTAGTGTATGTTGAATTATCCTTGCATCCCTGGGATGAATCCTACTTTTTTGTGGTGTATAAGTTTCTTGATGATTTGCTTTATTCTATTTGCTAGGACTTTACTGAGGATTTTTGCATCTATTTTCATGAGGGAGATTAATCTGTAAATCTCTTTTTTGGTTGGATGTTGCTCTGGTTTCAGTATCAGTATAATAGTTACCTCCAGGAATGATTTTGGGAGTATTGCTTCCTTTTCAATTTCACTGAAGAGGTTGCAAAGTATTGGGATTAAATCTGCTCCACATTTCTTGTAGAATTCAGCTGTGAATCCCTCACGACCTGAGATTTTCTTTGCTGCTCAGTTTTTTAAAATTACATTTTCAGTTTCATTGCCTAATATTTAGTTATTGAGAGTTGTTATATCTTCTTGATTCAGTTTTGGCAATTTGTGACTATCTAGGAATCTGTCCATTTCTTCTGTGTCTTCAATTCTGTGAGAATAAAGATTTTCAAATCGGCTGCTGTTATTCTTCTGAATTTCCATAGTATTTGTATTAATTTCTCACTTTCATTGTATATTACTTGAATTTGAGCTTTTTCTTTCCTCTTTTTGAGGAGGTTGACTAGGGCTTATCAATTTTATTTAATCTTTCAAAGAAAAAGCTTTTGAATTTATTAATTCTTTGTGTTGTTTCATTGTCTCAATTGTATTAAATACTGCTGTAATCTTTATAGTTTCCTCCCATATTTGGGCTTCAGGCTTGGTTTGCTCTTCTTTTACTAGAACCTTGAGGTGCAGCATTTGGATATTTATTTGTTCCCACTCTGCTCTCCTAATGTGTGAGCTCACCACTATACATTTAGCTCTGAGAAGTGCTTTCATTGCA
This sequence comes from Octodon degus, assembly GCF_000260255.1. Lineage (NCBI taxonomy): Eukaryota > Metazoa > Chordata > Mammalia > Rodentia > Octodontidae > Octodon > Octodon degus. Next base: position 6,931,511 of record NW_004524673.1, read on the forward strand.
TCCCACAAATTGTGGTAAATTGTATTTGAATTTTTGTTGGATATTTGACATTATTTAATTTCATCTGTAACCCATTGTTTCCTGATGATGGTGTAATTTAATTTATATGTTTATTCAGTTTTTGTGGTTTCTTTTGTCATTAATTTCCAGTTTCTTTGCACTGTGGTCAGATAATATGCATGAGATAATTTTTGTTTTCTTGTATATACTTAAGCATGATCTATGGACTGGAATAAAGTCTATTTTAAAAAACATACCATGTAAATCTGAAAAGAATCTGTATTTAGATGTTTCTGGGTGGGGCACTCTACATATATCCACTAAGACCATTTGTTCAAAGGTTTGGCTTAATTCTTCTACTAGTTTGCCAATTTTTGTGTACTTGACCTATCTTTTTGAGATAAGGGGATGTTAAGGTCCCTGGTAAGATTGTGATATTGGTCATTAGATTTTTTTGTGTCATTAAAATATATCTTATATAGTTGGGTGCTCCAATATTTGTTGCATACATGTTTATGACTGTTATCTCTTCCTCTTGAATTGTTCCCTAACCAGTATAGATTGACCTTCTTTATCTCATTTGAACAGTCTTGATTTGAAGTTAAGATTGTCTGCAAACAGAATGGCTACTCCTGCATTTATTTCTGATGCTCTGGAGCATGTGATATTGTTTTCCATCCTTTAACTGTGAGTTTGTGAATTTATTTATGGGTTTAAAGTCTTTCTTGTATACAGCATACTGTTGGATTTTGTTTTTTAATCCATTCTGCCAGTGTATTTTTTTAATTGGGGAATTCAATCCATTTACTTTGGTGGTTATAATTGATATGTATTGGCATGTTTGTCATGTTATTTTCCTGCTGTTGGTTTCCCAGTTTTCTCTGTGTTTAATAGTTTTCTGTGTTTGGTAGGTTCTTTCTGTTATTGGTCTTAGAATTGTGGTCATTTTGATCCCTTCCTAGAATATCTTTTGGTTTTCTATTTAGGATTGGTTTGGTTGTCATGAATTTCTTTAGTTGTTCTTTATGAATAGAAGTATTTCACTTCTCCAATGTACTTGAAAGAGAATTTTTCAGGGTATATACCTTTAGGTTATAGTTAGTTTTCTTGTAGGACTTGAAGTGCTTTACTCCATGATCTTCTTGACTTGATAGTTTGTGAGGAGAAATCTGATGTTATTCTTATGGGTTTTCCTTTAAATGGGATCTGTTCCTTTTGTCTAGAAGCTTTTAGTAAGTAGTTCTTGTGCTGAATTTCTAGGATCTTAATTATTACATATCTGGGTGTAGTTTTAATTGGTTGATATTATTTGGAGTTCTATGTGCCTTAACTGAATATCAGATTGTTTCCCCATATTTGGGAAGTTTTCTGCTATTAATTCTGCACATATTCTTTTTATGACATTTATGCTTCTTCCTTCTTTCTCATTGATACCATTAGTCTTACGTTGCTCACTTTTACATCATTTTGCAGCTGTTCAATTATTATTTTCTAGATCCTAGTTGTTTTTGAGAGATCTTTCCTTAACTTTTCACTATCTTCAACAGTGTGTTCAAGGTCTGAGCATCTATCTTCACTTACATTCAAATGGTTTTTAAAAATAATTTTATTGAGAAACAAATAGCAATGAGACAAATTCAAAACCGATTAGTAGGACAGTTTCAATAATTAATATATTGCATATTGTTGTCTTAGTCATTATCCATTGTACAAGATGCAGACATGATATCTTGTCTACAAATACTATTAGAACAAGTCTTTCTATTCCTTGAATTAACATAATGAAGCTGTACACCTATCCTATTTTGAATATACAGATACAAAATGGTCGCTCATTTGTATCCCCTTTTTTGTTTAGTTTTGCTAGAGAAGGGTATTCCATTGTCATTTAAATGTTGTGAGTGCATGAGTTCAGCAAAATATTCGAATAGAGTCCCATAGTCCATAATAGTAGCGGGTTTTCCATAAGACTGACAATATCAAAAGTTGTTGACTTGAGCCTTTTACAGCTCAGCATATTAATATGGCTCAACTTTTTATACTTTGTTTTTATACTTTTCTACCAGATGGTTAAGAACAAGATCAAGCAAGACCTATATAACAAAAAATGTAACTTTTGTATCTGAAAAGGTCAGTCAAACCCCCTCAGGATTTATCTTGAAACCTTGTACCACAGTTTATAGATACTTTATCAGTGTCAGCCATGTGGATGAGTCACAGACATTGCTTGACCAGTTTGCTCTCTGTGAAAGCCTGCGAGAATGTTTTCTCTCCATATGACTCTCCTTAGGCACACTCTACATCATTGATCACTTTCCTCTTTGGCCCCATAATCTCCTTGTTCAGAAAATTTGGGACACCACTGAGTTACAGGATGTTACATTACAGGTTCTCCTCCATTCAAATAGCTTTGCCAACTTTTAATGGAATTTGTAATTTCTGTATATCTTTTTGAGTCTGCTTCATTCATTCTTTTTTTTTCCTATATTGCTCATTCAAGGTTTCTATCATATTTCTATTCTCCTTTTTTTCAGTATCTTCTTTCAAAATGCTGTTATTCTTTCATTATAGTTATCAGTTCTTTTAATCTGTGATATTATTTCTGATCTGGTTTCCTCTACACTATTGAAATCAAACTTAACTGACAGGACCTGGCTTAGGTCTGATTTCTGTGTTTTGTTTTTTTTCACCTGAGCTCAGTCCAAGTGGACTTCTAGCTGCTAGTTCCCTATAGACCCACTGAGGTAGAATGGTCCCTGTGGGTCCCACTGGCTGCTGATGCATCAGCTTCTTACTGTAGGCCTGCCAAGGTTTAATAGGCCCGCTATGCCAGGTGGTTCTAATACCACAGTTTTGTCCTGATTGCTTCACTTATTTGTATGTCAAATTTATTTTCCAGGGCCAGCTAGATAGCTCAGTGGGCTAAAGTGCCTGCTTAGGCAGGCATAGGGACGGGGCTTGAATCCCTGGTGTGCTGTGCCAGCCCCGCACCCGGGGTTCACTGAGAGGGCGCTTGAGACTGGGCATGGTGGCAGGCACCTGTAATCCCAGTGCTTGAGAGGCTGAAAACAGGAGGATCACTTCAATTGTGTATAATTTCAATAGAATTTTTAATTTCTTAGATATCTCTTTTCTATTTTAGGAATTAGAAATTAGGAATAAAGATTAAGTACTAAACCTGTGGATTAGAAAATGATGAGAACTTAAAACAGTTCCAAATAAACTTTTCCTTTAATGAACTAGGAGGCAAAAACATGGCATTAATGGGACATAAGTCGTGAGATAAGTAGAGAATCAATCGGAGAGAAGAAAGGAAGTTTGTAGACTAATACAAGTTTTGGAAACATTGTTGGGAGAACAGTTGAAAATATCCTCCATGGGTATAAATTAGACCACATTTTTCCTCACAGTCAGCTCAAAAGGTGTCTATTCTCAGTCATCCTCTCCCCAGGAGGCTCTCCCAAGGGCCACAGGCCACTTACCTGTGTGGCTGTACAGAGATCCTCAGCCTCGCTCTTTCTTAATGAGGCAAACTAACATACTTTTATATTTAAATCTTTTATTAACAGCTCTGTCATATTTCTCTACAACAAAACCATGTTCATAAATTTGGGATCTAAACTGTTATGTCCCATAAGCATATTATTATGACCAAAGTTTATTAAAGTGTGAATTGCCACTACATTCATAACTCTTTATGAAAGTTTGTTAATATGCAGCTAGAAAACAAAGAAAATATACTTAAATTTTAGTCAATAAATATTAAACAGAAAAGCTAAAGCTTTTTATTGATACTTTAGCTATTAATGAAATGAATAAAAATAACTTCTCTGGTCTTTTGTTTTGAGTGATGATTTATGCACAGAGAACTTCTACAATTTTTATTCATCTTGTAGCTAACACAGAATCTTACATTTAGCAGAATATGTACATTGTAAATACTCTATGAGTTGAAATATGATAGTAATTACTTCTAATAAGAGTAAACAAGATAAGCCTTAGAATGCAGTGTATAGCTTTTTGGGGGAAAGAGTTGAAATATTTGAACTACAAAATATGTATCTTCTTGTTAACTAGAAAGTGACTATGAGACACTTAATGTAGTCATATTTTTCCCTGATAATTAGACAACAGGAAAATGAACAATGTCCTGGTCACATCCCCTTTATTTCCAAGATTTATTTATTACAAATTGCACTACTATAACCCTGGGTGCACATATATTGCTGTGGTATGATGTTTTCAGTTCTTCTGGAAAAATAAACAGAAGGGGAATGGCTAGGTTGAATGGGATGTCTGATTTCCATAGTGGCTGTACTAGCCTCTATTCCCACCAACAGTGGAGAAGGGTTTCCTTTTTCTGCACAGCTGCTGCAGTATTTTATTTCATAAAATTTTGTTTTTAGATTCCTAACAACTTTGACACACAATACCGAAATACAGCATTCCACCATTAGTTGCCTGTATTAAGTACTTTGACAGAAAATAAGCAGTTATATTTTTATATAATTTGCAAGAAATATTTTTGAATGATTAATGTATTTCAATTTTTGAATAATAGTAGTGATCAAAGAACTCTTTATTATACATAATTTTATGGAGTATAACTAGTTTCAAGAGGTTTCATTTATATCAGTCAATTAGAGAACTGCATCTAAATTACGATCATGGTAGGGGAGATGCGGAGTCATGTATTCTGAGGGTCCACATCAGCCACATCTTTGTCAAATGTCAGGAGGTAATATACTGAATCAAACAAGAATGTCAGTGCTGGAATTACATTCAATAGGCTCTTCTCAGTGAACAGGTTTTAGTTTTGTTTCAATGCAATTTTAAAAGATTATTAGCAAACGTGCTGAAATATGTACTTACATGATGCATTCTTATGAAGTTATTTTAAAAGTATGCCAAGTGCTGATTGGTCTTCTATGTAGTAGAAATTACATGACAGTACATATATTCTAGCTGCACAATGCTTGCCATATTCAAAAAGCTCTCTGTGAAAGTTTGCTTAAGTACCTGGCTCTACAGGGCTGATAAATTCACTGATTTTTTTTTGCACCCCAAATGATTGAATTGTTAAGTACAAAATTAAGCAACCCATTTCCAACAAATTTTTACTCAAATTCCTATTAAATAATAAATAATTTTGTTTTATATTTATGTGGATGTACATAAACACATACCTATCAATTTATATGAATAAAAAAAAATAAATGGTTTATTTCCAAAGTGAGTTTTTAGGCATTTCTGAAAGGGTTACATCAGACACTGAATCTTCATATACACACTTGCTATAGTATCATATAAGTTGCCTCCATATATTTTATGGTATCTTCCTGACCTGTTTATAGCAGGGAGAATGGTTATTACCCATGCTCAGAGCTGAGATATTTCTCTGATAAATTAGGTAATAACACTTTTTTGATGGATAGAAGTTTGAAGTAAGTGTGAATTTATCCCTAACAACAAGTGACAGGTTTCATTTAAATAGGAGACTACCCATCAACGATCAGGGAATTTATTAGGAAGTTAAAAATATCTGAAATCACCACTGTAAGCTACTGACATGGTAAATATATTATTTTAATATTGCAATAAAATATTTTACATTTTTATTTATTGTCAATTAACAGGAAACATAAGTCCCCAAATGTCTCCATTGGAATGGCTTTGGCAATGTGAGACATATGTGTTAGTCAACATGTACTATATAGTCACGTCTACGTAAAGATAATTACTTCTAATATTTTTCTACTTAAATGAAACAAATTAGAAAGTTTGTGTTTCCCTTGTTCAGTAGAGCCTAGTTTTTCTTTTTTTATTATGTTTTTATTATTTATTTTTAAATTTTTAAAGTTTCTAATACTAGAAGATATGATACAATGTCTTTTAAATAAATTGTAAGTCAAAGATATAGTATAAATCTTAGAACAAAAATTAAGATTAAGCAATATTCAGAAAATTAAATGTTTCAAAACAATTGAACTAAGAAAAAGTTTTCATGATAGCAAAGAAGTACTAAGAGTAAAACATAAGATAAATACTGGAATGACAAGTAAATGACCAGCACTTCTAACAGTTTGAGGATAGGATATCGCACAAAGATCTAATGTGTTGTGGACATGCATAACGACCATGACAGTTACTGGTGGCCAGGTGTCACTTGTGGAACTGAGCTACAGCTATTTCTTTGAAATCCACCCTGTAGACTCAGATGGAATCATGACCCATAGGGTGGAAGAGAAGTCCATCTGTAGAGTGTGCTGATGAAAATATTCTGCTGCTGAACACAAAAGAATAACTAAAAGACTATTGTGTACCTCTTATTCTCTTCTGTTTAATTGTTTGCCCTATTTGGTGGGTTCTTTCCATTCCAGTAGAGCCTAGTTTTAAATTTTATTTTTTATTTTTTACCTTTATTTTTGGTACCAGGTATCAAACTCAGGACCTGTCACTTGCCAGGTAGGCATTTATGCCACTGAGCTAACTCCCCAGCCTGAACCTACTTTTTTAGTGACTTAGTGATTTATTGCAGGCTTCATCTTTAACTTTGCAGATTCAATAAATATGTACAGAATCTAAAAGACAATGTCTTTGATAAGGAGGACACAGGTATACACATAAATAAAACCTCACTGGGACTATTTTAAGCATTCATTTATAGAATACCAGGCAGTCATTGCCTATAAGTTTTAATTACATATGACCACTATAGGTTTTCCATGTCTATATTTTAAATAAAACTTTGCAGAGGAAAACTTGATTTTTTTTCTGGAGAATAGTATTATGTATTATATATATAAACATAGCAAACAATGGTAATGTATTTATCAGAACATAATGCTGGCTGGAGATTATAACCTGAACATGCGGAATCAGAGTGACCAGAGAGGACGAAAGCGGTGACTGGTCCTTCGTATATCAATCATTACAGGGTAACAAAGAATTCTTGTACAAAAACTGGAAATAAAGAGAAAAAAATACATCTCTGAACTACAAAAACCATAAATATTTCATTATGCAATTGATAAAACAATATACATTCTTTGAATCATGTGCAATAAACATAAAACAAGTTATAATTTTTAATTTATGGATTTATCAAGTATATCTTTAAAAATTTTACCCAGAATAATTTGTTGGTTAAATTTAAGGCAATCTATTATGTAACATGTACTACTTCATCTGTTTTTTTAATACTAGGTAGGTATACCCCCCAAAATAGCAGAAGATAATATGATTTCATTTATATTTCGGGATGGAAGAAAACATATGCAGTATTCAGTAAGGAAGTTTTCTCTCATATTTTCTTACCTACATTTTAGCATTGGCTCGGTTTAATACAGAACACAGCTAGTATCTTAATAAATTTTTACAACATCATTTAAAGAAACAATGATAAGCATCTCTGCAAAACAAATATTGAAAGATTTAACTTAAGGCACTGCTTCTCATGAGCAATTCTGTTAGATCAAGTAGAGTATACTTTGTTTATATGCTCTGACTGTTGGTTGTTGTGTTTTGGAGGGGACATCACCGGCAAAGATCAAAGGCGTGGTCCGAGGGTACCCATGCAGGATCAGAAAATTGCTGGAAGGACAAGAGCAGCTGTCATCAGTGTTAGCCAACTCTGGGAATGAATAAAGAGGTGATAGAAAGTGCTCTTAATGTATCAAAGGCAGGATAAATTCTAAGAAGACGCACTGTTTCTAGATGTGATGAGTCAGGGAGGGTGTTTCAATGAAAGTTCCAAGAATTTTGGCTTAGAGCAAGAGCCTTAAAAATTACCTGTCATCCAAAAGTAAAATGACAGAAACCTCCTTTGTCAGTAAGTCCCTGCTTCAGGCAATGTGCTAGGTACTCTTTACTTAGCATACTATTGAGACAGAGAAAATTACTAATAACACCTTTTATGAAGAAAAGATCCCTAAACAAATCTTAAATATTAGACGAATAAACACATGTGGCCATGCCTGGATTCCTCTGAGGCCCCCAAAATCATTTATAAAAATGCTCAGCAATCAACTGTTCCCAGTGAAACCCAGATCTTGTGAATATAAAAGTATATATCTCACTGAGTTAACTGAATGTGTTCCAAAAACAATTCTTATTCTACTGAAAATTTGCCAGAAATACACAACAGAAGTGGTAAAAGCTTTCTGACCATATAGGAATTTATGAAAGAAATTACTAAGTGAAAATTTAAGTAATGTAAAATGTCAATCAAAACTGCTACATAAGTCGAAGGAAAGGTCTGAATTATTGCATCTGAGGATGGCAGACGGCAGACAAGTGAGGTAGCACATACCTCAGAGAGAAGAATAAAAGAAGACAGAGAATCTATAATTTCCAGGCTGAAGCCATCAGCATGAGAGGAGAGGGATGAATGAGCCAAAGGCCAGGGAAATGATCTTTTCTCTTTTTAATTTAATTTAATTTTAAAGAGTAAAAGTGGCTGGGAAAATAGCTCAGTAGAATAAGTGCTTGCCTGGCAAACACAGGCTTCTGAGTTCAATCCCTGGTATTAAAAAAAAAGAGTTAATGCAAAAACAAAGAGCAAAGACAAAGACAGAAACAGAGTAACATACAATAATACATAGGTACAGATTTTCATCTTCTATATTACATATTTTATCCTCAAATCTGTTGCTCAGATTAATAAATATAGGTTTGTAAGATTGGACAAATAATTGGACCTTGATGTTTGTTTTCAATAAACTTTAATTTTCTCTTGAATATTTTACTTTATTATTTTTTATTTATTTTAAAGAGCATAATAATAACAGATAAGACATTAGAAATGATATTCATTTAGAAGAATGAAATGAGAGGTGTTCAACTGTGATTGTTGTGTTGTACATTACTGTCTATGATGTAGTTGCTCAGATTGCAGATATTAATATGTAGAGTTAGTCAAAGTGAAAATTATAAATATTAATGCTATTTTCAAAAAACTGATGAAAATTATTAATACAATCACCCCAGCTATCTGGAATACATACTTGCATTTTCCTCACCATTTTTTCCTATTTTCTCCTTTCCCTCATCTTTGTTGTTTATTCCTTATATTCAGTTTCTTTCCATTTTACTATATCTATTACCTTTCAGATTTTATTTATTCTTTCTGGTTCTTACACTAGGAAGACAATACAATACTCGAGGCCTTTAGAGGTAAATGGATGCAAACAGAGGCTGTACTCATAAGTGAAATAAATCAGACCCACGTGTGTAAATATTGTGAGAGTACAGACAGGAAGTCAGAGATACAGGAAAGTGAAAGACAGAATTTCAAAAAGAATCAACAGGCAGAAATACTTCAGAAAATTCACTTAGCAATAAAGGTTTTTCTGGAGACCAAAAAGATAGTTTTTATGTTATTTTTAAAAATGATAACACACAAATAATAAAAATTTACCATGTTAAGTAATTTTAAGTATATAATTGGTAATATTAAGCACATTGCTGTGCAATCTTCACCATCTAACATCTCCCAAAAGTTTTCCTGTCATAAACTGAAATTCTGCAAGTACACAGTTTCTCCACATTCTCCCATACACTTAGCAGTAGGACTCCCCGTGCCGACCTTCTGTTGCTATGGACTCAACACTCCTAGGTCCCTCACATAAGTGCAACTACAAGAACTGTATGTGTCATGTTGTTGTTTGTTTGTTTCTGGCTTAATTCAAATCACAGATTGTATTATGGGCTGATGGTAATTTTATCTTGATTCAGGAACATCATCACCTTTGGTTGTATCTCTCTTTCTCTGTGTGTCTGTGTGTCTGTGTGTCTGTGTGTCTGTCTGCCTGTCTGTCTCTCTCTCTCCGTCCTTCCTTCCCTTCCACTATCTCTCTCCCTCCCTTCATCCTCCACTCTCCCTCCTTCGTTCTCCCTTCCCCTCCCTTCTCTCTCTCTCTCTCTCTCTCTCTCTCTCTCTCTCTCTCTCTCTCTCTCTTTCTCTGTCTTGTGTGTGTGTGTGTTTTCATTTGCCCTACAGAAATATTTGAGTTTGATATAATCTCATTTGTCAATGTTTGCTTTTCTCACCTGCTCATTGCAGATTATATCCAAAAAACCCAGGCCTTGGGCTTTAGAATATGCCAGCTTAATTTACTAAGGCTTCCTGAGCTTCTCTGTCTCTCAACTGCCCACCCGCCCCCAGCCCACCCTGGCACTCCTCAGTCTCCATGCTCCTCTGTCTGGGATGGTGTAGCACATTTTAGCTTCTCAAGGAAAGGCTTGCTTGGCATCTGCATTGCTGCTGAGTTGAGCTGAGAGCAGGGCACAGTGAGCATCAGGCATTTCTGCTATTGGACGGTTGTGGATAAAATACAGTCTTAACTGGAGAAGATGGAAAATGAAGAAAGGAAGGGGCAAGGGAGGGGAGGGAGGCAAGAAGGAAGGAAGGAGAAAGTGGAGGAGGGGGAAAGGAAAGTGAAAGTGAAGAGAGCTCCTTTTCTTGATTTCTGTGTAAGACACTGTCTTGAGCTTTTTTTTTTATTTTTTGCTTGTTTTTTAAATTAAATCTCTGGTTGAGCCTTTGCAATATATATTATTAAATGTATATTATTAAATAAAACATTTTGATTGTCTAATAAAAAGAGAGACAAGTAGGAAGGGAAACTGGGAGGAAGGGATGAAGGCAGAACTGCATGGAAAAAGAAAGAAGAGTAAGTCTGGATCAGACAGAAATATTGTCTTTGGGGGTTGTGTTTAAATCAGATAGGACACAGGGTCACACCGCAATTTAATAATGTACACTTTTTAAAAATACTTTTTAGTTATTTTTATTTTTAATGAGAGTAAAAAATAGTATTAAAACAGAAAAATTATGAATGATACAGAATGTACCTATTCAAAAGGAAAAAATTACTGAGTTCAGCAGAAGGACAGGAGAGGTAGTGAGGGAAAGAGATATATATCTTTGTATATAAGCAGGACAGTTTGCACAACTGCACTGTGGATTTATGTTCCTCTATGGAAAGAAACAATTACAACTTAATTTGTTTTGTCTCCTTTTTTCAATTCTCTGACTTTTTGTCTAATTTCTTACATATTTCTTTCTTCTTCCAATTTCACATGCATATATCTGGTAATATGAACAGCTGATTGGAAGACAACACTATGCATTACAGCAAATATGGTGAGATTCATAATATTTTGTTAAATTTAATGTATACATTTTTAAACACAGAAATATTAAATATTTAATATATCCACTGATAAAATAGACAAAACAAGATTCAAAACAGAATACTCATTTGATGAGGGTAAGAACACTAAAAATTCTATAGAACATGAGAAAAGAAGTGTGGAAAGTATCACAGCAGGTGTGGTCATATGGGCAGGGGGTGAAGGGACACCCACAGAGGAAGCAAAGACACAAGAACTGCAGTAAAGGAAAAGAGAAGTTAGACCTGCAACAGCATTCTGGAGGCTGAGACCTTTTCATTCAGTCTGCTCTGTTGAATTCAGAATACTAGACCCTTTTCCTGGGCACTCTTAGGAAGCACAGCCTCAGTCTCCTCAGTGGCAGTCCATGCAGTCAGAACCCATGATATTCTGAGACCCTTGCCAGTCCCTAGCATCACCTGTTCTCAGAGACCTGAAGCTGCCTCATGCCAGAGCTGTTACTAAGCAAACCTCCCAGAGACTTAGGCTGTGATTCATTTTTCCTAAGTTGATGAATTGACCTATGTGTTTCTCCATTCATGCTATTTTGCCATTAAATATCCACCTTCTGCTCAATTTGGTTCTGAGCTTATTTTTGTTTTCAAGCGTCTCTGAGGCTACAGCAAAGGGCTGGCTTACCTGCTTATCAGAACCTACAGTATAGGCCCTGAAACAAGACACTGTGTTATTAAAGAAACAAGAGTCTAATGAGTGTTGAATCCAGAGATTCTGGATATATCACAGGTGTAAACTCAAAAGACTGATTTGGCATCCGATATGTTACTTCACAGGAAAGAAGCAAGCTAGAATTTCTTCATCTGATTACACAGCACAATGAATAAGGATGGGGGCAGCCCTCATTATTTATGTTTGCTCAACATATTAAAGAAGAAAAAATTGCAGAATAACATACATTTTCCCATAGAAACCAAACAAGGAAGCAATTCCCAAGGCTTTGAGGATAATTGTGTTTAAACAATGATCCCAGATCCCCTGGGCATATTTCACTAGTAATCAGTTTTGATGTTTCTCAAATTGTCACTAAGCTATGTACAGTGTCCTGACTTGTCAAGTTATGTATTCACATTTGTAAATCTATGTCTATAGGCAGATAATGCTGAATGAGTGTCTGGACAAGAATATGCAGACTTCGCGATGTTGCCTTTCAGGAAACTAGCACCAAGTCAGGAAAAAAGAAATCCTTCATTATCTAGCAAAGAGCCAAATGAACAAATAAATTATTAATAAACAACTGATTACATTGTGGTTCTGTTAAAACTTTTGACTAGAATTTCTCTTTGTACCTTATCATCCTTAACCTCATTGCTGCACTTCTGAAAGTAACATCTATCAGAATTCTAGATGATTATCTAGGTTTAGCCGAGTATAAAATAAGTAGATAAGAGCTTATAGAGATGACAATGTTGGAAGGCATATAAAGTTCATTTCATACAGCCTGCTCATCTAGGAAGAAAAGAAAGCTTAGAGTATACAAAACCATATCTGGAGTTTATTTTTATTTTAATTTTATTGAGAAATAAATATGAATGAGAGAGTTTCAAAGCTGAATAATAGGATAGTATCGATAATCAATACATTATACATTATTATCTTCTTAGTGGTTATCCATAATACAAGAAGCAGACAGGATATCTTGTCCAAACACTATTAGTACACCTCTTTCTTATCATTGAATTAAGTGAAAGCAGCTCTTTATCTATACTATTTTGTATATATAAATACAAAATGATCTATCCTTTGTATCCCCCCCTTTTTTGTTTAGTCCTGTCAGAGGTGGGTATTCTATTGGCATCTAAATACTATAGGTGCTTGAATTCAGCAAAACAATCCAAAACTGTCTAGCAGCCTATAATATTAGTGGGTTATCCTCAAAAGTTATTGACTTGAGCATTTTACAGCTCATCGTATTAATATGGCTTTACTCTATATACCTCGTTTTTATACTTTCCTGCTGGATGGATAAGACCAAGATAAAGAATACCTATATAAAAAGAAATGTAACTTTGTATCCAATAAGGTCACTCAAGTACCCTCAGGATTTATCCTGTAGCCCTGTACCACACTTCATAGATCCTTTGTCAGTGTCACCCATGAGGATGAGTCACAGTTATTACTTGACCAATTTGCTCTTTGTGAAAGCCTGAGAGAATGTTTTCTCTCCATGTGACTCTCCCCAAGCACACTATACATCATTGATCACATTCCTCTGTGGCTCCAAAATCTCCTTGATCACAAAATTTGGAGCACAACTGAGTTACATGATGTTACAGTACAGGTTCTCCTATGCCTGAGTCTTCACTGACCTTGAAAGGCTGGGGCCAAAATGTTGGCTGACCTTGCAGCCCTTCCTTTTCTCCAATTTTGATGTGCTAACTTAGGTTGTTAACCCTCCAGAAAAGACGCTTATTATTAACCTGCAATATATGCAGTTTGGTCTACCTTATCTGTCTAAATATCAAACATCTTTGGCATATCATGGAACAGGTATTTTCCATCAAATATTGATATGTTGAACTTTAAATCCTTACAGAATATGAAGGAAAAATAATTTTAAAAAACTAGAAATAAGCATTTACATATTTTACAAAGAAATTTAAAAATCTAACCATATACAGAATTGTGACAGTACAGACCTGAGACTTTTTTTTCTTATTCTTGTGTCTTTTTCTCATTTATTACTCTTTTTTAAAGAAAAAAAAACCTATACTTGAGAGACAGTATGGCAATAATTGGTATGTCATGACAAGAAGTACATATTTAGAAGACCAGGATGATACCTGCTCCAAGCGTGACCCCTCTATTACACATCATCCTCAGTGCAGCTGCCTGGCTCACAGGCACCAGCATATACAGTTAGTCAGGGTAAGAATCCCACCAGCCAACCGCTACACTCAAATATCTGCTGATGTCCCCCAGAATCACTGCCCCACCCATCTTGTACATACAAATGCATGGCTTTGCCCCTGTCATGTTTCCCAGCTTTTCTCATTGCCCACTCCTCATTGTCCAATTCTCAAGTTCTTGCTTTCCTTTTGTGTTGTACCTTTTTTTATTTTTTTGCGGAACCGGGATTAAACTCAGGCCTTTGCACTTCCAGGGAAGAGCTTATTCCACTGAGACATCTCCCCGGGCCCAGAGTTGTACCTTTCTATATGTATTTCTTCTTTTGAGTTCTTATACTAGGGAGACAATAGGACATTTACACATGTGGGTCTGGTTTATTTCACTTATAAGTATATCTTCAAGTGGCATCCACTTAAATATGAAGGCTTCAAGTTTATCATTCTTTTTAGCTGAGTATAGAAATACCACTGTATAGAAATACCACACCTTTTTCAACCATTCCACAAGTGATGGGCATCTTGGTTGTTTCCAAGATCTGGCTATCACAAATTGTGCTGCTATAAACATAGATGTGCATATATCACTAAGATATGAAGCTTTCAGTTCCTCCAGGAAAATTCCCAGTAGGGGGATAGCAGGCTTGAATGGGATTTCCAGTCCTAGTTTTTTAAGGAGTCTCCACACTGATTTCCATAATGGTTTCACCAGTCTATGTTCCTACTAACAGTAGAGGAGGGTTCCCTTTTCCCCACAACCTCTCCAACATTTGTTGTTGGTTGATTTCTTTATGATAGCCATTATCTCTGGGGTGAGATGGCATCTCAGTGTTGTTTTCATTTGCATTTCATGGATGGCTAGTGATGAGGAGCATTTTTTTCATATGTTTATTTATTTCTTTAATTTCATCCTCTGAGAAGTGTGTGTTCATCTCGGATGCCCATTTCTGGATTGGGTCTTTAAATTTAGGGATCCTAATGTTCTTTAGTTCTTTATAAATTATAGAGAGCAGATGTTTGTCTGAGTGTTTGTTAGTTAAAATTTTTTCAAAATTTGTGGATTTTTTCACTTTGTTGGTAATTTCTTTTGACGCAAAAACTTCTCAAAAAGAGGTCATCTCAAAGGGGCCGGAGAGATGGCTCAGTGGAATAAGCGCTTCCCTGGCAAGCACAAGGGCCTGAGTTCAATCCCTGGTTCCGGAAAAAAAAAAAAAAAAGGTGGTCTCAGTTGTTAATTCTTTCAAGTTTTACCCGTGTAATTTGATTTTTGTTCATGAAATCTGTCTATCCCTATGCCTTCAAGAGTTCTTCCTACTTTCTCTTCCAGGAGATTTAGTGTTTCTGTTTTAATGTTTAGATCTTTAATCCATTTTGACTTTAGCTTAGTGCATGGTGATAGACCTGGGTCAAGTTTGAGTTTTTGGCATATAGAGAGCCAGTTTTTCCAGCACCATTTGTTAAACAGGCTATCTTCCTTCCAGTAAGCATGTTTGGCCCCTTGTAATTGCAATGCCTCCTGTTTTGTCTTTGTTGGCCAGGACTGAATTTGCTATTCTAGTTCTTTTCTGGTTCCAAATAAATGTTAGGAATGATTTCTCTATGTCTAGGAGGTATGTTGTTTGTAGTCTGATAGGGATTGCATGAAATCTGTATTGCAATTTTGGGAGTATGACCATCTTCATGATGTTAGTTCTTCCTATCCAGGAGCAGGGACTATCTTTCCATTTTCTGAAATTCTCTATAATCTCTTTTTTCGGAGTACTGTAACTTTCCATGAAAAGATCTTTGATTTCTTTATTTAGATGATTTCCAAAGTATTTCATTTTTCGCACGGCAATTATAAAAGGTATTGATTCTCTAGTTTCCCTCTCAGTGTGTTTGTTATCTGTGAAGAGGAATGCTATTGACTTTTGAGTATTGACTTTGTATCCTGCTATGCTACTGAATTTGTCTATCTAGTCTAGTAGCTTCTTGGTGGAGTTTTTTGGGTCTTCCAAGTAAAGTATGTCATCTGAAAATAATGATAGTTTTCACTTCTTCTTTGCCTATTCTTGTTCTTTTTATTTCTCCATCTTGTCTAATGGCTCTAGCTAATGATTTCAGAAGTATATTAAATAGGAGTGGTGAAAGAGGACATCCTTGTCTTGTACCAAATTTGAGAGTAAAAGATTTCAGTCTTTTCCCATTGAGAAATATATTAGCTGTTGGGTTGTCACAGATGACTTTTTTCAGATTGAGACCTTCTATTCCAATTTTCTGTATGACTTTGAACATGA
Source organism: Octodon degus (assembly GCF_000260255.1). Classification (NCBI taxonomy): domain Eukaryota; kingdom Metazoa; phylum Chordata; class Mammalia; order Rodentia; family Octodontidae; genus Octodon; species Octodon degus. The sequence continues at coordinate 6,947,823 of NW_004524673.1, forward strand.
CTGAGTGTTGGACTCTTTCAAAAGCCTTTTCTACATCAATGGAGATGATTATATGGATTTTAGTTTTTGCTCTATTGGTATAGTGTATTATATTTATAGATTTTTGAATATTGAACCATCCTTGCATCCCTGTAATGAATCCTCACTGGTCATTGGGTATGATCTTCTTGGTGATTTGCTGCATTTTATTTGCTAGGATTTTATTGAGAATTTTTGTATCTCTGTTCATGAGGGAGATTGGCCTATAGTTCTCTTTTTTTAGTTGCATCTTTCCCTGGTTTTGGTATCAGTATAATACTTGCTTTGAAGAATGATTTTAGGAGAACTCTTTCCTTTTCAATTTCATTGAAGAGTTTGAGGAGTGTAGGGATTATATCTACTGTGAATTTCTTGTAGAATTCAGCTGTGAATCCATCAGGACCTGGACTTTTCTTTGTTGGCCGGCTCTTTATTATATTTTGTATTTCATTGGCTATTATTGGGTTATTGACAGTTGTTATATTTTCTTGATTCAGTTTTTGTGATTTGTACCTTTCTAGGAATCTGTCCATTTAACCTGTGTATTCTATTCTGTGAGCATAAAGATACATATACAGCTGCATTCTCTAAATTCAATGAATAGAGAGATTTGTTCTAATACTGTCTGTGGACAGGATATCATGTCTACATCTTGTACAATGAATAACCACAAAGACAACAATATGCAATGTTTTAATTATTGAAACTATGCTAGTAATTGATTTTAAACTCTCACTGCTAGTTGTTTCTCAATAAAATTATTTTAAGAACAATATTAATAAAAAATAAAGGAAAATAAATTAAGTAAAAGCCTGTTATGTTAGATAGAGATGAATGGTTAAAAAAGTTACCTATGACAAAATGGAAATTTAAATATGTTACAAAATGTCATCATAATACGATATTATGTGTGGTTTTTATTTCAATATTCTATGTAGGATATGAAACTGTTGTCTTACAATACTCCATAGGGATTTAACTATTCAAATACCTTAGGTGTGGTGATGTACACCTGTAATCCCAGCTCTGGGAAGGCTGAAAACAGGAAGATCACTCTAAGTCTGAGCTGCAAACTGAGACCCTAATGCTAAGAGCACAATCTTAGCATTGTTTGCATTTGTATTTCTCTAATGTCCAGAAATGTCGAACACTTTTTGATACAGTTGTTGGCCATTTGCATTATTTCTTCTTCTGAAAAGTTTCTCTTCATTTCACTTGCTCATTTCCTGATTGGATCTTTTCTTTTAGGTAAACAGAAGCATTTTATGTCATAAACATGAGATAAACTTAATAATATTGAGAAGAACAAAAGTGGAGAAAGATGACTTAAAGGAGAGATGGAGGCAAGAGGGAAAGGGAAGGAGACTGAAAAATGATCCAGCCAAACTGTGTGGCAAGCTGCACATACTTCATGCAAGCACGCTCTATGAAAAAAAAAAATCAACTATTACTCTGTGCTCCCTGTTACTATGAGTAACTAACAATGGCAACAATAGCAGCAACAGCCCCTCACACACTTGACCATCTCCTATTCAAGAGATCTGTCCTGGGACCTCTACACTTGAGGCATGATTTGAGGCTCACACTAATCCTGGAAGGAAGCTCTTATAGAGGAAAGGGAGGCCAAGAGACTAAGAATAATAAGCAATTAAGTGAGAATAGGCAGAGTTGGAAGAGCTTTTGACTCCAACATCTGCATACTTTGGACTTCCAAAATTGTTCTCTTGAAACACAGACTGACACAACTGAAATGAAGTACACTGCCAGCTAAAGGTGGGTAGGTCAACTCATTTATGTGTTACTGAAGTCTGCCTTTGTGTTCCAGACCCCAGGTAGAGAAATGGGCTTTCTTGGGGCAAAAAATATGCAGCTCTGCTTCGATGTCTTTAAGGAAATGAGCTACAACCACACAATAGGGAATCTTCATTTTCCTCTCCTTGTTCTCCTATCTGCCAATGCTATGGTGCTCAGTGGGGGCAGAGGTGACAGTGTAGCTCAGCTGGAAAACGTATGTCACAAATACAAAACCCTGTCTGTAAGACAGTCATGTGATAATTCCAAGCATTGGCATGTCATGGAGATTCATAGCCATCCACTTTGTCAACACAGAATAATAATGAACTTCAGGTTTAACATACTTTCAATATCACTCCTAAAATACCTCAGTTTTTATTAACTTGGAAATAGGATCAAGATGCATGAGTACATGCTAAAGTAGTTTTTGAAAAATGTTGAGTACCAAATGTTGCTTTTGACCTCTAACAGTGTAAGCATTGAGCTAAAATACATGTTTCCAGACTCACCACATGGCTCTTCATTTATGCTTCCTTGGAAAGATTGTTTCATTTGCTGAGTTTTGTTGCTTTCATTCCATAGGACTTAGATTGCCTCTGCACAGTCTCTATCTGAGTAGCAGACACAAATTGCTCTTATGTACAGAGAAAGGCCATCATCAGGACAGAGCCAAGATCACAGTCAGGATGTCTTAGATGACAGGAGGATACCACCTGGAGCTAAAAGAGGACTTTCTCTCATAGCCTATCTCATATATACAAACTTCAAATTAAAGAAAAATCTCTGGCATCTGTAAGAGGTGGAATATTCTTGTTGATATTAGGGAAGCAAGATTCAGTCGGGAAGCTAGCCCTCACTATTTAAACTAGGAACAATCTAATGGCATTGCATCTTTAGCTCAGAGGGGAGCAGACTAGGTATGTTAGAGCAGGCAGATACACTATTCTGGGGGAAATTGGGTATAAAATTGATTCTTAGGTTACTTGAAGTAAAATAAACAAAAGGTCATCTTTAATATTGCCATCATTAACCTGGTGGTACAAATGGGGAGCCTGAGTACAGTCTGGCCTCAATTGTAACTCAGCCCTTCATCTCCAGATGTGGTTCTCTCTATGAGAGCAGAGAGACATAATGACCTTCTGGTCCTCCCAGCTCTGCTCTCTACACCCTGAAATCCACTTATATTACCAAGAGCTGTGTGTGGAAAGTCAGCCACAGATCCTCCAGATGGTCCTGGCAGCAACAGGTCAGTGAGTTCAGGAAAGATACACTGCAAAGACCAGTTCCTTGTACTTTCCAGGGAACCACAATATGATCTTTGTTTTTTAGTAATTTGTTTGTTCATTTGCTTCACTGTTACTGGGAAATGAAATATATTTTGGATCCTACTTCTTACACTATCCTGTTCTTAATTAAAAGGCTAAATGAGCAGACTGTATATTCCTATAGCTCAGACACTCACCAGTATCTGGCCATAAAAACATACTTAAAAATGTGAATGAAAATGTGAATATGTAAATTGAGAGGTCAAGATATTGACTGTGGGCCAGGGAGATAGCTCAGTAGAATAAGCACTTGCCTGGCAAGTGCAAGGTCCTGAGTTCAACCCGCAGTATCACAAAAAAACAAACAAACAAACAAAAAAAGATATTGACTGTGTTCTGTATCAGTGTTTGCTGCACTGGTTCCCAGAGAAGCTTCCCAGTGTGAGATCTTTGTTTAAGCACAATTATCCTCAAAACCTTATGAATTTCTTCCCTCATTGGTTTCTAGTTATTCTGCAAGATTTTGTTCTTTAATATATTAAGCAAATAGAAGACTGAACAAGGGCAGTCTCCCTGTCCCTATTCACTGTGCTGTGTAACTAGATGAAGAAATTCTAGCTTGTCTCTTTCCTGTGAAGCAACATGTTGGACACCCGATCAGTCTTCTGAGTTTGTACCTGTGACCCTGGCAGAATCTCTGGATTCAGCACACATTAGACTCTTGATTCTTTAATAACACAGTGTCTTGTTTCTTCAAAGCTCAGGACCTATACTGTAGGTTCTGATGAGCAGATAAGCCGGCCCTTTGCTGTAGCCTCAGAGACTCTTGACAGCAAAGACAAGCTTAGAATCAAGTTGTGCAACACGTGGACACTTAATGGAAAAATGTCCTTAAAGGAGAAATATACAGAAGAATTCAGAAACTTCAGGAAAATTAACCACAGCCTAAGCCTCTGGGAGTTTTGCTTAGTAGTAGCCATGGCATGAGGCAGCTTCAGACCTCAGAATAGTTGATGCTGGGGACTGGCACAGATCTCAGAAAGTCGTGGGCTTTAATTGTGTAAATTGTTACTGAGGAAATCAAGGCTATAAGTATTTCCTAATACTACCTAGGAAAAGCCAGTAGCCCGAATCTGCTCCTCTGCTCTTTCTCTGAAGCACTCACCTTCCCTCCTCTGTAGGTGTCCCTGCAGCACCTGTCCATAAGACCACACCTCTTTTCCCCCTGAATTTGAACTACTTTGCATGGACTCCAACCACTCCCACACTTCTTTTGATGCCCCACAGAATTTTTCAGTGTCCTTATCCTTATTAAGTAGTTACACCATTTTGATCCATTTTTTTCTATTTTATGAGTGGATAGATTAAATATTTTGTATTTATATTTCTCTTAAAATGTTAATTAAATTGTTGAATGGCCTTCTTTCATTTACTCTCTGATTTAAATACCATCCCCAAAGTAGCAAGTGTTCTTTCTCATTGATACAGACTTTCATTTTCCTTCCTTTCTCTGCATTCAGTCATTGCTATTCCTTTCTTCCACCTTCCTCCCTTTCAATTTTTCATCCCTTCACCTTCTTTCTGGTTTCTCCCCCTCCGCCTGCCTCCTTTCATTCATTCCCTCTTCGTTTACTTTTCTCATTTTTTCCTTCCTTTCTTTTTCCTCTTATTCAATTAAGATTCTTTTTGCACGCAACCCTCAGATGAAGCAAATGCATGATGCTCCCCATTTCCAGCTCTCAGCTCTACTCAGCATACAGTGAAGAAATAAAAACAATACAGGTGTCCTTCCCCAAATGAGCCTTTCCCTAAGAATCTAAAATTTGCTGCACCATCCCACTGACACAGACACTGGAATGCAATCTGTATTGGAAGCATGGACACTGGAGCATGGCAACAGGTGTGCCAGGAGACATCCGTGTGCCAGGATGGCCTGGGGCCGGTGGGGGGGGTGTTGAAAGTTTGAGAATAACAGGAAACATTCAACTTTAGTAAGTGAGGTAGAATGCTCTAGAGCCAGAGCGTTAGGCCCACTGGGGAATTAATTAACTTCCACATGAAGAACAGAAATGCCTTGCTTTTATACCAGGGGCTTCCACTTTACTATATCCCTATTTTCCACCCTGCTAGAAAAGATGTCAGCAAAGTACCAGCTGAACAAGGGTCTACCTATGAAAGTCACAAACTGCAGGCTCCACAGGAGGTAAAAGAAGTGTATCCCTACACAACGTGCTTTCAAAAGCAATAGAAATAGGCAATTGTGGGAAGTTCTACACTTTCTGCCCTATTGATGCAGATGCTGTACTGAAAATCTGAAGTGTATACACAGTGTCATGGATAAGTAATTAAAGAGTAGAAAATGTATCTCTATTACTGTCTTTATTAGTTATTCTCTTTATGACAGTACCAGGAACCATCCAGACCAGTGGAAAAAGAAGATTTGCAAACCTGCCTGTTGCAAAGTTAATCAGGTCCAGCACCATCTGTCATGAGTTCACACACTGTCATTCCAGGAAAGACCCCCATGGCTGAGAGTTTATCAGCTTGCCTGCTATTATATATCATGATAGAATAAGATCAGGCATGTGGGAGGTGCTCACATAGTGCAGAACACCCAATGGAGACTACTGATGAGCTCTAGTGAGGAGAAGTTAGAAATGAAAGGTAGCAACCTACCACAGATGACTCTTTCACTGTGTAGAGTTGGGTTTGTCAACTAAACACAGTGTTCCTCAGACAAAAATCAGATAATCCTCCACTTTCCTCAAATAATTCCAAGTTTAAGGACTTGTGGGTAGTTATCTGGACTGCTGTACCTCTCTTGATGCTGCAGATGAGATTCTGGTAGATTGAATAAAGCATATGCAATATGTTTACCAGGGTTTATTGCTTTCTGGGTTAATTACATTCTTACAGTGGCACTCTGATTTTAGGCAGGGGGAAGGAAACATTTGAGGGAGGAGAAAGAAGTGAATAAAAATTTATAAGATCCAGTCCTAACCCAGGCCTGGTGAGTGTGTGGAAGAGCTTCCTGCTACCCTGTGCCAGGTGGACTTACCGGTCCCAGCCCACATGCAGCATGGGTGAGACCCTCTTCCACCCCCTTGGGCCCCACACACCACTCCACAGTACCCCCCCACCAGCCCAGTGAGAATTTCTGCCACTTTCTAGGGACACCCAGATCAAGCCCTAGCCCAGGCCTGGTGAGTGTATGGGAGAACTTCCTCTCCCCCCTACTCCACCTAGTCCCTTCCAGATTCAGCTCAGGCCTAGAATACAGGCCTGGAGTATAAACCTGCAGCTGCAATCCCTGCAGGGAGAGTAGGGGACAAAGCCACCCGGCTAGTCCAGGAGCAGAACATCTTGCCAGAGGGGCACAATAGGATCACTCCCAAGGGTGGCAGCAGGAAGGAGCTGAGTATAGCAGATGGACACAAGCCAGGCACAGCAGGATAAATCCAAACTTTGTAGATACACCTGAATTTCAGTAGGTGTTAAGGTTATAACTGCAACAAAGATCTACAACAAAGGTCAGAAGATCAGGCTACAGTAAATGACAACAAGAAGGAACAAAATGCAATCTCAGACCCCAAGCACACCCATAACAAGTGCAGAGGACACTAACACAGAACAAGCTAAAAATAACACAGCTGAAATCAATGAATCAACAGCTTCTGAAATAAAGAAATAACTGCAGTAATGTAGAGGAACTCAGATTGAAAATGAAAAAAGAAATCCCTGAATTAATAGCATCTCCAGTAAAAAATCAAATGCAGAAATATGAGGAGGAAACCCAGTGCCCAACCAGAACAAGTGCAGAGGACACTAGCTCAGCTGAAATGTATGAATTAATAGAATTGATAGAAAATAAGCAACAGCAGAACATTATAGAGGAGCTCAGAGCGGAATTCTTTTCTGAAATAAAAAAAAGAATACTCTGACCTCATAGGATCTGAAGGAAAGAATCAACTACAAAAACATAGGGAGGAAACCCAATCTGAAGAAAACACTGCAGAAAAAGAATTAATAACTGCTTCTAAAGAAGACATTCATGAAAAAATAGAGGAGATGAGAAAAATGACGGATTCCTTGAATGAGCAATACAGGAAAGAAATAAATCACATGAAGCAGAGTCAAAGAGATATAGAGGAAATTAAAATCACAGTCACAAGCTTGCAAAACCATTTGTGTGAAAGTGAAGACTGAGTTTCAGATCTTGAAGATGCTGGTGCAGCTAGGGAAAAGGTAAGAAAGGTCTCTTAAAAACAACTAAGATGCAGGGAAAAAAAATCCTCGCCTACAAGATGATGCAAAGTTGAACAATGTGAGACTAATAGGTGTCAATGAGAAAGAAGGAGTCGATACAAATGACATTAAAAAAATATGGAGAGAAGCAATAGCAGAAAATTTCCCAAATATGAGGAAACAATCTGACATTCAGGTAGCCGAAGCATACAGAATGCCAAGTAACCTCAATCCAATAGAAAACACACTGACAGATATAATAGGCAAGATCCCATACACTCAGCTCAAGAACAATATACTGAAAGCCACTAGAGAAAAGAATCAGATCACATTTAAAGAAAAATCCACCAGAATTACAGCAGACTTCTCTTCACAAACCATGAAGGCAAGAAGATCATGGTGGAGACTACTTCAAGTCCTCTATGAAAGCAAATTTCAGCCCAGACTTCTATATTCTGAAAAACTCTCTTTCATGTTCAATGAAGAAGTGAAATACTTCCATGACAAAGAACAATTAAAGAATTTCATGATGAAAAAACCAAACCTACACAGGCTCCTGAAAGAGGTTATAGAGAGGGACCAAAATGATCGGAATTCCACGAATGAGATCAGATGCAACCAACTAAATAGGGCAAGCAACTTAGCACAGAAGAAAAAAGAGTAAACAACAGGTAAATAACATGTCAATCATAAGTCAATACATCTCAATTCTAACCATTAATGTAAATGGATTCAATTTACCAATTAAGAGAAATAGAATGGCACAGTGAATTAGGAAACAAAATCCAAAAATATGCTGTATACAAGAAACACATTTAACTCATAAAGACATACATAGACCTAAAGTCAAAGGATGGAAAACAGTAATATAAGCCACATCACCTCAGAAAAAAGCAGGGGTAGCAATCCTATTCTCAGACAGTCTCAACTTCAACCAAGAATGATTAAGCAAAATAAAGAAGGCCAATATATACTGGCTAGGGGAAAAATTCAAGAGAAAGAGGTAACACTCATAAATATGTATGCATCAAACACGGGAGCACCCAACTATATAAAGTAAATCTGAATGGACATGAAAAATCTAATATCCAATACCACAATCTTAACAGAAGACCTTAACACCCCTTTATCCCCCAAAAATAGGTTAACCAGACAAAAACTTAGCAAAGAAATAATAGAACTGAACCAGAGCTTGAAACAAATGGACTTCATGGACATATACAGAGTGTTCCACAAAACACAGCTGAATATACATTTTTCTCAGCTGCACATGGGACATTTTCTAAAATAGAACACATACTGGTCCATATGTCATGCTTAAGTATATGCAAGAAAACAGAAATTATCCCATGCATATTATCTGAACACAATGCAATGAAACTGGAAATAAATGACAAAAGAAACCAGAAAAAAACCCCTAAATACATGGAAATTAAATGACATCCTACTCAGCAACGCATGGGTCACAGTTGAAGTTAAACAAGAAATTCAACAATATCTACAATTCAACGAAAATTCAAGCACAAATTATCAGAATTTATGGGATACCATGAAAGCAGTTCTCAGAGGGAAATTCATACCTGTGAACTCACACATTAGGAAAACAGAGTGAGAACAAATAAATACACTAATGCTGCACCTTCAACAACTAGAAAAGGAAGAGCAAACCAAACCCAGAGCCCAAAGACGGGAGGAAATCATAAAGATTAGAGCAGAAATTAATGCAATTGAGATGAAGAACACAATTCAAAGAACTAACAAAACAAAAAACTAATTCTTTGAAAGATCAAATAAAATTGATAAGCTCTTAGCTAACCTCATCAAAAAGAGGAAAGAAAAAATTCAAATACAAGCAATAAGGAATGAAAAGGGTGTAATTACCACAGGCCCAATAGAAATTCAGAAGATTATCAATAGCTACTTTAAGAATCTTTACACTCACAGAATAGAAGACACAGAAGAAATGGACAGATTCCTGGAAAGGTTCAAATTACCAAAGCTGAATCAACAAGATATAACCACTCTCAATACCCAGTAAAATCCAATGAAATACGAGATGTAATAAAAAACCTATACACAAAGAAAAGTCCAGGTCTGGATGGATTCACAGCTGAATTCTACAAGACATTTGCAGAAGATGTAGTCCCTATACTTCTCAAACTCTTCCATGAAATTGAAAAGGAAGCAATCCTCCCAAAATCATTCCTGGAGGCAAGTATTACGCTGATACCAAAACCAGGGAAAGAACCAACTAAGAAAGAGAACTACACTCCAATATCCCTTATGGACATAGATGCCAAAATCCTCAATAAAATCCTAGCAAATAGAATACAGCAAATCATCAAGAAGATTATACACCATGACCAGGTAGGATTCATCCCAGGGATGCAATGATGGTTCAATATTTGAAAATCTATAAATGCAATATACTATATCAATAAAGCAAAAACTAAAAATCGCATAATCATCTCCATGGATTCAGAAAAGTCTTTTGACAAAGACCAACACTCATTCTTGTTCAAAGTCTTACAGAAAATTGGAACAAATGGCCTCTCCTTCAATCTGGTAAAAGCCATTTATGAAAACCCAATGGCTAACATAATTCTAAATGGGGAAAAACTGAAATCTTTTACTCTTAGATCTAGTACAAGACAAGGATGCCCTCTCTATTACCACTCATATTCAATACAGTTCTCAAATCATTAACTAGAGCCATTAGACAAGAGAAAGAAATAAAAGGAATAAGAATAGGTAAAGAAGAAGTTAAATTATTTTTATTTGCAGATGACATGATACTTTACTTGGAAGACCCAAAAAACTCCACCAAGAAGCTATTAGAACTAATACAGAAATTCAGTAGCATAGCAGGATACAAAATCAATACCCAAAATTCAATAGCCGTTTCTCCACACAGATAACAAACAAACTGAGAGGGAAATTATAGAAACAATACCTTTAAAAATAGCACCTAGGAAAATGAAATACCTTGGAATTCATCTAACTAAAAAAGTCAAAGATTTATTCAAGGAAAATTAAAGCAATCTGAAAAAGAAATCATAGAGGATTTCAGAAAATGGAAAGATATTCCATGCTCCTGGATAGGAAGAACCAACATTGTTAACATGGCCATACTCCCAAAATTGCTGTATAAATTTAATGCAGTCCCTATCAGACTACCACCAACATATGTCACAAATCTAGAGAAGTCATTCTTAAAATTTATTTGGAATGAAAAAAGACCTTGGATAGCAAAAGGCAATCTTGGACAATAAAGAAAAAGAAGGAGACATTACAATTCCTGACATGAAATTATACTACAAGCACACTGTGATAAAATCAGCATGGTACTGGCAACAAAATAGACCTGAGGATCAATGGAGTAGATTAGAAGACACGGAAGTACCTTCAAACACATTCAGACACTTTAACTTTGACAAAGGGGCCAAACATACTCACTGGAAGAAAGATAGCCTCTTTAACAAATGGTGCTGGAAAAACTGGCTCTAAATGCCAAAACATCAAACTTGACTCAGGTCTATGACTAAGCTAAAGTCAAAGTGGATTAAAGATCTAAACATTAAAACAGAAACACTAAATCTTCTAGACGAGAAAGTAGGAGGAACTCTTGAAGACATAGGGATAGGCAAAGAGTTCATGAACAAAAATCAAACTGCACAGGAAAAACTTGAAAAAATTAACAACTAGCATCTACTCTTATGGAGAAGATTTTGCATGTCAAATGAAATTACCAACAATGTGAAAATACAACCCACAAATTTGGAAAAAAAAATCATGACTAATAAGTATCCAGACAAAGGTCTGTTCTCTAGAATTTACAAGGAACTAAAAAACACTAGGGCGCCAAAATTTAAAAACCCAGTCCAGAAATGGGCATCTGAGATGGACATACACTTCTCAGTGGATGAAATTAAAGAAGCGAATAAATATATGAAAAAATGCTCCACATCACTAGCCATTCATGAAATGCAAATTAAAACAACAATGAGATATCATCTCACCCCAGAAAGAATGGCTATCAGAAAGAAATCACCCAACAACAAATGTTGGAGAGGCTGTGGGGAATAAAGAACCCTTCTCCACTGCTGATGTTAATGTAGACTGGTGCACACGTTATGGAAATCAGTGTGGAGACTCCTGAAAAAACTTGGACTGGAAATTCTTTTTAATCCAGCGATTCCTCTACTGAGAATCTTCCTGGAGTATTTGAAAACATCATATCATAGTGATATACATGTGCCTATGTTTATAGCAGCACAATGTGTGATAGCCAAATCTTGGAAACAAACAAGATGCCCATCACCTGAGGAATGGATGAAAAAGATGTGGTATTATTATACAATGGAGTATTACTCACCTATAAAAAATGATAAACTTGAAACCTTTATGTTGAAATGGTTGCCACTTGAAGATATACTCGTTAGTGAAATAAACCAGACAAACATGTGTAAATATCTTATAGTTTCCTTTGTATAAGAACTCAAAAGAAGAAATGCAAATAGAAAGGTATAATATAACTAAAAAGAAAGCAAGAATTTGAGGACTAGACAATAAAAAGAGACCAAGGAGAAGAGCTAGGAAACAAGACAGGGGCAAGCCATACAGTTATATGTAGAAGATGGGTAAGGCAATGATCCTGAGAATCTTCAGAAGATTTTTGAAGTTAGCAGTTAATTGGAATGATTCTCACCTTGACTCACTCTATATACAGACACCTGTGGACTAAGCAAGTGCACTGAAGATGGCAATTTATAAAAGTAGGTTCATGCTTGGAGTGCCTGTCATCTGTTCTTCTGAATACGGGCTGCTTGTCAGGACGTGCCAGTTGCTGCTGTGTTGTTTCTTGGGTAGATGATTGTTCAAAAAGAGGGGAGTGGTGAATGAAGCCAGGAGACAGGAAAAGGAATGTTGTGGGACTGTCCTGATTCAAGGTTGTATATGGTTAGATTTCTGGACTTGTGTGTAAACGTAAGAATTATATAATCCTTTATGCCCATTTTTAAAATATATTCTAATATTTTAAATGTCTTTTCATCATATTCTGTAGGGATTTAAAGTTCAACATATCAACACTTCATGAAAAATACCTGTTCCATGTTATGCCTAATAGCTGTTTGATATTCAGACAAATAGTGAACTTAAGCTTAACGGTCTAAGTTGTATGGTAGTAGCAATAAGCTTCTCTTCTGGATGGTTGACAACCTAAATTTGCAGCCCAAAATTAGAAAAAAAGGAGGGCTGCAAGGAAAGCCAACATTTTGGCCCTAGCCTTCCAAGGTCAATTAGGACTTGGGACATATGAGGTCTTGTACGTAACATCATGTAACTCAGTAGTGTCTCAAATTTTCTGATCAAGGAGATTATGGGGCCAAAGAGGAAAGTGACTGATGATGTAGAGTGTGCCTAAGGAGAGTCACATGAAGAAAAAACATTCTCTCAGCCTTTCATGGGGAGCACATTGGCCAAGCAAGGGCCGTGACTCATCCACATGGCTGACACTGACAAAGGTTCTACAATCTGAGGTACAGGATCTCAGGATAAATCCTGAGAGGATTTGACTGACCTTATCAAATCCAAAAGCTACAACTCTTGTTGCATAGGTCTTGCTTTATCTTGGTCTTAACCATCCAGCAGAAAAGTATAAAAACGAACTATAAGAAGTAAAGCCATGTTGTTATGTTGAGCTGTAGGGGACTCAGGTCAACAATTTCTGACACTGCCAGTCAAGCAGAAGACCCAATACTATTATGGGCTACTGGACTCTTTTAGAATATTTTGCTGAGTTAACATACCTATAATATTCAAATGACAGAACTGAACATAAAAGGGGATGCAGATGAATGTCCATTTGTATCTGTGTATTCAAAATGGTTAGGATAGATATATAGTTACATTCTCTTAATGAATAGAGGGATTTGTTCTAATAGTGTTTGTAAATAGAATATCAAGTCTGCATCCATACAGCAAATAACCACTAGGAAGAGAGTATGCAGTGTGTTAATTATCAAAACTGTCCTACCAATTTGATTTGATACTGTCTCATTGCAATTTGTCTCTCAGTAAAATTATGAAGAAAAAAAGAAAATTTATGTTGTCTGACAACTTGTATTTACTTTGTACTTTATTCACCTATTGCTATAGCAAGGTTTGGATAAGCGTCCCCCAAGTCCTGTGTTAAGGGTTTTGCTCCAAGCAGCACTATGGGCAGTGGCGGAGCTGGTAAGGGACGGTGTCTAGTTGGAGTCTCCCAGGAACAGTCAGACTTGCCCCTGAAAAACAAACTGAAAGCTTGGCTCAACTTGCTTTTCCCTTTGTTTCCTGGCTATCTCAAGGGAGCAGGTTGGTCCACCTGGCACTCCATGCCACCATGTCTTACCCTACCAAAGGCCTAAAACCAAAGAGTATTAAATACTGCAATGGTATCTGTGAAACCATGAGCCCAATCAAACCTTTCCTACATACACCCTCTTAGACGGTTTGTAGGAAAGTAATTACTGAACCACTGTGCATATGAGTATAGAGATTCCTCCAAATAGTACAAATAGACGTAGTTCTTCATCCTGTTATGCCACTTCTGAGTGTGGAATGGAAGCATTAAAGTCAGCAAAATTCACAACAGTGAAGCTGTTCAAACAGCCTTATCTCTTTCAATAGAGGCATTCATCAACTAAATGCAATGTATGTACATATATTTGAATATTATCCTGTTATACCTGCATACCTGTGTGAATAGTGATGGAATTCTCAAAAAACTAGCTGTACCATCTACCTAGATTCCTTCCGTAGATGAATGAATCTAGAAATGTGACATATATAATAAAATGGAATTTTATTCAGCCATAAGACAATAAACTCAAGTCACTTGCCAGAAAATGGGTGGATGCCCGCAGAATAAGCAGCCCACATACCTAAAGACCAGGCAGATATTGAGTGAAATGCTCCCCCACAGATGCCCTCAGGGTACAGAGTGGACAAAGAAAAACACTGTTTTCTGATCTGTCACTTAAGGTTTTTAATCTCTCTCTCTCTCTCTCTCTCTCTCTCTCTCTCTCTCTCTCTCTCTTTCTCTCTCAGGATCAAACTCAGGACCTTGTGCTTTCCAAGAAAGTGCTTATGCCACTGAAGTATCTCCTAGGCCTTCTAATTTTTAAGTACCTCCTAGACAGAGCATTTTGAGAACAGAATTCTTGTTGATATAGTTTGCCTGGAGACCATCTTTGAAGGGCATCAACCAAAGAGTAATTGAAAAATATGAGAAAGAGGCTTCCAAAACTGAGGAGAGTTCTTTCAAGTATGCCTGGATCTTGGACAAGCTGAAAGCTGAGCATGAGCATGGTAATGCTACTGACATCTCCCTGTGGAAGTTTGAGGTCAGCAAGTATTATGTGACCATCACTGATGCACCTGGACACACAGACTTCATCAAAAACATGATTACAGGGACACTTCAGGCTGACAGTTCTGCCCTGAATTTTGCTGCTGGTGTTGGTGAATTCGAAGCTGGTATCTCCAAGAACAGGCAGACCCGTGACCATGCCCTTCTGGCTTACACACTTGGTGTGAAATAACTAATTGCTGGTGTAAACAAATGGATTCCATGGAGTCACTGTACAGCCAGAACAGATATGAACAAATTGTTAAGGAAGTCAGCACCTACATTAAGAAACTTGGCTAAAATTCTGACACTGTAACTTTTGTGCCAAATTCTGGTTGGAAAGGTGACAACATGCTGGAACCAAGTGCTAATACTCCTTGGTTCACAGGATGGAAGGTCACTTGTAAAGATGGAAATGCCATAAGGACCACACAGCTTGAAGCTTTGGATTGCATCCTTCCAACCTCTTGCCCAACTGACAAGCCTTTGTAGCTGCCCCTCCAGGATAGCTACAAAATTGGTGATATTGATACTGTCCCTGTGGGTGGAGTGCAGACTTATGTTCTCAAACTGATAAGGTGATCACCTTCACTCCAGTCAATGTTACAACTGAAGTCAAGTCTGTTGAAATGCACCATGAAGGTCTGAGTGAAGGAAGCTCTTCCTGGGGACTGTGTGGGCTTCAACATCAAGAACATGTCTGTCAAAGATGTCCAGCATGGCAATGTTGCTGGCCATGGAAAAAACAACCCACAAAAGAAAGCAGCTGGTTTCACCACTCATGTAATTATCTTGAACCATCCCATCCAGATCGTTACTGGCTATGCCCCTGTTCTGGATTGTCACAGAGCTCACATTGCTTACAAGTTTGCTAAGCTGAAATAAAAAAGATTGATCACCAGTCTGGTAAGAAGCTGGAAGATGCACCCAAGTTTTTGAAATCTGGTGATGCTGCCATTGCTGACACAGTTCCAGGCAAGCCCATGTGTGTCAAGAGCTTCTCTGACTACCCACCTCAGGGTGGTTTCACTGTTCACGATATGAGGCAGACAGTTGCTGTGGGTGTCATCAAAGCTGTGGCCAAGAAGGCTGTTGGAGCTGCAAGGTCACCAAGTCTGCCCAGAAAGCTCAGAAGGCTCAATGAATACTATCCCTGCCACCTGCCAACCCAGTCTTAATCAGCGGTGGAAGACTGTTCTCAGAACTGTTTCTCCCAATTTACCATTTAAATTTAATAGTAAAAGACTGGTTAATGATAACAGTGCATCACAAAACCTTCAGAAGGAAAGGAGACTGTCTTGTACACCATTATTTTTTTTGTGTGTGGCAGTTTTTAAGTTATTAGTTTTTCATGGAAACAACTTGACCACAATCTGTCAGAGAATTTTGAGACCCCATTGAAACAAAGTTTAATGCAAAAAAATAAAAAACACTTCAATATAGTGGCACAAAACAATAGTAAGATTTAGCAAATTTATTTTCCCTCTGGCTCTGTACTCAGAGGAATTCATCCCGTATCCATCCCAAATCATGCTCCCCTAGCCTTGGTCTTGAATATTAGCAGGACGTGTCCAGGCCTAGTCTGTGTAACCTCACCGAGGGCAACTGTAAGGCAAAATATTTTATTAGGGCCTCACATATTGTGAGGATATGTTTTACCTTTCAAGATCTTTAAAAAAAAAAGACATTTATCATTTAAACAGGGAGAAATATTTCATATTAAACCAGAAGCTTGTTTGGTATAGTGTGAGACAGCAGATAAACACTGAGGCTCTTCTCAGCTGCTCTGTCTTGAAAGCTTACCTTTGTAATTCATTTTCTGAGTAAACTAGTGCATAACTACTGGCATCCACCCTCTCATTGGTGATAGTAAACATACCAACTTTGTTTTATATTTGTTTCTGTGGTACTGGAATGGAAGCGCAAAGCTGAACACATGCCAGGTGAGAATTCTACCCCTGAGCTCTATCTCCAGCTCAAATAAATCTAAGTTATTGAGACTTGTGTCATCTACAAATATATATACTCTAGGTTCACCAAACAAAAATAATAAAAATAAGCCGCCCAAGGGGAAAACCAGCAAAAGCAAGGAAGAAATCCCAAAAAAAAAAAGGATTTTAAAAAGACAACTCAAAAAAAAACAACTCCCTCCAATCAGACCAAAAGAAACCTGGCCCGGCAACCAAAACAAGAAGGTAAAAAAAAGGTGGGATCCTAACATCTAGGACAAGCAATTATTGTTCTATTTCCTTGTGGAAGACTAGAAAGCTACCATTCAAAATGGCTCCATAGGGAGTAGCTGAAACTGGCAATTGTTTTCTTACATGAGGGCAAGGCAGACAAGTCCAAACACAAAGAGCACCTGAGGAAGTCAAGCTGCATCAGACCAGAGAAACACCTTGCCTGGGACAATCACAGGCATCAGACCCTAGGTACCCTGTGTCACATGATGCTAATTTTGACAAATGTATAAATTAAAGCCCGTACGGTGGTTGACTAGTTCATTTCCTCCCATTGGGAGGAGGGATGGGAAATAAACCTGACCTCAGTTTTCATCTCTCATATTTCTCAATCCATTCCCTGGTTTTCCCCAGGAACAGCAAGAGCCTCGCCCATTTTCAGCAGCTCCTGCCTGTTCAGGAGCTCTTCTCATTTCCAGTATATCAAGGATGTAAATTAAATAATTTTCTTGCTGACTTTAAGCTACAGAAAGCATCTGTGACAGCTGCAAGGAGTTGAGAATTTACAAGGAGGACCACTGGCAAGACCAGAACATTGAAGAATAACAATAGAACACTTTCTCCAGAGTTTGCTGAGACACATCACCATGTATCTTTTGGGTTAGAATTAGCTATTTTCCTGGTTATATAGAATTATAACAAGAAACATCATAAGGTGAATAAAAACTTTCCACACTGAAGCACAGCAAATGTAAGCTTTGTCTAGGAAGAAGTGGGACTCAGATGGCATTAGATTAGGAAGCTTGCCCCTTTAAGAAGATAAATAGCTTCCACATGTTGCAAGCAGCAGAAGCTTAGTCAACAGCCTGCAGTTTTTGATACCCTCTTCCCTGTAGCTACACAGTCCCACATCAGCCTCTCTGTAAGTGGATTTCTTCTCCTCTTACAATTCCCCTATTTGAACACCAAACCTCATTTTCTAGCTACAAGTTCAAAAAATAATCAAGCAATGACCCTCAGATCCATCCATAAAAAAAGATTTCAGTTCCAGATTCCTTAGTGTACCAACTCTGAGGCCCGCCATTCCTCCCACGTGCTTCTTCACTTCTTCCTGAAATACCCGCAATGAATTGACTTTTGCTTTGCACATGCCTTCCTAGACTCATAGGACATAACACTTTATAGTTTTTGAGTAAAATAATGTGCCTTAAAAGCAATTCAACTCGTCAAAAAAGTAAGATACTTTCTAAGCATTTGAGAATGTGCAGTGGGATGGGTGTAGTAGCCAGAAAAGAACACGGTGGAATTTCAAATATACACTCAGTGGTATTAGAAGAGTACCGTGTGCTCTCCAAATGACTCGACAATTAGGAATGATTGCTGATCTACAGTTTGTTTCTACACAAAAGTAGGCATAGTAACAATACTGAACCCTGCCCTTTTCATAAATTTGCATGCTGAGAATGAGGAAAGTTAAGCTGCTTGAGAAATCCAAAGTTGTTTTACTTGAAATACCAAAGGAAATGACACACAAGAAGGAAGAGCAGAGGTATATATTGAGTATCTCACCATTTAAAACACAGAGATTTATAGGCTCCCCATTCGGTTTCATTTCCTCAAGCAACACAGGTAAGTTCTTGCAGCTGCTGTAGCTTAATGATATGAGTTTCTTTTGAGAATCATAGTAATGGGGTATTTTATATCGGGCATAAAATTTATTGCATTGTACATATTATGAGGAAAAATTAAAACACCTCCTTTATACTTTACCTAAATAACTTATTTCTAAGTAAATAATCCCTACAAGAACTTATATCAGTACCAAAAACTCACAGAACCTTGACAGAAAAGTAAGAAATGTCTAATAAAAGCTGCCTGGAGGTTATTCACAGAGATTTTCCTCTTGGCATTCATTACACACCCTAGCACAGATGATGAGGGAAAGATAAAGATATTCTACCCTTATTTATACAAAAGTATTCTTAAATTATGTTTTTATAAATTTATCATTGTGGGAGACTTGAAAAGTTAACACTAACAAAGACCTTCATTACTAGAATCCAGGAACTCACACATGTCATTTTCTTCAAGGAAATTTTGTTGCAGAGAGATGCATTGTCAATAGAACTATGTTCACACAAGTCTTATGCTTTCTAGGAGTTCCAGGTCACACTAAGGTCACAATGGGTTCACTCAGTGAAGCAAACATCAAATTCACTCATGATATGTTTCAAATTTTAAGAAAATCAGAAGACAATGTCTTCTTCTCCCCATTGAGCATCTCAGCAGCATTCGCAATGGTCTACTTAGGGGCCAGAGGAAGCACTGCACAAGAAATTGAGAAGGTAAGTGTGAGGACCATCATATGTACATCTGTCCCGACTTTTCTGTGGGCTAACATGAGCATAGATGTGTGGGTCTGGTGACCTCATGGGTGGAACAGGTCACTGAGCAAGTTTTCTCATTACAGTGTGATCAAAGAGTTATGGGACAGATAAAACATTCCCCTATGTTGCTATGTTCTTCCTGGTGCCCTGTTATTATTTGGAAAGTGAATCTGACCTTCTAAAGCTTTCCTGAAATGAAATAGAAGCTTAACTGATGTAGGAATGCTTGGATTTAATGTGCAAGAGATACACCACCAGAGGTGGACATCCTTTGCAGTGTCTACAGATGAACCTGCTTTGTTGTGGTTTTTCAAAGAGCACATTCAGATCTTGATCTTTGGAGATTTTATCTGTTTCTTTATTATTGTTATTTGTTTTGTTTTTCACCTACCCAACCCCTCCCCTGTTAATGGGCATTGGATCAATCCACTCACAGGGTACTGCATCTCATCCTTTTACCTTTCCTTCCTTCTACTTCCTGCTCTTCTTCTTTTGCCTTCTCTTCTTTCAGACTCTCTCTAACTTGCTAACATGTGCAGTTTGAACTTCTACTTGTGATCCTTCTGCCTTGACCTTCTCAGAGTACAGATTACAAGCAAGCTCCAAAACAATACACTTCTCTGATTTTCTTTCCCCTGATTTGGAAAGACCTTTTAAGTAAAATTTTCTCATACCTTGCCTGTCTCTTCCAGGTCCTTCACTTCAATGAAATCACAGAGAAGTCAACAGAAAAAACTAAACCTGATGATGTGAGTACTGAGCATTTTGATTTCAGGATAGTTTCTGACAGGGCCGTAGTTTAACCCTGAAATTTTACATAAACTGATAAGAGGCAACTTTTATGGAAAATCCTAAACATGAGATAAGAATATAGTGTGTTCACATTTCAGTTACTGTGGGTTTTTTTCAGTCTGTGAAGGTCAACGTTATACCAATGAAAGTCAGTCTGAAGCAAAACGGGTTGAATTCAAATTCCAGTTCAGTTCTTCACACCTGGTGAATATCAGAAAAATACGAACTGCTCTGAGACTCAGTGTCTTCAATCCTAGAAAAATGGGGTAAAAAAGAATCTCAATCAACTCCTGCAAGCACTTGCAAACAGTGCTTGGGCTGGCGAAAACAGGAAGCCAGAACAAATTTTAGCTAATATTGAATGACAATTACCATAAGTGTGACAATACTACTAAAATCACTCATTGTTAACTTCAGAAGCAAAAGAAATAAGCACAAGCTGAAATATATTTTGAAAAATGCTTCCCAGCAGATAACATTCACTGAGAGCCTCAGCAATACAAAACTCTCACAGGGCAAATAAAAATATGCAGGCTCAATTAGACACAAGCCAAAAACTTTGCTCTGCTAATTTAATCTCTTTGGAGAGGTTTTTTAATTGTCTCAGCTTTCCTACTTTCTTTTTTTTGTTTGTTTGTTTTTTTTTGCTCTGAATGCCCTCAAGCATGGTTTGTCTGGCTGGAGTGTTGTGGGAGTCGAACTACAGCTACCTGAGGTTCACAGCTTTGTGGAAGCAGCCACTTAAAGAACTGAGCTATAGCCAGGCTCCCTCCTACTTTCATTTAATAAGATATTGATTGCTTGTGTTTAGTCCAGAGGTAGATATCACGAAAGCAGTGATCTCACATGCAGAGAAGGACCATCACCAGGGAAAGGCTGCAGACAGAAGCAAAATGTCTTAGCAAACAGAAAGGACAACAGTAAGGGATACATGAGGCTTTCATGTTTTAAACTATAAAATATTCAAACTCCAACGTAGCTACCTTTTTAAATGTATTTAGTACAGGATCTACAGGATCTCACTACACAGATTGGACCCATAGTGATCCTCTTGTTTTTAGCCTCCCAAGCACTGGGTTTACGGACAAGCGCCACCATGCCCAGTCTTAGTTGCATCCTCAGCGAGCCACGGGGGCTGGGCCAGC
Source organism: Octodon degus (assembly GCF_000260255.1). Classification (NCBI taxonomy): domain Eukaryota; kingdom Metazoa; phylum Chordata; class Mammalia; order Rodentia; family Octodontidae; genus Octodon; species Octodon degus. The sequence goes on from NW_004524673.1 coordinate 6,969,042, forward strand.
AAGATACTCTGGGGATCAAACCCCAGTTCCTTCACCTACCTAACCAGGCACTTTTTTATTATTGTTATTTTTATTTATTTTTTTATTTTTTTCGGAAGAAAGGATTGAACTCAGGCCCTTGCCCTTCCCAGAGAAGCTCTTATTCAACGTAACCATCTCACTGCCCACCCCCGTTTTGTATTTTTCATTTATTTATTTATTTATTTATTTTAAAAGCTCTGAAAAATTTTTTTTTGGAGGGAGGTGCTAGCTCAGGATGCCTTCAGGGCAGGTCTGCCAAGGCTTGAGGATATGGGGCTTGAACCACAGCATCATGAGCCTGACTGCTTTGTTGAAGCATTCACTTAAGTGACTGAGAAAATGGGCAGGCCTCCTTAAAGTATAAATGTCCTTTTTTTTTTTTTTTTTTTTTTTGCAAAACCAGGGATTGAACTCAGACCCTTGTGCTTGCCAGGGAAGAGCTTATTCTACTGAGCCATCTCCCCAGCCCATAAGCAGGCACTTTAGTCCATTGAGCTATCTGGCCAGCCCAACACAACCATCTTTGATAGCTGTTAGAAGTAAAATATGGGGTTTGCCTTAGCAATATAAAGTTTAGCATAAAACACATTTTTAACTACTTAAATCAGTGACAACCTAATATTAATAAAGTTTAGTACAACAGAAATCATATAAGAATATTTGATACCTGATATAACTTCATGGTAGATATTGAATGTAAGGTGGATTTTATTAAGATTGTCTGATATAAAATATCTCTAACATCATGGAATAAGCAAGAAGTCATCTTGGAGAGTACTAACAAAATGTGATTGATCCAATAGTTTCCAGAGGAGTTTAGTACTTAATGAGTGAAAGCATTCTTTTTTATATTGAAGGTTAAAAAGTCAGGAAACAATATTCATCACCAGTTTCAAAAGATTATGACTGAAATGAATAAAACCAGTGATGCATATGAACTGAAGAGTGCCAACAAGATCTACAAAGAAAAGACTTACAACTTTCTTGAGGTAAATTTCACCTGGCCACCCCCACCTTCATCTCCATCCTCTGTCACCCCCATGAGCCTGGCTGACTCACATGGACAGCATTTCCCAGACAGCAGCATGGCCATCACACCAGAAATACATTATTGGAGTGTTCCAGGCTCTGATGATTGATGGGTAATGTGTGAGTTTATGAGAAAGGAGGATGTGGGGCAACAGAGTTGTTCCTCAGATGTCATAATGAACTGGCGCTGAGTCATAGCACATTTTAAGCACAAAAGAATGGGTAATGCGTTAATACTGTAAAATCCAAACATGGAAGAGTCTTTGAGAGAAATATAAAATAGGAAGTACCAAAGGATACTTAATTCCCAAGATGTAAGATATAAATGTACTGGAAAGAACTCTCAGAAGTAATTCATCTCCTTCTGAGTAAAAAGCCTTACAAGTTACATACTCAGTCTCTTCCCCAGCCCCCTGTTGCATTTTACAGGTTTGTGTCCACTGGCCTTTTTGTGTCAGCTTGCACCCCCCTTTAAAGTTGCCTATCATGAATCCACATAGACACATGCAAGAGATAATGGATTTGGTCAGGGTCTAGGTTTAGCTTACTGAAAATATAAGTAAGTAAATTTGATAATGCAAAAGTCACTTTTAATTAATCACTTCTTCTTTTGTATCTCAAAGGAATATTTGGATGGCCTTAAGAAATTCTACCTATCTGATGTGGAATCTGTTGATTTTGTACGTAATGTAGAAGAAAGTCGGAAGAAGATTAATACCTGGGTGGAAGAACAGACACATGGTAGATAATGAGAGGGTCACCCATTATAAAAAATAGTAACAGGGAGTTAGCCTTGTGTCTGACACAGAAGGTGGGGTGCTGAGGTGGGGTGCTCAGGTAGGATGTTGAGACACATTTGGGGAGAGGATGGAGAAGCACTCTAGATGGTGGGGTAGCCCAAACAAACATGGACAATGCAAGGGGAGCCAGGAAGGAAACCCCAGAAAGCCAATTTTGTGGAAAATCAACTGAAGAATGTTTTGTGTATGTCCCTGGGTGACAATTTCCATGCAGAGTCAAATCCCTACTCAGTCTTATTTTTACATCACCTTCTTTGATGTAAGCATAACCTGGCTCTGTGTTAAGGACCTGCACTAGTTGGCAACTTTCCATGACTGTGACAAAAATACCTGGCTAAACAGCTTAGAAGAGGAAAGATTTATTTGGTTCATGGACTCAAACCTTCCAGTCCTTGCTTAGCCAGTTCTGCCATTATTAGATCCACACTGAGGCAGAAATGCCATGACAGAATGTTATAGCAGAGGATAAGTACTTGCCTCATGGAACCGAGAATTCAGAGACAGTGAGAGGGTGAGAGCCAGAGAGGAAGGGTTAGGAACCACTATATTTCCTAAGATTATGTTTCTTTGATTCACTCCTTTCAACTAGGGTCCATATTCTGTATTCACTGCATCCTAATAATGTTGTTAAACTCTGACCTTATCAGTGGATTTACCTCTAATCAAAAAGAGCCTTCAATATCCAGCCACTTTCCAAAGGCCATCAGGATATAAGCTTTCTATACAATAAGCCTTTGGAGGCAACATGATAGGATTCTAATATAGCATGATCTTAAGATCTATCGAACAGTAGGGTTCATTGTGCTAATTGGGAAACAGCCCTCCTGTAAACTGCATGCCAAATAAGCTGGAACTGCCTGGATAATATCTTTACCCATGTCTCTTCCAACTGTTATCATATTGGGGGACTACCCCCAATCCTCAATTACCTGTATGGGGGATATGGCCAAAGATTGAATTTACAAGCAGAAGCAAATTTAGTAATGCAGGAAGGGGGCTGGGAAGTCAGTGCCACAGAATGGGTGGAGACTGAGACACTCCATGTCAGCCACTATTTATTGGCTATGTACATGGATAGGACGGGCTGGCAGGAGCTTCAAGATATTGGGAAGTCTCAGAGGTCAATGACTCAGTAGGAAATGTTCCATCTTGGGATGAATCAACAGGGCAAAGATGACCCATGCTAAGAATGATCATGCCTTGGAATATTTCTTAATCTTAGTAGATTTGGTTTATCTTGAGTGGGTGGGAGAGGATGGTCCCTCCATAAATTGTGAATGAGTGACACTGATAATCTAAGACCTCCATTTATCTATTAGGGAAGTATACAAAATTAGCTATTGTGAATTTGCGATCCCCAACATTCACAAATGTATTTTCCACCACAAATGGAAAGAGCTTAAAAAAATTTATGCAGAGTTACCTAATTTGTCTCCTACCTTATACACAAACTAAACTATGGCAGGCAGTTGTACATGAGAATAAACAAGAAGATATTCCAAGGAGCAGTTTTTGTCAGCACTCCACATAGATTCCAGTTATCCTGCTCACGTTACTAGTCCTAAAGAATGATCAAGCCTTATTTCCTCTGAGTGGTGTACCCAAAATTGGAATCCTAGAAAAGAAAGTAGAGAGGGAGGAATGAGAAAGATACATTGAAAGAGTAGATGGAAGCTGGTTTTTAGCACTTTGAAATGAGTGTAATCACCCAGAGACAAACAAACTGAAACTATTTCCCACCTCAAGACCTGGCATCTCTGTCAAAGGTACCTTGGAGGCTGGCACCATGAAGAAGACGCCACTTAGTGCACAGGTCTTCAGGTCCCTGAAGTAGGCATCTTTATGAACAATGAATGATCAGCTACAATGTATCTTTCAAACAAGCAAATCGTATCTTTCTCCATAGACCTTTTTTTCTCTTACAGACAAGATCAAGAACCTGTTTTCTCCTGGGAGTCTCCAGAGTGATACTAAAATGGTTCTGGTGAATGCAATCTATTTCAAAGGGCAGTGGGATCTGAAATTTAAAGAAAAATATACTGAAGAAGGAAAATTTTGGGTCAACAAGGTATTGACTATATCTTATTTCCTTAAAGCCATATAGTTTTGTGGAGAAAGTTAATATATATGTGATATCTATACCATTGAAGGTAAAAAATAAAATGTGTCATGGATGTTGTTTCACTATTTTATTTTTGAAAATTTATTTAGTTAAGAGTACCTGAAGAAACTGTTTGCTTGATGTTTTTCATTTATTGCAGGATATGAGCAAATCTGTGAAGATGATGTATCAAAGCAGTTATCTAAAATTTGCCTCCTTGGAAGATGTACAGGCGAAGATCCTAGAAATCCCTTATAAAGGCAAAGCTCTGAGTATGGTTGTGCTGCTCCCAGATGAAGTAGATGGACTAAAGAAGGTACAGTGCGCACCTAAATTTCTTCTTTTCATTGCCCAAGTAGAGAATAGTTTTTAAATCACCAAGAAGCAGAAAAGCATTTAGAGCAAAATGTCCCAAAATAAAGAAAAAATCAACAAAAAAGGATGATTTACCTTATTATAATGAATATCTTTCAGAATCTAACACATACTAATGAACAGTTAATAATTGAGTTGATGTATTAAATTTCAATTTGATGATATTAAAAGACAAATGTATACTTGGACCAGAGAAATGATAGCAATGTGGGAAATTTTACAAATATGGTTAAAAAAATTTAAACTAAGGCTAATGTAACTACAGCATGCACTAAAGAATGAGTTTCAGAAAATAAAGAGTATTTTGAATGACATATATTAGGTTGTTAGCATAAAGACTAATAATGTAAAGGCCAGCGGTATAGCTCAGCAGGTTAAGCTCTTGCTTAGGTAAGCACAGGGACCAGGGTTCAATACCTGGCTCTGCCTGCTGTGCTGGCCCCACCTGCAGGTGCGCTGAGCCGGCAATGGAGTCTGGGTGCGGTGGCGCGCGCCTGTAATCCCAGCACTTGGGAGGCAGAAACCAGGAGGATCACTACCAATGTGCGCTATGCAGTGAGACCGTGAGCAAAAAAAAAAAAAAAAGGAAAAAGAAAGACTAATAATGTATAGCTGATTTTGCACAAAAATAATACATGACTCATTTTTTAATATATATATATATATATATATATATTCAAATAAATATGAACTCTGGACTATTATTTCTGCTCCCTAGAATAGTGTCTCATAAACTGAATCATCTGTACAATAAATGTGTTGCTAGAGTAAAGATGGCCTTATATTCCATTCATTGTTAAAATATGGAAGAGGATGACTATTAATGATGTCATTTTCATTTTTTTCATTATTTTTAGCTTGAAGATAAGCTTACTGGTGAGAAATTAATGGAGTGGACAAGCCTCCAGAATATGGAAATGCTGAAGGTGGATTTACGCTTACCTAGGTTCAAAGTAGAGGAGACCTATGACCTCAAAAACATATTGCAAGACATGGGAATGATTAAAGCCTTCAAGTCACAGGATGCTGACTTTTCAGGGATGACTGGAAATAGGGATTTAGTGTTGACTAAGGCTGTGCACAAGTCCTTTGTGGAGGTTAATGAAGAAGGGACAGAAGCTGCAGCTGCTACTGGAGTTGCAGTGGGTGTCACTTCATTGCCAACATACAACATCTTCCATTGTGATCACCCTTTCTTATTTTTCATCAAAGGAAATGAAGATAATAGAATCCTCTTCTTTGGTAGAGTCTCTTCCCCTTAAACACCACTATTCTGTCACTCATTGAGAGAAAAGTTCACAGTTCTTTTAATAAATTGATAGTATAAGCATTAAGTTTTCTTGGCTCAATTTTTCTTCTCCTGACTTAGAATTCAGTAGTTAAAATAACAAGACTTTCTGCTTCTCTTTCTACAGATACACCTAAATCCATACATTTCCTATGAAAAATTCTCGTGAGGACAAATGTTCAGTGTTTAAAGGATATTTCAATAACCTATATGATAAGTTTGACATACAATTTTGATTTTCACCTGTTTTAAAATAACAAAACAAGTCATATTTCTCCTCAAACTAATTAAACTCAACTTCCACACTGATTTTAAATAAAATGATCATTGGGAGCCCTCTTCTATTTCTAAATATTGTGATTCTTTGTAATACAATATCAGTAAGATATTGTATTCAAATAAATTGCTGTTTTATCTTTTTTATTCAACAGATTGCAAGTGTCCTATCATACATAAGAAAGATAAGTTGGAAGCACATTAGTGGGGTAGCATTGAAATGAGTCACTCAAAACTTACCTATTGCTCTGGAAGAGTGAATCAAATCAAAAGGTGTAAAGCGCCATGTCAAGGCTAAGAGGCTAAGATTCCTGTGAAATTTCCAAAGTACATGTAGAGAGAGTCAGTGCCCAGGTGAAAGTCCAATTATTGGTTTTTAGAAAAATGAAAGAAATGGAGGGCACCTTGATCAGTGGCACAAGCACTTGCCTGGCAATACAAGATCCTGAGTTTGATTCCATGCCAGAGAGAATATATTGCCTTGGGGAAGGGAAGAAGTACACCTGGGTGTGACTGAGTATCAGGGTCTCTGTAATCTGTATAGAACAGAGTCCAGCACAGATCAGACAGCAGCGTGAAGAAACAGGAACCTGGGGCGCACATATGGAACTGGTGCTGGTAGAGGGTTTATCTGAGCAAGCTTCTTCACTTGTCTCAACAGGAGTCTCATTGTCTGAATTTACAACTTGAGAGATCAAAAGCCCCTGCAATTTCTTTTTTTTTTTTTGGTGGGGGGACATTCTTAGTTTTAATTTTTTTTAAGTTTTCACTTCATTTTTTTCTCATAATTTTATTGAGAAACAAATAGCAATGAGATAGCTTCAAATCTAATTGGGAGGACAGTTTCAGTAATTAACACATTGCATACATTCTTCCTAGTGGTTAATTGCAGTACAAAATGCGGACATGATATCCTATTTTCAAACACCATTAAAACAAATCCCTCTATTCATTAAGAGAATGTAACTATATATCTATCCTAATCACTTTGAATACACAGATACAAAATGGACATTCATCTGTATTGACTTTTTTTGGTTAAGTTCTGTTATTTGAATATTATAGGTGTGTAAACTCAGCAAAATATTCTAAGAGTCCAGTAACCCATAATAGTACTGGGTCTTCCGCTTGACTGGCAATGTCAGAAATTGTTGACCTGAGTCCCCTACAGCTCAACATAACACCATGGCTTTGCTTCTTATATTTTGTTTTTATACTTTTATGCTGAATGGTTAAGACCAAGGTAAAGCAGGACCTATGCAACAAGAGTTGTAGCTTTTGGGTCTGATAAAGTCAGTGAAATGCCCTCAGGATTTATCCTGAGATCCTGTACCTCAGATTGTACATCCTTTGTCAGTGTCAGCCATGTGGATGAGTCACAGTCATTGCTTGGCCAATGTGCTCTCTGCAATTTCTATCTTCCCAAAACCCAACAGTTCCTTTCTTCACTGACTGAGATAGCATGCACAAGAAAAACAATAAAGTATCACTCGAGATAGTGACCAGTACAAGGAATTTGCTTCTCCCGACTCCTCACCCATCACAGATCCCTTTGATGGGCACCTTTCCTCACAAGCTGACTTTCAGATCTCTCTCCCCTTGACATGGGTGATAGCCAAGCTCCAGAGCTCTTGGTTCTGATGTAAAGAGACCACAGTGTTGGAGCCCTCAGGTCTGCATGGATGGAGAAGCTTCTGTGTCCCTTCCTGACCCATGTCCCAGCATTGAATGCAGAGGCTTATGAAATGAATGCAGCCCTGTGGCAGACATCGCTCTTAAAAATTAAAGTAAGAAACTAAATACTGGAAAAGAACACTGGCTGTAAGAAAAGAAAGAACTAATTTTTTTGGAATCTGTATATATGGTTAGGGAAATGAGCAGATATTTATAAGACAATGCTTAGGGGCATGAAGTTACTGTGACAAATCTGTATCTCAGATTAAAAAAGAGAGAGAGAAGACCAGTTGTGGGAAAGGGGAGTCTATATTGCTGTTTCTTGGTAATGAAATTAGAATACCAAGAGGAGTTAGAAATTGAGTTCTGAGAGAACAGTGAGGTGACCAAGTTTCATTTGGTTAAAAAATATGGAATGGGTTAGGGAGATGGCTCAGTGGATTAAGCGCTTCCCTGGCAAGCGCAAGGGCCTGAGTTCAACCAAGGTCCACCAAAAAAAAAAAAAAAAAAAAAAAAAAAAAACCTTATTTGGTGTGTAATGAGCAAAGTTGGTAGGGTACAAAATGGGAGAGATTGGGTAAAGGTAATATGGTTTTTAAATCCAAGGTGAGCATGTATATGAGACAGATCTTATAAATTCTTTTTAAACTTATTGATATTTTTTCCTCTGTACAAAGTAAAATAGAAAGCTAATTAATCTTATTCAGAGATTATTGAATACATGCATATGTAAATCAATATTTTAGAGAGAACCTAGGGATTACAGTAACTGGCACATACTGTACAAGCTGATGCATGATCAGTTTCCTCCACTAAGCATGTCCTTGTAGATAAGCACAAGCACATCCTTGGCAAATGAACTAATAAAATATTCTGCTTAATTTGCAACTAAATGATGGGGAAAACACAGCCCTCCCCAAGAAGTAAGGGTTGGGAAATTCCTTATCATATTTTTTAACTCATTTGGGGGCCTGCCCATTAGCTCAGTTGTTTAAGTGATTGCTTAAACAAAGCAATCAGGATGCTGTGGTTCGATCCCTAGATCCACAAGCCTTATTCGCCCTGCCCTGAAGGCATACTGAACCAGCCAAAAAAAAAAAAAAAAAACCCAAAAAACAGAAAAAACAACTTGTTTAACTAACTTATAGAAGCACTAACAATGGAAGGATGATTCATGAACATGTAGTGTCCTATGAGTTTCATTTTGTTCTTTTGGTATTTTTTTTATTTATGGATTACTGATAGCAATTAAATTAGCATAAATTTATGTGATGTGAACAGAATGCAATCATTAAGTGCTTATAAGCAAAATTCTGAGGATTGCTGAGACTTCCAAGATACTGTACAACAGGATGTCAGCATACTGTTTAAAGGGTGTGTCTTAGTTTTCTCATTCCTGAAACAAAATATGTGATATCTAAAGTTAAAGGGAAAAATTTTTATTTTGACCCACAGTCAACCCATAATCACAGCACAACCCATAATCTACTGGCTCCAAGGCACAGGGGTATCACAGATGAGAAACAGTCTGTGGCAAGCAGGAGGCTGTAAAAGCAGCAAGGTGCAAGTGACCCCAGCAGCCCATTTACTGTCTTCTATATTTTATGCAGGCTCCCACCCTCAGGACAGGCAGCACTCACACTCTTAACCTAGCCTTGCTCCATAAGTCAAAGCCAGTATCACATCCTTGATCCCAACATCATCTAACCTAGCTCCCATCACCTCTTCAAAGTCCCACCTATGACCCCAGGAGTCCTTGGGAAACCTCTAGATACAGCCATAACAGCACGCCAGATGCACTGTCCAGAAATAGAGTGAAAACATGAGATTATTTTTCAACTACACATGTCCAGGTTCTGTCTAGGGTTAGCAAATTCCCAGTAATTACTAATTTCAATGTTTTATACAAACTCAATATTTCATGAACAACTGTATTATATAAGAAAACTTTAGCCTTAGTCTGAATTTGTCTATGATAGGTTGGCTCCTTGAAACTACACCTGTCTTTTTTCTTTTTTAATATATTTAGTGCAGGGTCTTACTACACATCTCGGACTCCTAGTGATCCTCCTGTTTTCAGCCCCTCAGCATTGGAATTACAAAGGTGTGCCACCATGCCCAGAGTTGGTGGCTGGCTCAGCATGTCTGGGCTGAGGCCAGCACAGCATAGGTGCTGGGGATCCAGCCTGGGTCTCGGCACTTTCTTAAGCAGGTGCTTAGTCTGCTGAGCTATCTCACCTGAGCTCCCTGTCTTAATTTTCTGTGTTATTTATTCACTCCATTTCCACGCTGAATTTTGTTTTCTGACTTACTTAGAAGTTACAGCTCTTCCTTTCTGTGATCCATATAAACCCAAACAGTTCCACTTGAAAGCTCATTTCTTTCATCTTACTAGAGCCGTATCAACTGAGGAGACTACATATTTAATGTGTGGATTCTTTAACATTTTATGCTGTTTTTATTTTTTTTCTTTCTATCTTGGAACTAATGCTTTTGTTCATTACCAGTCCATGACAAAATTCACATTATTATACTTGCACCACACAATCTTGTTCAGATTTAACACATGCCTTAACAAAGGAGATCTAAAAGCAAGTTATTTGGGAAATCTAAGATAGGTTTATTTGAAAAGTCAGCTGAAAGATGAGGAGATGGCAAAATGATGGGTGTATTTTAAGGATCTCAGCAATATACAAAGACTTGCAGGCTCCCTACTGGTTTCTGCTTCTTATAGAAACACAGGGAATTTCTTCCCAGTGTTACAGCTTAATGATATAAATTCCCTTTGAGAATCACAAAAATTGTTTCTGTGATTTATTCTGAGTATGATTTAACTATGACAAGGAAAAATTTAAGTACCACCTTCAATGAATTTGTCCTTTATACAAGTAATTTATTTACAAATTTTCATCCCCTGCAAGGATGAAGACAGTGGGGCTGTCCGCCACAAAGCTATGCAGGAAATGTCAAAGAGGCATCTCTCTGGAGCTAGCTGAATGTTATATTCAGAGGGTTTCATCTTGGTATTTGTTGCATATCCTTTCTGCCCAAACTTATCACAGCCAGTGATGAAGAAAACATAAAAATATTATATTAATTTTTTATAAAGTTATTTTTAAATGGTGCTTTTTGAATCTTCTAATTACGAAATTAATACCTGCACATTGTGGATGACTTCAAAAGCTAACCAATCACAAATCTTAATTGCCAGAATTTCAGAGCACCTATATGCTTCCTTTAAGGAATTTTGGTGCGCAGTGACGCTGCAGCAACAAAATTAGTCTGTAATGACTCTCACACTTTGTTAAGAGTTCAGATTCACACTAAGATCAGCATGAGTTCACTCAGTGAAGCAAGCACCCAGTTTGAGTTTCATCTATTCCAGTAGCTCAGAAAATTAAAGAATAATAACCTCCATTCTCTGGCCAGCACCGCAGTAGCATTACCATAGCAATGAGCTGTATAGAAGCCACAAGAAACAGAGAGCATCTGCATCACAATTTGTTAGAACTTGTTTATCAATGGAAAACACAAAAATTGTTAGATTGGTAACCGACAGGGAGATAAGGTGCTGAACAGGCATTGAATCATGGTCTGCTCACAAAGCTACTGAGCACACAGAACTATCCCCAAATGCTCGCCATGCATTCCTTTGCCCCTTGATGTCTTTTGGGAGTGGAGACAAACTTTCACAGAGGCTATGTATTGAGTAATTAGCTTTACATGGGAGAACTACTAATCCAAGTGACGCTTTGACTTAAATCCATACTGAACGCCATGAAAAGCCTCTTCAGTAACAGAAGGACAAAAATTAAAGACTCATGATAAACCAGCTTTGTATGATTTTCAGTGTGCTTACAAACTTCGAGTGCTAGAAAGGAGGCTTTGTTTACTTTTTCTTTTTTTTTTTTCATCTCACTTGTTCTCCTCTCCACGTGTGTGCATGTTTGTACTCTGTGTAGAATTGTGTGGTGACACAGATTGGACTAAGGAACCTCATCCTGAGCTACATCTCTAGCTTTTCTTCAATTTTTAAAATTTTGAAATGGGGTCTCCATCAGTCCGTGTCTCAGCCTGCCACTGTGCTGGGATCACAGACATGTACACCATGCCATAACTGGACACATCTTTTGAATAAAACTGTCTTGTCCCATACTCTTTTCCTTTGGACTCTTCACTTCAAGAAAATCAGAGAAGACAGAAAGTGTCAAAACCTATCACGTGAGTCCCTATATGTTCCAAAGTTTGAGAGATTCAAGTTTACATAAAGGCCACACATGAATGAGGACATTTCCTATAAAAGGAGGAATGTTGTACATTTAAGGAAAACCCAAACAAAAGAGATTGGCACATGCATGGTGGATTTGCAATGCCTTTCCATAATAATTATGTTCATGGTGTCTTTTACTCAGACAGTGTCAGCAGTGTATTTTGAACATAGATTCATTGCTAAATATGTTAAGTTTCAATTCCAGCTCTGCTCCTCACAAATGGTGAAAATGAGCAAGACAAAAGTATTCTGGGTAACAGGGACCTCATCACAATAAATAGAACTAAAAAAGTAATCTAACTCAACACAAACATGGAAAACATTGCTCGGCCCATAATAAATATGAGCCTATAAAATAATTCAGTTTATGTTAAGTAAAAATTAGCATAATCACAAAATCACTTCTAAAATACCTCAGTTTTTATTAAATTGGTAATAAGGCCAAGAGGAATAAATACAAGTTAATGTATATTTTATGTTTTTTAATGTATTTAATACAGGGTATACAGAGTCTCACTACACAGATTCAACTTGTAGCTATCTTTCCTGTTTTTCAACCTCCCAAAGCGCTGGGATTTCAGATGCAACCCACCTTGCCCAGTCTCTTTGTTCAGCTCAACAAGTCCTGGGGGCGGGGCCTGCAAGGCATGCCTTGGATTGAATGCCCAGCCCCTGTGCCAGCCTAAGCAAGTGCTTTAGACAAGTTAATGTACATTTTCGAAAATCACTGGTACAGGATGTCCCTTTAGAGTTCTAATAGTGCAAACATTTAGATAAAATACATGTTTCCAAATTCAAATAAGCTTAGGTTTAAAATATGACTCCGTTCATTTATATCTGTTGGAGTGGATTAATTCCCTGAGGTTTTTGTTGTCATCTGATAAGACTTAGATTAGCTGTGCACACAATTTAGCTGAGTAGCAGACAGAAATTACTTTTGCATACAGAGAAACATTATCACCAGGGAAGAGCCAAGATCACAGTCAAGGTGTCTTAGGAGACAGAAGATGATACTCCCCAAGGATAAAAGAAGGTTTTAGCTCATAACATATTCTAAATATTCAAATTGCAAAATAAAATATCCATGACTTCTATTAGAAGTAGAATATTCTTGTTGACATTTGGGAGACCAGAGTCAGGTGGGAAGCTAAACCTCATTATTCAAACCGGTGACCTTTCTATCACAGCCTGTACTTTCCTCTCAAACTCTCCTTTCACACTCCCATTCTCACAATAAGAAAAACCTAGGACCAGAAGGAAGGTTCTGGATCTGGATTCAGCTCATTGTCATTGTTCGACATTACCTATATTAGGGTGACATAAAGAAATTATACCTATGTCAAGACTAGGTATGGTGGTACACCCTTGTAATCACAGCACTGAGAAGGCTAAAAAAGGAGGATCACTGTGAATCTAAGCTGCATAGTGAGACCTTGGACCAAATATATAAATTAAATTAAAAGGAATATTACCTAAGCAATGTTGAATCTGTTGATCTGGTAAACGCTGCAGTGAAAATCAACAAAAGGTGGATGGTTGGATAGAAAGCCAGTCAACTGGTAGAGTATTGAGAGCTGCCCATGATACAAACTCTTTAAGTGTCTAGGAGTGAATCCTGTGTTGGATATGGCAGGTATAGTACTGAGATTATGAGTTGAGATGGCTTTAGAGAGAAGACAGTGAACTGACTGCAAATGGTGACATGACCCAGGAAATGTGGACAATGTCAAGTGAAACCAGGGAAGATTCTCAGAAAATCAACTACATAGAAACATAGCTGGATAATTCATTGCACACAACATAGGTGAAAATATCTTTGTGGATGTCAAGCTCCAATCTTACCCATTTTGAGATCACAACTTTTTCTATAAATCAAGTCCAGCTTTTGTTATAGATCTGTATTAGTCAGCATTTCTTCACTATTCCAAAAGACCTGGCAGAACTAATATAGAGGAGGAAAAAATATTTTACTCATGCTTTTAAATGTTTAAGTCCAATGTTAACCAATTCCAACAGTTTTAGGTCAACAATAACACATAAAATTGTGGCAGGAGTTTGAAGCAGTAAAAATTGCTTTCCTCATCACCACCTGGAAGTCAAATGGATGAGGGAGCCAGATTTGAAGGAGCCAAGGTCAGGTGTTGGCCATAGTCCTTTCAACAAGATACTACAACCTTCTTCCTTCACAACCCAGTAATCCAACCAAAGTAGGGCCTCATCAGCATATCCACCAAGAAAGGTAGAATTCTTATTATCCATAACTTTCCAGTTCCAACAGGAATGAATCCTTCAAAGACAGTAACCATGTTCAATGGTCATTTTGAATGTCAACCTTAAAATGACCTTTATGATACATTTAGAAAGAATTCCTTTATTGATTTACTAATAAGGAAACAAGCAGTGTTCTGGTAAACAACATTTAGTATTGCGTGAGCTGCAGCTGCCCAATTTTACTGCCACTCCACAATATTGCAAGGATGGTCACAATTGCCTTCTCCACCCATGGTAGAAAGCTTAATAGTCATCATACCTGCAAATACTTCCCCTTACTTTGAACACATGTGTTTCATCATTTTTATCAGTCTGTGAAACACTTCTGAGAGTCTACTTTCCTGAATGCCTGCACAAGGTATGAAAAAAATGCATAGATTAACATAGATATAGATATAGATATAGATATAGATATAGATGATATCGATAGCTTCACCTGAGTGTCAACTGGCAGAAAGGCAGGATCATAAAAACATTACAGCATGTCTCCATTCTCACTGACTTGAAATAATAATACAGAGTTATTGTGATTTAAAAATAACTGTATAGCACAGGCAAATTAAATAAACCTTAAGATCAATGAAACAGATTAGAAGAGACAGACACAACTTCAAACACATTCAGCCATCTTTGTTCTTTGATAAAGGGGTCAAACATATTCACTGGAGAAGAAAGAGATTCTCATTTAATAATGGTGTTGGGAAAACTGTCTTTCCACATGCTTAAAACTAAAACTTGACACACATATATCACCAGGCATTAAACTAAAATCAAAATGGATTAGCAATCAAAATAAGAAAACAGAAACACTAAATCTGTGCTGAGGATATAGGTTCCCAGCTCAGTGCCTGCCTAGCAAGCCTAAGAACATAAGTTCAATTCCCAATGCCAAAAAAGAAAAAAGAAAGGAAGAAAGGAAAAAGGAAGGAAGGAAGGAAGGAAGGAAGGAAGGAAGGAAGGAAGGAAGAAAGAAAGAAAGAAAGAAAGAAAGAAAGAAAGAAAGAAAGAAAGAAAGAAAGAAAGAAGAGAGAGAGAAAAGAAAGAAAGACTAAATCTGCTGGAAAAGAAAATAGGTAGAACTCTAGAAGTCAAAAATGTAGGCAAGGAGCTCATGAATAAAATCCAACTCCATGGGAAATACTACAAAGAGTGAACAACTGGGATCTCAATAAAATGAAAAGACAGCCCACAAAGTGGGAAAATGTCTTAACCAGTTGTTCTTCAGACAGAGGACTGATACCTAGAACAGATAAAGAACTGAAAAAATCAGACACCCTGCATTTAAAGACCCAATCCAGAGATGGACTCTGAAATGAATTATCACTTCTCAGAAGAACTACAAATGGTCAATAAATACATGTTAAAATGTACAACATCACTGATCATTTAAGAATTATAAATGTAATCAGCACTGAGATCACATCTCATTCCAGAAAATATGGTTATAATCAAGAAATCAATGAATAACAAATGCTGGTGGGCTGGGGAAAAAGGTGCCCTTCTTCACTGTTAGTGGGAGTTCAGGCTGGGCTCAACCATATGGAATTTAGAGCAGAGAGTTCTCAAGACACTTGGACTGGAGGTCCCATTTGATCCAGCTATTCCTCATGATGGAATCTTTCTGAAAGAACTAACAGCACCATATCAGAGTGATATATGCACACCTGTGTTTATACAAGCACAGTTTGTAATAGCTAAACCTTAGAAACAATCCAAGTGTCCATCAGCCAAGGAATTCGTAGCCCTGCTCAGTATGTAACTTCCTTCAGACTGTGACCTGAATGTGAGTATTATATACATTTAACATACACTTCCTTGCTTAATATGCAGTAAGTTTCTTATATAATTTAACATACACTTCCTGACTTAATATATATTTAACTTTGTTCTATTTCTTTTCAATGCTTAATAACTCATTTGTTTTAGTGCTAAAAGAATATTCCATGATGAAAATGTACCACTTTACAGAGCTTTTTCTTTTTGGCTTCCAATTTTTCACAATTATGATAGAAGTTTTTGTAAACATTTTTTGGAGGTATCTGTGCAGACAGAAGTTTTGACTTCATTTGCTGAAACACCTGAGAATAAAATTATATGGTAAGACTATATTGAATTTTACTATAAAACCCCCATGCTGTCCTCTCAAAGTAAGGATACTATCCTATGTTCTCCTCAAGCGTCCAAAACTGAGAGAGAATTTTTGCTTCTCTGTGTCCTCAGCATTGCTGTGAATTTCAGCCATTTTATTAGACAGATATCTCACTTTTATTTTAATGTACATTTCCCTAAAAATATCTGCTGTTGCACACATTGTTCATTTGCTTATTTGCTACTTGCATACCAGGTTTTTATAGAGTACATGTTCAGATGTTTTACCAGCTTGTTTATTTCACTGTTTACTTTTCTTAAATTTGAAAGAGTTATTTCCCTGTTTTGGATTCAAGTCCTTTTAACATGTGTGTTTTGGAAATATCATAGCATGTAGAATTATGTTTTAATTTTCTTATTAGTGTCAATTACAGCAATAATTTCATAATTTCAATTGTGTTTATTATCATTCTTTTCTTTCATAGATCATGGCTTTGTTATTTTGTCTAAAAATTAATATAAAATTAATGAATATAAAAATTAATTAACATAAAAATTATCATAAAATTAACATAAAAAAACAAAAATATATAAATAAACCTAGAAGTTTTCCAAAAAGATTGAGAGCACCAGGAGAGTTCCATTCACCTTATCAGTTTGGTATGGTCATTCTTTATTGTTTATTTACCCAATGGATATTATGTGGTATATCTTTGTGTTTTAAAATCACACCACTGTAATGGTTAATGTTGCTATGTGATTTTTATGTGCTTGTTCATCATTTGTGGAGTCGTTAAAGAAATGCTTGTGCACATTTTGCTTATTTATTCATCTTTACACTTTCAGTTATAGTTTTAGTTTATTCTGTATACAATACCACTTAAAATCTCTATTATGTCTATTGCCTCCCAACCTGTTGCTTGTTTAGACTCTCAATTCCATCTGTTGATGAGTTTTACAGGTCGCTTGTGCAATGGCAGTTCCCCTCTAGATTTATGTTTTGAGAAATGGACACCTTGTGACTTTTGTGAATGGCTAACAAAGTATACTGATTCAGTAAAGTGGTACATACAATTTGGAAAGCATCCATCTCTCTAGGATTAAAAAGACTCATTATTGTTTACCACTCTCCCTATACCTGCTGAAAAATAAAATAATAGCAGTTTCATTTAATTTGCCAGAATCCATATATCACACTCTTTGCATTTTTTCCATATTTAGTTCAAAGTCCAAAATTATCCTATTAAAGGGAAACTGTGTATCCTGTTTAATGTTTCTCTTTTGAGTTTCTGCATGACACCACTTTTTTAAACAAGAATTACTTCATGCAATGGAAAAATAAGCATCAGTCCTCATTGAAAATTTCTTCTTTTGGAGTACATAAAATCTGAAGGACACAATAGATACTGTGAAAACCTATACAAAAGGAAGGAAATGCACAAATGAGAGGAAGGACAGGAGTGGGAGTGGGGAAAGAGGTCTATCTATGTATGTAAGCAGGATGGTTTGGACAACTATACTGTGCATTTCTGCTGCTCTATGGAAAGGAGCAGTTAATGATTAATTTGTTGTTCTTTTTTCTTCTTAATTTTTATATACTTCATACTCTTTTCCAGTTTTGCATGCATGTATTTGTTAATCTGACCAACTAATTTGAAGACAACACTATGCAATACAAAAAATACTGACAAATTCATATGATTCTTGTGTAGTGAAATTTAATTTTTTTTCCTTTATATTACTATTTTTACTCTCTCTCTCTCTCTCTCAGAATTAGATTGAATGCATTTACTTTAATTTTTTTACAAAAAGAAAAATTATTATATTGAAAATCACTCTTCAGAAAATGGTGAGGATTTTGTAAGAAATGGATGTTAGCTTTGAGGACAAAATTCCAAGAATCTGGGAAATCTCAGCCGTGAAACCTTGCAATTCTTTCTTGCTTTATGTAAATAAAACATGGCTCCAGCCCTAAATAGAAACACCTCGATGAAAGGAGATGAAAATCATTTTAAGGTGAAAAAGGCCTACTTAGTTTGAAAATCATTTTAAGGTGCAAAAGGCCTACTTAGTTTTAAAGCAGATTTCTCATATTAGAAATATTATACTAACCCTCACTCTGCTGTGTGCCTCTGGTAACATTTTAGTAAGTGTTCTTTGCAACAGGTTCAGTTAAATCTGAGAGACATATTTTGTGGTATAACACTATGTTTTGGTATAGCTAAGAATAATTGGTTGATGTATGCTTAGCATTTTGATGAATGCTTGTGAGATTAAAAAAATAAATGTCTGCTTATAATCAGTGGCAGTGGAAAAATGTGAATATAATTGTCCCAGCTGTAGAGGACAATGAAAGATATAATTTCCAATAGGGGTCACTAAAAATAAATAGTTCAAGGAATTCAAAATAATGACACTGGAAATACTTTAGGCCTAATCCTTAAGTAGACCTTATAGCTTAGACTTACATTCTTAGAAGCTTCTACAGAATTCATATGAAAGTTCTACCACCTTCTGAGAGAGACCATATGGAGGTGTCAGTGGAAAAGATGGTGCCCCTTCCAAACGGAGAAGAGCCAAGGAAGCCAACCAACAAAGCGAGGTGCAGCCCAGCCTTTGCCCTGGTGTTCCACAGCAGCCAGCCCTCAAGAATATAGGAAGTAAAGCCATGCTGTTATGTTGAGCTGTGGGGGACTCAGGTCAACAATTTCTGACATTGTCAGTTAAACAGAAGACCCAATGATATTATGGGCTACTGGACTCTTTTAGAATATTTTGCTGAGTTTACACACCTATAATATTCAAATAATGGAACTTCACAAAAAAAGGGTATACTGTTTAATGTCTATTTTGTATCTGTGTATTCAAAGTGGTTAGGATAGATATATAGTTACATTCTCTTAATGAATAGAATGATTTGTTCTAATGGTGTTTGTAAGGATCTCAAGTCTGCATCTTGTACTGTAATTAACCACTAAGAAGAATGTATGCAGTGTGTTAAATATTGAAACTGTCCTAGCGATTTGATTTGAAACTGTCTCATTGCTATTTGTTTATCAATAAAATTATGAAAAAAAATTTAAAAAAATAATTTGTCAAAATACTCACTCATAAAATAAAGGAAAAGATCCTCAGGTGCAAGAAGTGAAGAGTGAAACCAAAGCAGTACAGTAATGGAGAACTGGTGGTCGGCTGGAGAAACACTGCCAATACCCAAGGAACAGAGGCAGATGTATCTACATTGATGGGCACTGTCTGGGATCAGACCCTGGTCGTTGGTGGTCTAGAGCCAATATCAGTGTGCTTGTTAGCAAGGTTTTTTTTTTCCTCAAGTGAAACTACTTTTCTCTTAAGTAATAATGGAATCAGGCTAGAACCAAACTCTAACCTGGAAATTCATGCATAAAATATTGTAACTGCATATTGTTTGGGCAAAACAGTATCTTAAAATAAATATGAATCACTCAAAAATAAAAGAACCTCAGATATGAGCAAAGCCACATAGACATGTAAGTAAACGAGTAATCTCTGGATGTCTAAAGTAAGTAGATGCCAGGATGAGTCAGGACAAGCAATTCCTACCATGTCTTCTCTGGATTCTTGACCCAGAGAACTTCATGGAAATTAAGTGGTTGGTATGGCAAGTCGCTAAATTTTACAATGTTTTTCTTATACAACACATGTGAATCTGAATGATGTTACCATAACAAAATACCTGAGATAATCAACTTAAAAAGAGGAAAGTTTATATTCACAATTTGCTTTATTTTATTATCTGTTTCTTTACAAGTCTTGCATATTGGAAAGAAGAGCTCAAGATGTTAATTTTGGAAAACTGTTGCATGTTTTTTAATATTTCTTGTTATTTTTTATTATTTTGTACCCTTACTCTTTCTTTCCCTTTCTGCTGATTTGTTTTTCTGTCTCCAAAAGCCTAACACAAAATTTTCTATTATTTCTTCTTTCTTGCTTGCTTGCTTATTTTCATTTCTTATATAGACAAACATACATGGAATTTAACTTTCACAGTATGGCTAATTTGTTTCACATGATACTCTCTATGTCCATCCATTTTCCTGAAGAATTACAAAATTTTGTTAAATTTGTGGCTGGGAAACATTCCATCATGTATAAATACATTTTCTCAATCCATCCATCTCTTGGTGAGGTTCAAGGCTGTTTCTACAGCTTGGCTCTTGTGAAATGTGCTGTCATGACCATGGCTATGTATGCATTAGTATAGTATGCCCACTTTAGAATTTCTTACTATGTACCCAGGCATAAAATATTTGGATCAAATAGTAATTATGTTTTAGTTGATCCAGCATCTCCATACTGATCTGCATAGTTATTTTCAATAGCTTACCTTTCTATCAACAGTGTAGGAGGTTTCAGAAATGTTTTAGTTTAACTAACAGTATCAGAAATTCCAGTGCAAGATTAGGGAGGCCTGCAGCATTGGAAGATGCAGTATATCAAAGTAGGGACTACCAGGTGGAGCCATCTGCTCATTTGATGCTATTCAGGAAACAAGAAAGGGGAATGAAATTCCAATGCACTGCTCAAGGGCTGCCTCCTATGACTGGAAGAGATCCAACTGTTCAAACACTTTTAGCTCCACCAACTCCAAGTATCACATAGTTAATAAAAGCCTTAATACAAGGACTTTACAGGGATACTTTTCCAATTTGGAGCATAGTAACAAGAGAAAATATCAAATGGATTAAAAGTTTTCAAGAATGATATTCTTTGTTGCTTCTCCTCTCTATAATATTTGGCTGTTCCATTCCTTCTACCAGAATTTCCAAATAGACACCAAGAAAGGTGTACAGGATAGAGACAGCTGATTTCAAAGTAGTCTGGAATTCTCAGAGGGGAGTCCAGGATTAACTAATCTAAATCCAGAAAAAGTATGTTTAATTGACAAACCTAAATATATATAATAAAAGAAGAATGATATGTCATGGGTTTCAGCCTTCATTTGTCATTACTCTCCACTAAAACTCATCAAAATCCTAAATTAGATGTTTTTCAACATTAACTGAGCCAATACCACATGCCAGATCTTATTCTGGAATGGTGCATTCAACAGTGATTAAATCAAAGTTTCTGTCATGGATACCTTTTCAATAATGTGGAAAATCGTGAGCTGAGATGTGCTAGACCTGAGCCATTTATCAATATGTATTTTTGGAAAATCCTCAATTGACATGGTTCCAGGTGTCTTGATAATCTAACAAAAATGAATAAATTGGGGCTGGGGAGATGGCTCAATGGAATAAGTGCTTCTCTGCAAGGGCAAGGGCCTGAGTTGAATCTCTGGGGGTTCTGGAAAAAAAGAATATATTACAAACATAATGACAGAGAAACCCTTGTTACTCATTAATTACACATATTCTAACTTTCCAAATACATTTCAGATTTCCAATACAGTACCTGCATCAGTGAGCTTTAAAGGGGTTGTTTTCTTCCACACATTTTTTTCTCACCTATTTCTACTATATTTTGTCTAATGAAACTCGTCTCTTGTCACCTACAGCACTGAAGCTTCTGGTTTAGAATTGAAATCAGTCATTCAGTTATCTTTTTGTGTATGTCTTGGCCACAGCAGTGGGAAACTGGGTCTTTCATGAACTGCAATGTTCATGGTGAAAATTAGGAATCTTGGGCTGGTGAGATAGCTCAGTGGACTAAATGCCTGCTTAAGCAAGCGCAAGGACCAGAGTTTGATCACCATCAGCTGCACCAGCCCCACACATCGGTGCACTGAGGCTGCCACCAAGATGGGCCTGGTGGCGCAGGCCTATAATCCCAGAACTGGGAAGGCTGAAGAATGATCATGATGAATCCAAGCTACCTAGTGAATCCCTGTACCAAATGTGCAAAAGAAAGAAAGAATGAATGAATGAATGAATGAATGAATGAAAGAAAGACAAAAGAACTTCTGACCTTCCTGTGGAGCCCCATTAACCTGCCCTCCTGATGGACCTAAGTCTTGAAGTTCAGAACATTCTAATTCAACTTATTAAGGTGAATCTACTTCCTGATCTTCTCAACCCTTCTAAACTTCACTCCCCTCTACCAAATCCTGATAACAAACTGTTTCCATACTTGCTCCAGTGAAACCTTTACTATGTGTTTGTGTTAATGGAATGAGAAAGGAAGTTCAGGTTCCCCGTAGAGTTTACCTGGAATGGGTCATCGTGAGAGCTCAGTGCTCTAAAAT
Organism: Octodon degus; assembly: GCF_000260255.1. NCBI lineage: Eukaryota > Metazoa > Chordata > Mammalia > Rodentia > Octodontidae > Octodon > Octodon degus. The sequence continues at coordinate 6,991,461 of NW_004524673.1, forward strand.
GCCTACTTAGGCAATCCTAGGCAAATGCGGATGGATGCCGCCCTCAGGTCGGTTGAGATGGAAGAAGAAGATGATGAAGGAGGAGGAGGAGGGGGAGTAGGAAGAGGAGAAGGAGAGGAAGAGAAAGAAAAAGAGGAAGAAGAGGGAGAAGAGGAAGAGGAAAAAGAGGAAGAAGAGGAAAATGAGGAGGAAGAGGAAGAAGAACAAGAAGAGATGGAGGAGGAAGAGGAAAAAGGGGAAGAAGATGAGTAAGAGGAGGAGGAAGAAGAAGAGGAGAAAGAGAAGGAGGAGAAAGAGGAAGAGAAGAAGAGGAAGCAGAAGAGGAGAAAGGGAAAGAAGGAGGAGGAAGAGGAGAAGGAAGAAGAAGAAAAAATAAGAAGTAGAGGAGGAGGATTGGGAAGAAGAGGAAAAGGAAGAAGAGGAGGAGGAAGAGGAAGAAGAAGGAGGGGAGGAGGAAGAAGAGGAGGAGGAAGAGGAAAAGGAAGAAGAAGAGAAGAAGAGCAAATAGAGGAGTAGGAAGAGGAAAAAGAGGAAGAGTAGGAGGAGGAGGAGGAAGAAGAAGAAGGAGAAGGAGGAGGAGGA
>NW_004524673.1:6992152-7021426 GCF_000260255.1 Octodon degus
GACGACGAAGAAGAAGAAGAAGAAGAAGAAGAAGAAGAAGAAGAAGAAGAAGAAGAAGAAGAAGAAGAAGAAGAAGAAGAAGAAGAACAACAACAACAACAACAACAACAACAACAACAACAACAACAACAACAACGAGAATGAGAAGGAGAACAAGAAGAAAAGAAAAATAGTTACCTAGAATAAAGCATTTGTAATACTTTTAGCATTGCACTCTGTGTATTGAGTAACATTGTTTTTGGGGCTTGTTATTTAAGATTTATGTACACAGTAGAAAAAAGAATAAGGAAGGAAGGAAGCAAGAAATGAAGGGAAGAAAGGGAGCAGGCTGGTATAGGAAAGGAAGGAGAGAGAAGAAAGAAGGAAAAGGAGGGAAATGAATGGGAGGATTATCTGGATCAATAACGTCATTTGTAGGAATAGTTTGACACAGTGGATTGGGAAACAAAACCCAACAATATGCTGTATATAAGAAACACTTAACTCATAAAGACATTAATAGGCTGAAAGTCAAATCAAGAAAACAATACTACATGCCCCTGCACCTCAGAAAAAAGCAGGGGCAGCAATCCTATTCTTAGACAGTCTCAACTTCAAACCAAGAATGATCAAGCAAAATAAAGAAGGCCATTATATACTGGTTAGGGAAAAAATTCAAGAGGAAGAGATAATATTCACAAATATATGTGCACCAAACATGGGAGCACCCAACTATATAAAGCAAATCTTAATAGACCTGAAAAATATAAAACCCAATACCACAATCTTAACAGGAGACTTTAGCACACCCTTATCCCAAAAAGATTGTTCAACCAGACAAAAGTTAGCAAAGAAGTAGCAGAACTGAACCAGAGCTTGGAACAAATGAACTTGGTAGACATATACAGAATGTATCACCCAACCACAGCTGGATACACATTTTTTTCAACTGCATATGGGTCATTTTCCAAAATAGACCACATACTAGTCCACAAGTCAAGCTTAAGTTTATGCAAGAAAACAGAAATGATCCCAGTCATATTATCTGACTACAGTGCAATGAAACTGGAAATAAATGACAAAAGAAACCAGAAAAACACCCTCAATACATAGAAATTAGACAACACCCTGCTCAGCAATCAATACGGCACAGATGAAATTAAAGAAGAAATTCAACAATATCTACAATAAAATGACAATTCAAGCAAAACTTAGCAGAATTTAAGGGATGCGATGAAAGGAGTTCTCACAAGGAAATTCATAGCTGTCAAATCGCACATTGGGAAAACAGAACAAGAACAAATTAACACCATAATGCTGCATCAACAACATATAGAAAAGGAAGAGGTAACCAAACACAAAGCCCAAAGATGGGAAGAAATCATAAAGATTAGAGTAGAAATTAATTCAATTGAGACGAAGAAAACAGTTCAAAGAATTAAAGAACCAAAAACCTAGTTCTTTGAAAGATTAAATAAAATCGATCAGCTCCTAGCTAAACTCATCAGAAAGAGGGAAAAAAATTCAAATACAAGCAATAAGGAATGAAAGGGTGTAACTACTACAGAACCAGTGGATATTCACAAGATTATCTATAGCTACTCTGAAGATATTCATGCTCATAGAATAGAAGCCACAGACAAAATGGACCAATTCTCAGAAAGGTATAAATTACCAAAACTGAATCAAGAAGATATAACAACTCTCAATAACCCCAAAACAGCCAATGAAATACGAAATGTAATAAAAAGCCTACCAACAAAGAAAAGACCAGGTCCTGACGGATTCACAGCTGAATTCTACAAGAAATTCACAGAAGATATAATCCTTATACTCCTCAAACTCTTCAATGAAACTTTAAAGGAAAGAGTTCTCCAAAAATCATTCCTGGAGACAAGTATTATACTGATACCAAAACCAGGGAAAGACACAAATAAAAAAGAGAACAGACCAATCTCCCTCATAAACATAGATGTAAAAATCTCAATAAAATCCTATCAAATAGAATGCAGTAAATCATGAAGAAGAGTATACATCATACCATGTAGGTTTCATTCCAGGGATCCAAGGATGGTTAAATATTTGAAAATTTATAAATGTAATATCAATATAGAGAAGTCCAAAGTCCACAAGATGATCTCAATTGAATGCTTTAAAGGAAGTCCAAAACTCATTCGTCTTCAAAATCCTACAGAAAATTGGAGTACAAGGCCTCTACTTCAATCTGATAAAAGCCATCTATGACAACTCAACAGCTAACGTAATTCTCAATGGGGAAAAACTGAAATCTTTGACTCACAGATCTGGTACAAGACAAAGGATGTCCTCTATCACCCCTCCTATTCAATATAGTTCTGAAATCATTAGCTAGAACCATTAGACAAGAAAGAAAAATAAAAGGAAAAAGAATAGGTAAAGAAATTAAACTATCATTACTTGCAGATGACATGATACTTTACTTGGAAGACCCAAAAAGCTTCACCAAGAAGCTACTAGAATTCATACAGAAATTCAGTAGCATAGCAGGATGCAAAGTCAGTACCCAAAACTCAATAACAAGCACACTAAGAGGGAAGATAACAAACACACTGAGAGGGAAATTAGAGAAACAATAACTTTCACAATAACCGTGGAAAATGAAATACCTTGGAATTCACGTAACTAAAGAAGTCAAAGACCTTTTCATGTAAAATGACAGTACTCTAGAAAAAGAGATTGTAGAGGATTTCAGAAAATGGAAAGATAGGCCCTGCTCCTAGATAGGAAGAACCAACATCATGAAGATGGCCATACTCGCAAAATTGTTGCACAAATTTAATGCAATCCCTATCTAACTACCACCAACATACATCCCAGACCCAGAGAAATCATTCCTAAAATTTATATGGAACCAAAAAAGAACTGAAATAGCAAAGTCAATCCTGGCCAAAAAGACAAAGAGGAGTCATTACAATTCCTCACTTCGAATTATATTCCAAAGCTACTGTGATAAAATTAGCATGGTATTGGCAACAAAATAGACCTGAGGATCAATGGAATAGATTAGAAGATGCAGAGCCCTCTATGAACACACTCTGCCACCTGATCTTCGACAAAGGGGACAAACATACTCACTGGAAGAAACATAGCCTCTTTAAAAAATGGTATGGGAAAAACTGGCTCTCTACATGCCAAAAACTAAAACTTGACCCAGATCTATCACCATGCACTCAACTCAAATCAAAATGGATTAAAGATCTAGGCATTAAAACAGAACCACTAAATCTCCTGGAAAAGAAAGTAAGAAGAACTCTTGAAGACACACAGATAGGCAAAGAGTTCATGAACAAATATTAAATCGCACAGGCAATACTTGAAAAAAATAACAACTGGGACCACGTCTTCTTGAGCAGTTTTTGCACATCAAAAGAAATTACCAACAAAGTGAAAAAACAACCCACAAATGTGGAAAAAATCTTAACTAATAAGCACTCAGACAAAGGTCTGCTCTCTAGAATTTATAAACAACTAAAGAACATCAGGGCCCCTAAATTTAAAGACCCAGTCCAGAAATGGACATAGGAGAACACACACTTATCAGAGGATGAAATTAAAGAAGTGAATAAATATATGAAAAAAATGCTCCTCATCACTAGCGATCTGTGAAATGTAAGTTAAAACAACACTGAGATACCATCTCACCCCAGAAAGAATGACTACCATAAAGAAATCAACCAACAACAAATGCTGGAGAGGCTGCTGGGTAAAGGGAACCCTTCTCCACTGCTGGTGGGAGTATAGACTGGTGCAACCATTGTGGAAATCAGTGTGGAGACTCTGTAAGAGTCAGATTTTTCTCAGAGGAACTGAAAATGACATATCATAGTGATATATGTGTACCTATGTTTGTAGCAGCACAATTTGTGATAGCCAAATCTTAGAAACAACCAAGATGTCCGTCACATGTGGAATGGATGAAAAAGATGTGGTATTTTTAAACAATATAGTATTACTCACCCATAAAGAATGATAAACTCAAAGCCTTTATATTTAAGTGGATGCCACTTGAAGATACACTTACAAGTGAAATAAACCAGACACACATGTGTAAATATTGTCTCCCTAGTATGATAAATCAAAGGAGGAATTACAAATAGGTATAACACAATTAAAAGGAAATCTGGTACTTGAGGATTGGACAATGAGGAGAGGGCAAGGAGGAAAGCTTGGAAACATGACATGGGCAAAGCTATACCTTTATATGCATGAGATGGATAAAGCAATGATCCTGAGAAACATCAGCAGGCTTTTGAAACTATCAGTTAACTGGTAGGATCCTGATCCTAACTAACAATATATGCTGATACCTGTGAACAAAGCAACTGCCCTGAAGATAGCAGTATGTAATAGAAGGATCATGCTTGGAATGTCTGTCATTTTGGTCTTCTAAATACATACTTCTTATCATAACATTCCAATTATTTCCATAATGTCGCTCAAGTAAAAGGTGTGCTTTTTTTCTTTTTCTTTAAATGAAGGATAAGAAATTTTAAAAAAGACATAAGAAAAAAAAACAGTCACAGGACTGTCCTGCTATAATTCTGTATATGGTTAGATTTCTAAATTTATGTGTAAAAATTTATAATTGTTTATCCCTATTTTTTATTTTATTCTTCATATTCTGTAAGGAGTTAAAGTTCAACATATCAATACTTGACAGAATATACTTGTTCCATGTTATATCTAAGATGTTTGATATTTAGACAGATAGGGTAAATCAAACTGCATTTGTTGCAGAGTAATTTTTTAAGCTTTTTTTCTGGAGGGTTAACAACCTAAGTTTGCAGATCAAAAATTGGAGAAATGGAAGAGCAGCAACGTCAGTCAAGATTTTGGCCGTAGCCTTTCAAGGTCACTGAAGACTCAGAACATAGGAGAATCTGTACTGTAACATCATCTAACTCAGTTGTGCCCCAAAATTTCTGATCAAGGAGATTATGGAGCCACAAAGGAATGTGATCTATGATGTAGAGTGTGCCTAAGGAGATTCATATGGGGAGAAAATATTCTCTCGGGCTTTCACAGAAAGCAAATTGGTCAAGCAATGGCCGTGACTCATCCATATGGCTGATGCTGACAAAGGATCTACAAAGTTCAGTACAAGGTTAAGGGATAAATCCTGAGGGGACTTGACTGATCTTTTCAGATACAAAAGTTACAATTCTGGTTATACAGGTCTTGCTTTATCTTGGTCTTAACCATCCAGCAGAAAAGCATAATAACAAGGTATATAAAGTAAAGCCATATTAATATGATGAGCTGTAAAAGGCTCAAGTCAACAACTTCTGAGGATACCCCAGTATTGTGGACTGCTGGACAATGTTGGACTGTTTTGTTGAATTCAAGCACCTATAGTATTTAGATGCCAGTAGAATATCCACCTCTGACAGGACTAAACAGAAAAAAAAGGGATACAAAGGAAGGACCATTTTTTATTTGTATATACAAAATAGGATAGATATACAGCTACTTTCATTTAATTCAATGAGAAGAAAGATTTGTACTAATAATGTTTGGACAAGATATCCTATCTGCTTCTTATACTGTGGATAATCACAAAGAAGATGAAAATGTACAATGTATTAATTATTGAAACTGTCCTATTACAAAAATAAAAAATAAGGTCATTTGTTCTTTGAGAACTGGTATTGAAATCACAAAGTATAAAATAGAGGGCCAAACAGAAATAATTTTTTCAGAGACATAAATATATATGATTTTTTTAGAACTGAGTAATACTTCATTATATAAAAATACCACATCTTTTATAGGCACTCCTTGATTTATGGGCATTTGAGTTGTTTCCAAAATTTAGCTATTATAAATTGTGCTGCTATAAATATGGATATTCATATATCCCTGGGGTCTGATGCTTTTAATTCTTCTAGAAATATACCCAGAAGGGAAATAGCTGAGTAAAATGGACACATCAATCTGTTGTTCGAGGAATTACCATACTTATTTCCCCAGTGATTGTACCACTACATATCTAAATTGTACCAATAAACTTTAAAAAAGAAAATCTTTTTTTTTTTCTTTCAGAACCAGGGATTGAACTCAGGCCCTTGCACTTGCTAGGGAAGCGCTTATTCTCCTGAACCATCTCCCCGGCCACTAAGAAAATCTTAATGTGTTTATCATTTTAAAATGAGACTCTCATTTGAATCTTTTTAATTATATACATATATATATGTTAATTCTTTTATATTTATCTAATATTTATATAGTTCAGTGTATGTTGAGAGATATGTGTCTAATTTTAGACTTCAACGTGTGGAAAGCCAAATTTTCAGCACGATTTATTTTTTAATTTTAAAAATTTATTTATTTGATACAAGCTCTTGCCATGTAGTTCAGATTCATGGTGATCCTCTTGTCTCTGCCTCCCCAGTGCTGGGATTATAGTAGTGCACCAGTATGCCTGGTTTCAGGGCCAGCACAGTGCATCTGGGATTTCAGGGCCAGCATGGCATGCAGTATTGGATATCAAACTTAGGCCCTTGTGCTTGCAAGGCAGATGCTTAGACCACTGAACTATCTTCCCAGCCTTAGGCATTATTTCTGGAAGAGGCTATTTTTCTTCCACTGAAGGTATCTTTCTCATAAGGATAATGTGGCTGAATGATTGGAATATCTGCATCTTCTTGGTTTTTCTTACTATTTTGTATTTTATTAAAAAAGAAAACAATAGTTAAAAAAACAGGAAAAATGTAGAATTCCACCAAACAAAATTGCAAATAGGATAGCTACTCCTTCTTCCATCGGGTATATGTCTCATGGAATATTGTTTTCCATCCATTGAGTCTCAGTTCATGAATTTCTTTTTAATTAAATGTGTTTCTTGTACCCAGGATATTGGTGGATATTACTACTTGATCCATTCTGCAAGTTTGTTTCTTTTCATGGGTGAAAAATGACAATTAACATTGATAGTTATAAGTGATATGTATTGGCTTATCCTTGTCATATTATTTCCTGCTGTTGGCTCCCTGTCTTTCCTCACTGTTGAGTTGCTTTCTCTACCTAATTGCTTCTTTGTATTTGTGTTCTTGGCATAAGGTTGTCAGTACATCTTCCTAAAATATCCTTCAGAATACATGGGAGTACTGTTTTGATGGTCATGAAATTCTTCAGTTGTTCTTTATCATGGATGTATCTTATTTCTTCATTGATTTTGAAAGATAATTTTTCATGGTATAGCACTCTGCATTGGAGGTTGTTTTCTTTTAGTACCTGAAGTACTTCACTACAATATGTCCTTCAATTCAGGGTTTGCATTAAAACAATGTTGAGATATCATCTCACCCCAGAAAGAATGGCTATCATAAAGAAATCAACCAACAGCAAATGTTGGAGAGGATGTGGGGAAAAAGGAACCCTTCTCCACTGCTGGTGGGAATGTAGACTGCTGCAACCATTAAGGAAATCAGTGTGGGGACTCCTTAGAAAAGTTGGACTGGAAATCCCATTTAATTCAACTATACCCCTACTGGGAATTTTCCTAGAGTATCTGAAAATATTGTATCATAGTGATATTTGTGTGCCTATGTTTATAGCAGCACAATTTGTGAGAGCCAAAACTTGGAAACAACCAAGATGCCCATCACCTGAGGAATGGATGAAAAAATGTGGTATTTTTATACAATGGAGTATTACTCAGCAATAAAGAATGATAAACTCGAAGCTTTTATATATAAGTGGATGCCACTTGAAGATATACACATAAGTGAAATAAACCAGACACACATGTATAAATATCATATAGTTTCCCTAATATAAGAACTCAAAAGAAGAAATACAAATAGAAAGGTATAATACAAGTAAAAGGAAAGCAAGAACTTCAGGACTAGACAATGAAAAGAGAGCCAGGAGAAGAGCTAGGAAACATGACAGGGACAAGCCATATTGTTATATGTAGAAGATGGGTAGGGCAATGATCCTGATAATCTTCAAAAGATTTTTGAAGCTGGAAGTTAATGGGAATGATTCTCACCCTGACTAACTATATATACAGACACTTGTGAATTAAGCAACTGCACTAAAGATGGAAATTTGTAATAGTAGATTAATGCTTACAGTGTCTTTCATTCTGGTCTTCTGAATACAGGCTTCTTGTCATGACATGTCAGTTGCTTCCCTGCTGTCTCTTGGGTAGATGATTGTCCAAAAAGAAGGGGGTGGTGAATGAAAGCAGGAGACAGGAAAAGGAATGTTGTGGGACTGTCCTGCATGGCATTTGAATCGTAACTCAAACAGAGGCGCCTCAAGGCTGCCTGTCTGGAGCCCTCCACTTTCTTCAAGTGTTCCTGTATGTGTTGTTATGTAATTTATCATGTGGCTGGAAAAAAAAAACTAAAAAGAAAAAAAAAGTTGTATGTGGTTAGATTTCTGGGCTTAGGTGTAAACATAAGAATTTTATAACTCTTTATGCCTATTTTTAAAATATATTTAAATTTTTTTAAATGTTTTTTCATCATATTCTGTAGGGTCTTAAAGTTCAACATATCAATACCTGTTGAAAAATACCTGTTCCATGTTATGCCTAAGATGTTTAATATTCAGACAGATAGTGAGGTTAAGCTTAACAGCCTAAGTTGTATGGTAAAACAAAAGCTTGTCTTCTGGAGAGTTAACAACCTAAATTTGCAGACCAAAATTAGAGAAGAAGGAGAGCCACAAGGAAAGCCAACATTTTGGCCCTAGCCTTCCAAGGTCAATTAAGACTTGGGACATATGAGATCTTGTACTGTAATGTCATGTAACTCAGTAGTGTCTCAAATTTTCTGATCAAGGAGATTATGGGACCAAAGAGGAAAGTGATCAATAATGTAGAGGGTGCCTTAGGAGAGTCACATGGAGAGAAAACATTCTCTCAGCCTTTCATGGGGGCACATTGGCCAAGTAATGGCCGTGACTCATCCAGATGGCTGACACTGACAAAGGATCTACAATCTGAGGTACAGGATCTCAAGATAAATCCTAAGGGGATTTGACTGACCTTATCAGATCAAAAAGCTAAAACTCTTGTTGCATAGATCTTGCTTTATCTTGGTCTTAACCATCCAGCACAAAAGTGTAAAAACGAAGTACAAGAAGTAAAGCCATATTGTTATGCTGAGCTTTAGGAGACTCAAGTCAACAATTTCTGACACTGCCAGTCAAGTGGAAGACCAAATACTATTATGGATTACTGGACTCTTTTAGAATATTTTGCTGAGTTAACACACCAATAATATTCAAATATTGAAACTAAACAAAAAAGGGGATATATAAATGAATGTCCATTTTGTATCTGTGTATTCAAAATATTTAGGATAGATACATAGTTACATTCTCTTAATGAATAGAGGGATTTGTTGTAATAGTGTTTGTAAATATGATATCATGTCTGCGTCTTGTACAGCAAATAACTACTAGGAAGACAGTATGCAGTGTGTTAATTATTGAAACTGTCCTACCAATTTGATTTGAAACTGTCTCATTGCTATTTATTTCTCAATAAAATTATGAAAAAAAAAACCCGAAAACTTTGATTCTAATGGGCTTACCTTAAAGGAGATTTAGCTTTTAATACTATGTTCTTGTGTTAAATTTCCGGAATTTGATTATTAGATGCCCTGTTGTACATGCATTTTGGTTGCAGCTAATTTGAATTCTATATGCCTCACTTACTTGTTTTTTTGTTTCTCATTTTCAAAGATAGAAATAAACATAACTTTATGTGTACGTGGGATGGTCTTGCAGATAAAACGTGCTAAGAAATCCACAAATGTACCCCAAGAAGTATTAAAATTAATAACAAATTTAGCAGTTATATAATTGAGAAAAGTCAACTATATTTTTATATACATACAATGACCCAAATATAAATTTCTTTAAAAATTCCATATATAATATCATCAAAAAAGATAAAATATTTTGTAACCAATTTAACCAAACATACAAAACTTAAACTTCAAAAACTATAAATATTACTGGAAAACCTAAAGACCAAGGAAACAAAAAAATTCTATGTTCATAGATTGGAAGGCTTTATATATTGGTAAAATAGCAAAACTAAAACTCTTGAAAAACGTACAGATTCAGTGCTGTTAGTACAAAAATCTCAGCTGGGTTTTTTTTTTTTTTTTGAAATAAATAAGATGCTCCCACATTTCATATGAAAGTGGGAGTGATCCATACTAGTCAACTTGATAAAGAAGGAAGAAGGAAGAAGATTAATACGATGTCAACTCTTAGACCAAACAATTGTATGTCGGCACGGTAAGTGCTGATCAGTGGGATAAAAAGGATACTCTAGAATTAAAAGCACACATTTATTCAAAAATTTTATTTATTTATTTATGTTATTTTATTTTGAAGTAATGAAAACAGAGAAGCAAAAGAAATGTAAACACAGAAGCAAAAAAAAATAGAAAAAAAACCTGCGTTGGTGGTATAGCGGTGAGCATAGCTGCCTTCCAAATAGAAAAAAAGACAGATTACTGTCCAAATAACTCAGCAGATTAAAGCACCTGCTTAGGCAGACTCAGGGGCTGGGGTTTGATCCCCAGGCCTGCTATGCAGGCCATGCTCCTGGAATGCATTGAAACTGTGACTAAGACTGGTTGTGGTGGAGCACACCTGTAAACTAAGCTCTTTGGGAGCCTGAACACAGGAAGATCACTACGAGTCCAGTATATGTAATGAGACCCTGTAAACCCTTCCTAAAAATGAAAAAAAAAAAAAAAAAAAAAAAAAACCAGGGTAAAAAACAACAGTACATATGTCACAGATTTTCAAAAGAGGAATTGCTAATTAACAATGGTTGTTATATTATCTATTTTTATTGTTGAAGCTGTTGCTCAGATTAACAGATATATAAAACTGGGAAAATAATTGAATATTGATGCTTACTTTCAAGAAATCTTAATTATTTTCCTTGCCTCTTTGTTTAATTTTTATTTTAGAGTGTGTACTAATTGATAAGACATTAGAAATGGCACACATTTAGAAGACAAAGATAAGAGGTACTTAACCATGGGTTTTGGATTACACATTGCTATCCTTAATCTGTTTGCTCAGATTGCAGATGTCAGTGTATAGAGTTAGTCAAAGTGAAAATTCTAAACATTAACTGCTATTTTCAAAAAACTGATGGAAATGATATCTCATCTTGGCCATCCAGTATATACACTTGCATATATTCCTTCCCTTCTTTCTTCATATTGTTTCTCCTTTCTCTCACCTTCATTGTTTAATCTTTAAATTCAGTTTGTTTCCATTTTACTACATTTATTCTAAATTTCAGAGATTTTTGTTTTTGGGTTTTTTTTTTTTTGTTTTTTGTTTTTTTTTGTTTGTTTTGTTTTTTTCTTTTTATCTTAGGGAAGGGTCCACAGGGTATTCAAGGGTCTTACTACCAGATCAGACTGGTAGTGATCCACCTGTTTACAGCCTCCCAAGAGCTGGGATTACAGGTGTGTGCCACCACGCCCAGTCTCAATTGCTGTCAGTGTGCCCTGGGGGAGTGGCCAGCAAGTCAGGCCTGAGGATTGAATCCCTGGACCCTGTGCCTGCTTGCAGGCGCTTTAAGCCTCTCAGCTATTTGACCAGCCAAAATTTCAGGTTGTATTGATTCTTTCAGTTTCTGATACTAGGGAAACAATTCAATATTTACACATGTTGGTCTGATTTATTTCACTTATGAGTTTGGCCTCTAGTTGTATCCACTTACTTATAAAGGCTTCAAATTTGTCTGTATTTATAGCTAAGCACTACTCCATTATATAAAAATACCACATCTGTTTTCATTCATTCCAAACTGATGGGCATTTTCATTGTTTCCAAGATTTGGCCATGAAAATTTATGCTGCTATAAACATGGGTGCACATGTACCACTATGACATGATGTTTCCAGTTCTTTTGGAGAAATGCCCAGATGGGGAATAGCTGCATCGATTGGGATTTCCAGTCCTTGCTTTTCAAGGCATCTCCATGCTGATTTCCATAGTTGTTGTTCCAGTCTACATTTGAACCAGCAGTGAAGAAAGGTTCTTTTTCCCTATAGCCTCTCCAGCATTTGTTATTAGTTGATTTCAAGATAGCCATTCTTTCTGGGGTGAGATGGTATTTCTTTTCTTTTTTTTTTTTTTTTTTTGGAGGGGGAGGCACTCAGTTTGCCTTCAGGGCAGGTCTGGTTTGGCTTGAGGATGAGCGGATCAAACCACGGCATCCTGAGCCTGACTGCTTTGTTTCAGCAGGCACTTAAACACCTGAGCTAATGGGCAGGCCCCCAAAATGATATTTCAATGTTGTTTTAATTTGAATTTCTCCAATGGCCAATGCTATGGAATATTTTTACATGTAATTATGTGCCACTTATATTTTTCTTCTGAGAAGTGTATATTCATCTCATATACCCATTTTTGCTAGTTTTTTGTTTGTTTGCTTGTTCTGTGTGTGTGTGTGTGTGTGTGTGTGTGTGTGTGTGTGTGTGTGTGTTTTGCTTTGTTCTGTTGTGTTTTTTTTTCGGTACCAGGGACTTCACTCAGGACCCTGCACTTGCCAGGAAAGAGCTTATTTTACTGAACTATCTCCCTGGGCCTAATATATTTCCATTTTCTGAAATCCTCTTGCATAGCTTCTTTAAGAGGGTTGTAATTTTCATTATATAGATTTTTTACTTCCTTTGTTAGATTAATTCCTAAGAACTTCATTTTTTATATGCATTGTGAAGGATATTGTTTCTCTAATTTCTCTCTCAATTAGTTTGTTATTTATGTAGAGGAATGATATTAATTTTTAGATGTAGACTTTGTATCTTTTTATACTACTGATTTGCTTACTAATTGTAGGAGCTTCTTGGAGTTTTTTGGGTCTTCCAAGTAGAGTATCACGTCATCTGCAAATAATGGTAGTTTAACTTCTTCTTTACCTAATTCTTATTCCTTTTAATTTTTTCTCTTGTCTAATGGCTCTAGCTAAAGACTCCAGAACTATATTGAATAGGAGGGGTGACAAAGGGCATCCTTGTCTTATACCTGATTTGGGAGTAAATGCTTTCTGTTTTCTTCCAGTTAGAATTATGTTGACTGTTGATTTGTCATAGATAGCTTTTATTAGGTTGAGGTATAGACCATCTCTTCCAATTTCCTAAAAGGCTTTGATCATGCATGAGTGTTAGACTTTGTCAAAAGCCATTTCAGCATCTACTGAGATGATCATGTGGCTTTTGAATTTGGCTCTGTTTATATAGTGTATTACACTTATAGATTTTCATATGTTGAACCATCCTTGCATCCCTAGAATGAATCCTACCTAGTCATGGTGTATAGTCTTCTTAATGATTTGCTGTATTCTATTTCCTAGGATTTTATTGAGGATTCTTGCATCTATGTTCATGAGGGAGATTAGGCTTTAATTCTCATTTTGGTTGGCTCTTTCTCCAGTTTCAGTATCAGTATAATGGTTGCCTTCAGGAATGATTTTGGGAGTATTGCTTCCTTTTCAATTTCAATGAAGAGTTTGAGAAGTGTTGGGATTAAATCTTGTCTAAATGTCTTGTAGAATTCTGCTGTGAATCCCTCAGGACCTGAGATATTCTTTGCTGCTCAGTTTTTGTTGTTGTTGTTTGTTTGTTTGTGTGTTTGTTTGTTTGTTTTTTGGCTACATTTTCAGTTTCATTGCCTGATACTGGGTTATTCAGGGTTGTTACATCTTCTTGATTCAGTTTTGGTAATTTGTGCCTATCTACAAATCTGTCCATTTCTTCTCTGTCTTCAATCCTGTGAGGGTAAAGATTTTCAAAATAGCTGTGGATAATCTTTTGAATTTTCACAGCATTTGTATTCATTTCACCCTTTTCATTCTTTATTGCTTGAATTTGAGATTTTCTTTCCTCTTTTTGATGAGGTTGACTAGGACTTTATCAATTTTATTCAATCATTCAAAGAAAAAGCTTTTGAATTTATTAATTCTTTGTATTGCTTCATTATCTCAATTGTATCAATTACTGCTGTAATGTTTTATAATTTCCACCCATATTTGAGCTTCGGGCTTGGTTTGCTTTTCTTTTTCTAGAACCTTGAGGTGCAGCATTTGGGTATTTATTTGTTCTTCCTGTTTTCCTAATTTGCGAGTTAACCACTATAAATTTACCTCTGAGAAGAATTTTCATTGCATCCCACAAATTCCAGTAAACTGTGTTTGAATTTTTGTTCAATATTTGACATTATTTAATTTCATCTGTAACCCATTGTTTTGGATGGTATTATTTAGTGTCTGTATATTTACTCAGTTTTTGTGGTTTCTTTTGTCATTAATTTTGATTTCCCGTTTCTTTGCACTGTGGTCAGATAATATGCATGAAATAATTTCCTGTTTCCTGATATATACTCGAGCATGATCTATGGACTGGTATGTGTCTATTTTAGAAAACATACCATGTGATGCTGATAACTGTAATGAAAGAATAACTAATTGAATGTTTAGTTATTCTTTCATTATAGTCAACAGTTCTTTTAACCTATGAGTTTATTTCTGGTCCAGTTTCCTCTATACTCCTCTGCAGTTGTTTCTTTACTTCAGTTGCTATTATATCAGAGAGTTCAGGTGTGGGATTTACAATTTCTTCTATGCTGATGTCTCCTATTTATTTTCTGGGTGTCCTGTGGCTTGAGAATGTGTTTTGCTCCTTCATTTTGACATTTTCTATTTCAGAGAGCACTCTATTTTGATTTCTGTGGTACCTTTTTGGGAAAATTTGATAGTAGATAGCTGTATCATTGTAGTCAGAGCCTCTCTGTAAATAGTCTGTTTAGGTATCTCTCCTGTGTCAGAGATTCTCATTTTATATGTGTGCCAAGATTTTGCCTTCTCTCTTGATTCAGAGTGAGATATTGGTTTCTTTTTTGGCAATGTCTTTGGCCCTTCAGTGTAGGGCTTTGTTGAAGTTATTAGCCAAGAACCTCCCAATATTAATACCCAACACATGTGTTTAAGGTAGATATGGTTTCCTAATTACAATAGTAAAATTATCAATACTGATAAAAGATAGTGACATTTAGAAATTGACACACTTTTTGTAACTAATGAGTTTGTAATTTAGATCGAGGAGTAAACATTATAGCTGTACAACAAAGCAGATCTAAAATTGGGGATTTGTATTTAAATTAGTTCCCCTGAGTTCTCTCTGAGCACCTCTGCTTCATGCACCTGGAGTCTCCCAGGCAGGTTAGCTTGCCCCAGCTACCTGATGCCTCCTCTGTGCATGGAGATGCTCCTGTACATCTGGTTTCAGCTGGGTCCAGCGATATGCCTCAGCTCACTGGCTCTAGATCTATTGAACTTAAACTCTACCAGCAGGACCTGGCTTAGGTCTAGTTGCTGTGTTGGGTTTCTTTCATCTGAGCCCAGTCCAAGTGGACCTCCAGGCCCCCCTGACTACTGGTCTTATAGCTCCGTCCTGATAGGCCCATGGAGGTGGAATGGACTAGCTGTGCCCCGCTGTATGCCAGTCTACAGCTAGTTCCCTGTAGACATGCTGAGGTAGAATGGGCCCTCTTGGCCCCACTGGCTGCTGTTTCATCAGCTTCTTACTGGTAGGCCTGCCAAGGTGGAATGGAACTGCCAGGTGGCTTCCAGTGTCACAACTTTTGTCCTGCCTGTCTCACTTATTTGTATGTCAAATTCATTTTCCAAGGCCAGCTATATAACTCAGTGGACTAAAGTGCCTGCTTAGGCAGGAACAGGACCGGGCTTGAATCCCCCATGTGCTGTTGCATCCTTGTCCCTGGGACTTACCGAGGGGCAATTGAGACTGGACATGGTGGTAGGCCCCTGTAATCCTAGGGCTTGGGAGGCTGAAAACAAGGGTATCTATGATTACATATAATTTCAATAGAATTTTTAATGTCTTAGATATCTCTTTTCTATTTTACGATTTTGTATTTTCCTAAACACTTCTGTTTCTATCGGTGTCTACTCTAGTTTCTCTGAGCAAGCCCTTCATATTTATTGCCATTTTTTAATTGAGAGATTATTCTCTCTCTAACCTCATTCATCCTGTTCTTCTTTCTTTTCTTCTTCTACTACTATCACTTCAAAAAATTCCAGTGGGTAGCTTCCAATTTTCTCTACCTTGTTATTTCCTGGATTTGTCCTAAGTGAGCTGGAGTTGTAGGGTTGAATTTTGCTTTTGTCTTCCTTTTCTATTTTTTTTTCATTTGCTTTCTGTGTTAATGCTTAAAAATTTCTAATAGTAGATAGCTTTTTTGCTAGTACCAAAGGCCAGAAAGATAGCTCAGTGGACTAAAACCTGCTTAGGCAAGCACAGAGACCAGGATTCCATTGCTGGCAACATCAGCCACACTAACCTCCCCCAGGCATGCTGATCCAGCTGCTAAGGATGAAAGCAGGAAGATCTCTATGAATTCAAGCTTACTGAATCTCAGACTGAGACTTCCTAGGAAGTTTCTCTTCTTCTGAGTTGTCTTCCAGAAATAGGTGTTTCTTGGTTTTTGTGTCTGTCCCAAGATCCTACCTTCACAACTTATTAAGGATGAGACGTTACTGCCTTTTTGTCTCAACACCCACTCCTTTGATACTGGACTATGGTGACGGTTAAGACCCAAACAATGACCATGTTATCGCATAAAGGAGAACAACTGGCTACCACAGGTATGACAACCTTGCTAAGGCAGGGAAATTAGCAATCACAATAGCACCAAGCACACCCTAGAAAATGACAAATTGTGGTAACTATCCATTTTGTAGCTTTAATCATAGAGGAAAGATCTAAAGTTATTTAACGAAACCCAACACATATCAAGAACTTGTATGCAAACCGTTTCCCCTTACTAGAGTGCTTTTACCCTGTAGTTGAGTAAATTTAAGAGATATGGGAGGAAAACAGAGAGATAAATGAAGAGAACAATACTAAAAGCAAGGCTGGAGAACAAAGGTTATAATAATCATACAAGCCTTGGGAACTTGGAGAAGAGGAAAGGTGAGAAATAATGAAGGAAAAAGAAAAAGATTACTGAAATGAATCACAAAGACTAAAGACAATGTGTACTCACATGAAAATATCATATACCCAAAAGAATTAATGAGGAAAGAGGAAAAAAAAGATTACTAGAATAGAATAAAAATAAATGTAAAATCCTAACCAACAATAGCAACAAATCTAGGCAGCAAAAGGAAAATAAAATGAACAAAGAAAAAAGCATTCCCCTGGTCAGTTGTGTCCAAGTTAGTGCCCAAACTAGGTAACCCTGCCCAGCCTGCAACAGTACCTGTAGAACCTACTCATTTTACTTTGTATTTTACAGAATAATACTAGCACTAACATGAGGTAAGCATACATACATTCCTGACTAAGTGGTCATAATGAACCAAGTGAGTGAATAAACTTTATTTTTATTTTTAAATGGCTTTATTTTTTATTCATTTTAATGAGAAAATAAAATAGCAATGAAACAGTTTCAAAACAGATTAATAGGACAGTTACAATATTCAATACATTGCATATTGTTGTCTCATAGTAGTTATTCAGAAGACAAGCTATAGACATGATAGCTTGTCTAAACAATATTAGTACAAACCTTTTTTCTCAATGAACTAAGAGAAGGTAGCTGTATATCTATCCTATTTTGTATATACAGATACGTGTACTTTTTTCACTACAAAATGGTCCTTCATTTATATCCCCCTTTTTTGTTTCGTTTTATCAGAGATGAGTGTTCCATTGCCATTTAAATATTGTAGGTGTGTGTATTCAGCAAAATAACTCAATATAATCCAATAGTTCATAATAGTAGTGGGTTATCAGCAGAACTGGCAATTGTCTGAAGTTGAGTGAATCAATAACCAGAATTGATCTCTACCTTATCTTCCACAACCCTAGTTGCTTCATAAATGGGAGAAATTTCTGAAGGAAATTTTGTATATTGTCCACATTTTGCTAAATGTAAAAATGGATAGATTTCAGCTTGTAGAGTTGAGAGCTAGAAAGGATGCAAAGTTAACTTAAGTCACACCACTATTCACCAAACAAAAGAAAAAATTGAACTTGGAGTTGACAAAATCATATATGTAGCCTAGGGGCTAGAGCCACTTAGTACAGTCTCCACCATGTCCACTAGATCTCTTTACCTTGATAGATAAATCTTTCTTCCAGGCAACTGCTGTCAGTGTCCTACAAAACGAGCCCTGTATGAAATTTTGGAGGATTTCTTTCCATTTGAAACATTAACAAAATAAAAAAGAAAAAGTATTTTGATGTTGTATACTTAATGCTTAAATGTGGAAAAGTGACTTTCCATTCAGACAAGGTGATTACAACTTATTTCTCCATGATCCTCCATGGTAAGTACAAATATAAACCCTAGAAATTACCCAAGAGACAGCAATGGGCATACTGTGTCAGCTGCTGAGAAAAATGCAAGCTGAGTCATGACCCATTAGTGTGAACACTATACCAACAGAGGACCTCATTTCTTCTCACACAGGAGATGACAAGAGTCTGAGCCTGCCCTTCTGAGCCCAGACAGCAGGCTGCACAATTTCACTCCTCAAGAAGTTGGAGAAGACCCTCACAAGATGAGCTGCTAACCTAGAAAGCAATTGACCCCTGTCAATCATCTCCTAAGACTCACCTCCTACTTGCACAGGTGCTGGGTGACCATGAAGGACCAAGAAAGAGGACCTATCAGAACGGTTAAAAATGCATATGTCACCCTGGCATGCTGACTTTAAAGACAATGAACAATCAGTAGGTGAAAAGGACCATTCTTCCCTTTGTGCCATAAGACACAAATTAGGAAAACCCACAGGAAAGACAGCTTCCCAGTACCTAAAGGAATCTCATCCTTTCCTCAGGGAGACAAAGCCAAGGAATTCTGCACAGACCTTGTTAAAATAACTTTTATCCACTAAGCTTACACAAATAATTTACGTGTATCTTCATAACTCACTACTAACTATCCAATTCAGAATGTAGATAATTGACTCTGCCTGTTTCATTGGCTCTTCATTCCCTCCCAAGGACACTGTGTCAGGCAGAACTTGTATTACATATGTATGAATTTCTCCTGCTCATTCATTTCATGTCAATTTAATTGTCAGACAGACACAGCCATGAGGCTAATTGAATGCAGGTGGATTTTTGCTGCCTCTGGACCTGTAATATTATTTAGTAATAAAAACGAACAAATAATTAATTTATATGAAACTTTGAGGAAATTATGCTCAGTTTAAAATGCCTATCTTGAACATCTACCTACCTGAGAGACATCATAGCACTAACTGGTATGTCATCACAAGCAGCCCATATTCAGAATACCAGAATGACAGGCACTCCAAACATGAAACTACTATTACAAATTACTATCTGCAGTGCAGTAACTTAGTTCACAGGTATCAGTATATATAGTTAGTCAGGGTGAGAATCTTTCCAATTAACTGCTAGATTAAAAAGTCTTCTGAATATTCTCAGGATCATTGCCTTGCTCATCTTTTACATATAACTGTATGGCTTGACATTAGTAGTGTCCCAAATTTTCTGATCAAGGAGATTATGGGGCCAAAGAGGAAAGTGATCAATGATGTAGAGTGTGCCTAAGGAGAGTCACATGGAGAGAAAACACTCTCTCAGGCTTTCACGGAGAGTACATTGGCCAAGCAATGGCCGTGACTCATCCACATGGCTGACACTGACAAAGGTTCTACAATCTGAAGTACAGGATCTCAGGATAAATCCTGAGGGCATTTCACTGACCTTCTCAGACCCAAAAGCTACATCTCTTGTTGCATAGGTCCTGCTTTACCTTGGCCTTAACCATCCAGTAGAAAAGTATGAAGACGAAAATAGGAAGTAAAGCCATGCTGTTATGTTGAGCTGTGGGGGACTCAGGTCAATAATTTCTGACATTTCCAGTTAAACAGAAGACCCAATGCTATTATGGTCTACTGGACTCTTTTAGAATATTTTGCTGAGTTTACACACCTATAATATTCAAATAATGGAACTTAGGGAAAAAAAGGGGTATACAGATGAATGTCCATTTTGTATCTGTGTATTCAAAGTGGTTAGGATAGATATATAGTTGCATTCTTTTAATGAATAGAATGATTTGTTCTAATGGTGTTTGTAAATAGGATCTCAAGTCCACATCTTGTACAGCAATTAACCACTAAGAAGAATATATGTAGTGTGTTAGTTATTGAAACTGTCCTACCGATTTGATTTGAAACTGTCTCATTGCTATCGGTTTATCAATAAAATTATGAAAAAAAATCAACAAACAGAAACAAAAACCAGTATATTGTATCAAAAACACAAGGTATCAATTTAAGTAGGCTTTCACTTGTCAAAGAGGGATGTTTCTATGTATAAATAAAAACAATGTCACAATGGAAATATAAAAAAAATAAATTAAATAAATAAATAAAAATGCCTATCTGTAAAGCGACAGATATATCCATTAATGTTAAAATGTCAAAATTACAGAAATAGAAAAAAGAATAACAATATTAGGGTGCTGATGCAGAGGACAAGAAGAGGAGAGCACAATAGTTACGGAAGAGAAATATCAAATGTCCTTGTGATAATTGAAATGTTCTGTGGCTTCATAATGTTGAAGGATATACAATATTACTCATGCAATGAATTTCAGAAAATTAAATGTATATACACAGAGAGTACTTGTAAACATAAAATCTGAATACTATCAGTGCAACATATCAATGTCAGTTCCAGTTATATATCTGTATGAGGCCAGATCTTCTATCTATACCTCACTCAAGACAATATATTGTTCCAGATTGAATGCAAATGCAGACAAATAAAGCTGACCATACATTTAATAATAAAATATATAACGAAGTTTCAAAATGCAAGTCATTACCTCCTTTACCACTTTTTTGTTTTGGGGAATAGGATTTTAAAAAATATGTCATGTCCATTATCATACAGTGATTGTGCTGTTGTTTTAATATTAAGATGACAAGTTTTTAATATTAAGATTTTACAAGTTTTGTGTCTATTTTCAAGCTTTTCAATTTAGATTTGTAATAGAGTATTGCATAAATTTATATAAACATTCTTTGAGATTCTTAATTCTGAAGTGTAAATGCATCAAAAAATCACAATCTCTGGATTATGATCATTATGTTCCACTGAAATGCTGAACATTCTTTGTGGCTCTGCTGCCCTCCTCTCCCCTTTCTTCTCCTCACTTCTTTAGTTTCTCAGGGTACTATTCCAGCTACTTTTTCTTTTTTCATATCCTAACCTTCTCCTATTTTCTATCTGGTACTCTTTTGGTATTGGAACATATTTTCCATCAAGCATCATACCATTATAACAACTTTTTGATTAGATGAAGTCCAAATTCATGCTTGTGGACTCAAATCCTATATCTGTAAAGTAAGCATCCTACACTTTCTATATTTCTTAAAAGGTAAGCTCAAAAATTCTCAAACTGAGAGTATAAATAAAGGAAATCATCCTTAAATGTTGTCACTGAAATCAGAAGTTTTGAGCAATTTGGACTCTGCTCTTTTCTTCTCTAGCTCCAGTTAATAACTAGACCCTGGAATTTTTCTTTTCACACATTTCTGAACTACTTTCCTATGAATATTTCAAAGTTTTAGACTTGTATTTTAAAGATATGTCCCATTTTATCCTATCACATATTAAAAGATGTACACTTGGAAGTTGAGAGTCAATAAATTAAAAGTTTGGAGTACTATATCAATTTGGATCGAACACTCCACTTCTCATAAATTGTCAATAATTCTATCCACCATTTCACCCCTCCAGCACAAATCACAACATAATTAAGTTACAAATAATATCAGTGTGATTCTGAAAAAGTTTTGGCCTTGTGATCTCAAGAAGAGATAAGTTCTATGGTGAATTTAAGAAAGAAATATACCACTAAATGTTTGAGGAAGATGGAGGTGCTGAGCGTAGACTTTCTCAAGACTAGAATAGCAAAGAAATACATTGAAAAAGAGTGGCTACAAAAAATATTTTGAAGCCAGATATTGTGGCACATACCTGCAATTCTAGCTCTTAGAAGGTTAAGGCAGGAGGACTGCTGTGAATTTGAGGCAATCCTTGGCTACACGGTGGCTTCAAGACCAGCCTGGATTGTATAGTGACACCTCGTCTGGAAAAAAAAAATTAATTAATTAATGTATTTTCATGGGTTAATGGGCTTTTTAATTTGTTGTTTTAAAGATGGGGTAGATATTATTATTATCATCATCATCATCATAAAGATTATTATTATTATTTAGGCCAGGGAATGACTCAACTAGAAATGAAGACACTTATTTGGCAACAATTTTAATTGATGACGTAAAATCATTCTACAAAAAATTAGAATGTACTTAGAAAACACAAAGAAAAAGGAATAGAGATTAAGTGCTAAATCTGTGGATTAGAAAATGATAAGAATTTATAACAGTTCCAAATAAAATTTTCCTTTAATGAACTAGGAGGCAAAGACATGGCATTAAAGGGACATAAGTCATGAGATGAATAGAGAATCTGAGAGAAGAAAGGAAGTTCATAGAGTTATGCAAGTTTTGGAAACATTGTTGGGAGAACAATTGAAAATATCTTCCACGGGTATAAATTAGGCCACATTCTTACTCACAATAAGCTAAAAAGATGTCTATTCTCATCCTATTGTCATCCTCTCCCCGGGAGGCTCTCCCAGGGGCCCAGTGCCACTGGGCAGAGATTCTTAGCCTTGCTCTTGCCTTAATGAGGCAAAAGAAGAAACATACTCTATTCCCAAGAAGTGCTGTGCTGTTGAATTTAGGAGCAGACACAACCACGGTGTTCCCACCCACTCAGGTAGCAGTGTGCTGCGATTGGAAGCTTATAGCTGTGCCAAAGCAAGAGTTTGGCTCCAGGATCAATGAGTCCCAAAGACTTCGCTCAAGATGATTGTAATGATTTTTTGATAAACATGTGCTACCTGCACATTTGAAAGCTGAGCTGAAAAGTTTTGTATATAATCTCAATAGCTGCAAAAAAAAAGTCACATATAACCAAATGTGACTGTTGTAATAGAATCTAGCAAATTCAGTAGAATTAGTATATTCAATAGAATATCTTCATACCACACCCACCATACAAAAACAAGAAAAATATCAATTTAACATACAGATATTTTGTATCCATTTTTATCTGGAAATTAGATTTAATCCCACTTTCTCACAGTATTTTATCCAAATCTAACATACTTTTATACTTAAGTCTTTTATTAACACCTCTGCCATATTTCTCTACAAAGAAACTATGTTCATAAATTTAAGATCTCAACTGTTATGTCCCATGAACATATAATTATAAACAAAGTTTATTAAGGTGTGAATTACTACTACATTCATAACTCTTTATGAAAATTTGTTAATAAGCAGCTAGAAAGCAAAGAAAATATATTCAAGTTTTAGTTAATAAATATTAAAGAGAAAAGCTAAATTTTTATTGGTACTTTAGCTATTAATGAAATGAATGAAAACAACTTTTCTGGTCTTCTATTTTAAACTATGATCTGTCCACAGAGAACTACCATTTTCATTCATCTTGTAGCTAACACAGAATCTTACATCTAGTAGACTATTTACCCTTTAAATATTCTATGAGGTGAAATATGATAGGAATTATTTCTAATAATAGCAAACAATATGAGCTTTAGAATACAATATGTAGCTTTTGGGGGAAAGAGACAAAATATTTGAAGTACAAATTATGTATATTTTTGTTAACTAGAAAATAACCATGAGACTTAATGTAATCATGTTTTTCCCTGATAATTAGACATTGAGAAAATGAACACTGTCTCTATCACATCCCCTTTATTTCCAAGATTTAGCTATTACAAATTGCACTACTATAACCCTGGGTGCACATATATTGCTATGGTACGACGTTTTCAATTCTTCTGGAAAAATACCCAGAAGGGGTGCAGCTGGGTAGAATGGGGCCTCTAATCTTACTTTTTAAGGAATTCTCCACACTGATTTCCACAGTGGTTGTACCAGCCTCCATTCCCACCAGCAGTGGAGAAGACTTTCTTTTTCCTAACAACTTTGACACACAGTACTGAAATATATCATTCCACCATTAATTGGCTATTCTAGCAATATTAAGTACTTTGACAGAAAATAAGCAGTCGTATTTTTATATGTTTTGCAAAAAAAATTTTGAATACTTAATGCATTTCAATATATGAATAATTGTAGTGATCAAAGAACTCTATTATACATAATTTTATGGAGTATAGCTAGTTTCAAGGGGTCTCATTTACATCAAGCATCCAATTAGAGAACTGCATCTAAATTATGATCATGGTAGGGGAGATGGAGTCATGTAATCTGAGTGCCCACATCAACCACATCTTTGTCAAATGTCAGGAGGTAATATACTGAACCAAATAGGAATGTCAGACTTGGAATTACATTCAATAGGCTCTTCTCAGGTTTTAATTTTGTTTCAATGCAATTTTAACAGATTTTTAGCAAACATACTGAAGTATGTATTTACGTGATGCGTTCTCATGAAGTTATTTTAAAAATATGGCAAATGCTGATTGCACTGCTGTAGAGTAGAAATTTCATCAGATTACATATATTCTAGCTGCACAATGCTTGCCATTTTCAAAAGGCTCTCTGTGAAAGTTTGCTTAAGTGCCTGGCTCTACAAAGCTGATAAATTCACTGATTTTTTGTACCCCAAATGATTGAATTGCTAAATACAAAATTAAGCATATTAACCCATTTCCAACAACTTTTAATCAAATTCCTATTAAATAGATAATTTTGTTTTATATTTATGTGTATGTACATAAATACATACCTATAAATTTATATAAATTAAAAAATGATTTGCTTCCAAAGTGAGTTTTTAGGCATCTCTGAAAAGTTTGTATCAGATACTGAATCATGGTATACACATTTGCTATAATATCATGTAAGTTACCTCCATACATTTTATAATGTCTTCCTGACCTGTTTATAGTAGGGAGAATGGTTATTACCCATGTTCAGATCTGAACTATTTCTCTGATAAATCAGGCAATATCACTTTTGTGATGGATAGAAGTTTGAAGTAAATGTGAATTTATCCCTAACAGTAAGTGATAGGCTTTCATTTAAATAGGAAACTACCCACCTAGGATCAGGGAGTTTAGTTAGGAAGTTAAAAATATCTAAAAATACCACTGTAAGCTACTGACATGGTAAGTGAAGTATTTTGATAATGTAATAAAGTATTTCAAATTTTTGATTTATTGTCAATTAACAGGAAACATAAGTCCCCACATGTCTCCATTGGAATGGCTTTGGCAATGTGAGACATATGTGTTATTCAACGTGTACTATATAGTCACATCTATATAAAGATAATTACTTCTAGTATTTTTCTACTCAAATGAAACAAATTAGAAAGTTTGTGTTTCCCTTGTTCAGTAGAGCCTATTTTAAAATTTTATTTTTTTACCTTTATTTTTGGTACCAGTTATCAAACTCAGGACCTTTCACTTGCCAGGCAGGCATTTATGCCACTTAGCTAACTCCCCAGCCTGAGCCTACATTTTAGTGACTTAGTGATTTATTGCAGGCTTCATCTTTAACTTTGCAGATTGTCAATAAATAAGTACAGAATCTGAAAGACAGTGTCTATGATAAGGAGGACACAAGGTATATAAATAAATACAATTTTATTGGGACCATTTTAAGCATTCATTTACAGTAGAATATCTGGAAATCACTACCTACAAGGTTTTTTTTGTTTTTGTTTTTTGTTTTGTTTTGGTTTTTTGTGGGTTTTTTTGGCTGAACTAGGGATTGAACTCAGATCCTTGTGTTTGTCAGTCAAGCGCTTATCCTACTGAGCCATCTCCCTGGCCCCTGCTACACGTTTTAATTACAAGGTTTTTCATGTCTATATTTTAAACAAAACTTGCAGACTAAAACTTGATTTTTTTCCTGGAGAAGAGTATTATTTACTATATGTAGAAATCCTGAGGGCATTTCACTGACCTTCTCAGACCAAAAAGCTACAACTCTTGTTGCATAGGTCCTGCTTTACCTTGGTCTTAACCATCCAGTAGAAAAGTATGAAGACGAAATATAGGAAATAAAGCCATGCTGTTAAGTTGAACTGTGGGGGACTCAGGTCAATAATTTCTGACATTGCCAGTTAAACAGAAGACCCAATGCTATTATGGGCTACTGGACTCTTTTAGAATATTTTGCTGAGTTTACACACCTATAATATTCAATAACGGAACTTAGAAAAAATGGGGTATACTGATGAATGTCCATTTTGTATCTGTGTATTCAAAGTGGTTGGGATAGATATATAGTTGCATTCTCTTAATGAATAGAATGATTTGTTCTAATGGTGTTTGTAAATAGGATCTCAAGTCCACTTCTTGTACAGCAATTAACCACTAAGAAGAATATATGCAGTGTATTATTTGTTGAAACTGTACTTCCAATTTGATTTGAAACTGTCTCATTGCCATCTGTTTATCAATAAAACTTTGAAAAAAAATAAAATAAAATAAACATAGCAAACAGAGGTAGTGCATTTACCAGAACATAATGCTGGAGTTTATAACCTGAACATGTAGGCAGAGCGACCAGAGAGGAGGAAAGTGGAGATTGGTCCTTTGTATATCAATTATTACAGGGTAACTGGGAATTCTTGTACAAAAACTGGGAAAAAGGAAAAGAAAAATACCATCTCTGAACTACAAAAGCCATAAACATTTCATTATGCAATTAGATAAAACAACATATGTTTATTGAATCATGTGCAACAGATAGAAAAAAAGTTATAATTTTTAATAATTTTATTCATCTTAATGATAAAAAAGTTAAAATAGCAATGAAACAGTTTATAATTTTAATTTATGGATTTTTATCAAGTATATCTTAAAAATTTTACCCAGAATAATTTATTGGTTAAATTTAAGACAATCTGTTACATAACATGTACTACTTCATCTGTTTTTTTTTTTTTTTTTAATGCTAGCTAGGTATACCTAACAAAAACAGCAGGAAATAATTTGGTCTCGTTTATGTTTTAGGGATGGAAGAAAGTATATGCACTACTCAGCAGGCTTACAGGTGCTGTTCTGTTTTCATCTGCAATCTTGGCCAAAGTCAGGAATTGAGAGAGGCTGAGGATTTAATTAAAGGTTGGCCATTGATCCCACCACTGCTGTATGAAAGGAAGTTCTCTCATATTTTCTTACCTACATTTCTGAATTGGTTTGGTTTAATACAATACACAGCTAGTATTTTAATAAATTTTCAAAATATCATTTAAAGAAACAATGATAAGTGTCTCTACAAAACAAATATTGAAAGATTTAACTTAAGGCACTGCTTCTCATGAGCAATTCTGTTAGATCAAGGAGAGTATACTTTGTTTATATGCTCTGACTGTTGGTTGTTGTGTTTTGGAGGGGACATCACAGGCAAAGATCAAAGGCGTGGTCCGAGGGTACCCATGCAGGATCAGATAATTCCTGGAAGGACAAGAGCAGCTGTCATCAGTGTTAGCCAACTCTGGGAATGAATAAAGAGGTGATAGAAAGTGCTCTTAATGTATCAAAGGCAGGATAAATTCTAAGAAGACGCACTGTTTCTAGATGTGATGAGTCAGGGAGGGTGTTTCATGAAGGTTCCCAGAATTTCAACTCAGGGCAAGAGCCTTACAAATCACCTGTCATCCAAAAGTAAAATGACAGGAACCTCTTTTGTCACTAAGTTCCTGCTTCAGGCAATGTGCTAGATACTCTTTACTTAGCATACTACTTAGGTGGAAAAAAATACTAATAACACATTTTCTGAAGAAAGTTTCCTTGAATAAACCTTAAATATTAGACAAATAAACACACATGTGGCCATGCCCGGATTCCACTGAGCCCCCAAGAAACATTTATAAAAATGCTCAGCAATCAATTATTCCCAGTGAAACCCAGATCTGGCAAATATAAAAGCATATATCCCAATGAGTTAACTGAATGTGCACCCAAAACACATCTTATTCTACTGAAAATTTACCAGAAATACACAACAGAAGTGGTAGAAGCTTTCTGGCTGTATAGGAATTTATGAAAGAAATTTCTGTCTAAGGAATAATTTAAGTAATGTAAATCAATCAAAACTGTTGCACAAGTCAAAGGGAATGGCTGAATTATTGGATCTGAGGGTGGCAGATGGCAGACAAGCGAGGTAGCACATACCTGGGAGAGAAGAATAAAAGAAGACAGAGAATCTAGAATTCACAGGCTGCAGCCATCAGCATGAGAGGAGAGGGATGAATGGGCCAAAGGCCAGGGAACTGATCTTTTTTTCTTTTTAATCTAATTTAATTTAATTTTAAAGAGTAAAAGCAAAAACAATAGCAAAGATAAAGACAGAAACAGAGTAACATACAATAATACATATAGTACAGATTTTCATTTTTTTATATTGCTTATTTTTATCCTCAAATCTGTTGCTCAGAAAAATAGACACACAGGTTTGTAAGATTAGACAAATGATTGAACATTAACATTTGCTTTCAATAAACCTTAATAATTTTTTCTTGAATGTTTTACTTTATTATTTTTAATTTATTTTAAAGTGTATAATAATTGATAAGACATTAGAAATGGCTCACATTTAGAAGGACAAGATGAGAGGTAGTCAACTGTGATTGCTGTATTGCGCATTGCTGTCTTTGATGTAGTTACTCAAATTGTAGATATTAGTATATAGAGTTAGTCAAAATGAAAATTTTAAACATTAATCACTATTTTCAAAAAACAGATGAAAATTGGTAATACAATCATCTCAGCTATCCGGTATATATACTTGCATTTTCCCCCTTTCATTTTTCCCTATGTTTTCACTTTTCCCTCATCTTTGTTGTTTATTCCTTATGTTCAGTTTCTTTCCATTTTACTGTATCTATTATACCTTTCAGATTTTATTTATTCTCTTTGGTTCTTACACTAGGAAGACGATAGGATACTCGAGGCCTTTAGAGGTAAATGGATGCAACCAGAGGCTGTACTCATAAGTGAAATAAATCAGACCCACATGTGTAAATATTGTGAGAGTACAGACAGGAAGTCAGAGACACAGGAAAGTGAAAGACAGAATTTCAAAAAGAATCAACAGGCAGAAATACTTCAGAAAATTCACTTAGCAGTACAGGTTTTTCTGGAGAACGAAAGATATTTTTAGGTTAT
>NW_004524673.1:7021926-7047949 GCF_000260255.1 Octodon degus
TCTCCCTCCCTACCTCTCTTCTCCCTCTCTTCCTCCTCCACTCTTCCTCATTCTTTCTCCCTTCCTTCCTCCCCTCCCCTAACGTGTGTGTGTGTGTGTGTGTGTTTTCCTTTGCCCTGTAGAAGCTTTTGAGTTTGATATAAACTCATTTGTCATTGTTTGCCTTTCTCACCTGTTCATTGCGGATTATATCCAAAAAGTCCTTTACCCAGGCCTTGGGCTTTAGAATATGCTAGCTTAATTTACTAAGGCTTCCTGAGCTTCTCTGTCTCTCAAATGCCCACACCCCCCCCAGCCCACCCTGACACTCCTCTGTCTCCGTGCTCTTCTGTCTGTGGGATGATGTAGCAAATTTTACCTTCTCAAGGAAAGGCTCACTTGGCATCTGCACTTTTGTTGAGTAGAGCTGAGAGCAGGGCACAGTGAGCATCAGGCATTTCTGCTATCTGAGGATTGTGGATGAAATAGAGGCTTAAATGGAGAAGATGGAAATGAAGAAAGGAAGGGGCAAGGGAGGGGAGGGAGGCAGGAAGGAAGGAGAAATTGGGGGAGGGGGAAAGGAAAGTGAAAGTAAAGAGAGCTCCTTTTCTTGATTTCTGTATAGGACACTGTCTTGAGCTGTGGGGTTTTTTGTTTGTTTGTTTTTTTTTTTTTTAAATTAAGTCTGTAGTTGAGCCTTTGCAATGTATATTATTAAATAAAAACATTTTGATTGTTTAATAAAAAAAGATAAGTAGGAAGGGAAGGTAGAAGGAAGGAATAAAGGAGGGACGGAGCAGAAAAAAGAAAGAAGAGTAAGTCTGGGTCAGAGAGAAACATTATCTCTGGACCTTGTATTTAAATCAGATATGACACAGGGTCACACAGCAATTTAATTATTGTACATTTTTTAAAAGACATTTTTAGTTATTTTTATTTTTTAAAAAGTTCTAAAAATAGTATTAAAAAGAAAAATTATAAATGATACAGAATATACCTATTCAAAAGGAAGGAATTACTGAGTTCAGCAGAAGGACAGGAGAGGTAGTGAGGGAAAGAGATATATCTTTGTATGTAAGCAGGACAGTTTGGACATCTGTGCTGTGGATTTATGTTGGTCTATGAAAAGGAACAATTAATGCTTAATTTATTTTGTTTCTTTTTCTCAATTCTTTGACTTTTTTTCTTAATTTCTTATATATTTCTTTCTTCTTCCAATTTCACATGCATATATCTGGTAATATGAACAACTGATTGGAAGACGACACCATGCACTATAGCAATTATGGTGAAATTCATAACATTTTGTTAAATGTACATGTTTTTAAACAGAAATATAAAATATTTAATATATCCACTGATAAAATAGAAAAAGAAGATTTGAAATGAACTACCTGATTTAATGAAGATAAGGACACGAAAAAAGAAGTGTGGAAAGTACCAGAGGAGTGTGGTCTTGTGGACAGCAGGTGGAGGGACACCACAGAGGAAGCAAAGACACAAGAACTGCAGTAAAGGAAAAGAGAAGTTAGACCTGCAACAGCATTCTGGAGGCTGAGACCTTATCATTCAGTCTGCTCTGTTGAATTCAGAATACTAGACCCTTTTCCTGGGCACTCTTAGGAAGCACAGCCTCAGTCTCCTCAGTGGCAGTCCATGCAGTCAGAACCCATGATACTCTGAGACCCTTGCCAGTCCCTAGCATCACCTGTTCTCAGAGACCTGAAGCTGCCTCATGCCAGGGCTGTTACTAAGCAAACCTCCCAGAGACTTAGGCTGCGGTTCATTTTTCCTAAGTTGATGAATTGACCTATGTGTTTCTCCATTCATGCTATTTTGTCATTAAATGTCAACCTGCTCCTAAATTTGGTTCTAAGCTTGTTTTTTTCTATCAAGAATCTCTGAGGCTACAGCAAAGGGCTGGCTTACCTGCACATCAGAGCCTACAATATAGGTCCTGAAACATGGCACTGTGTTATTAAAGAAGCAAGAGTCTGAGGAGTGTTGAATCTAGAGATTCTGCTAGGGTCACAGGTGTAAATTCAAAAGACTGATCTGGCATCCAACATGTTGCTTCACAGGAAAGAGGCAAGCTAGAATTTCTTCATAGGGATGGGGGGAAAGCCCTCATCATTTATGTTTGCTGAACATATTAAAGAAGAAAAGATTGCAGAATAACATACATTTTCCCATAGAAACCAAACAAGGGAGCAGTTCCCAATGCTTTGAGGATCATTGTTTTTAAACAATGGTCCCAGATCCTTGGGCAGATTTCACGAGGAATCAGTTTTTATGTCTCTCAGATTGAGACTAAGCCATGTACAATGTCCTAACTTGTCAAGTTATGTATTTACATCTTTAAATCTATGTCTACAGGAAGGTACTGCTGAATGAGTGTCTGGACAAGAATATGCAGACTGAGCATTTTGCCTTTCATTTTTTAAATGACAGGAAACTAGCATCAAGTCAGGATAAAAGAAATCCTTCATTATCCAGCAAAGAGCCAAATGAACAAATAAATTACTAATAAAAAACTATTACATTCTGATTCTGGCAACATTTTTTGCTAGAATTTCTCTTTCTACTTCATCCTCCTTAATCTCATTGCTGCACTGCTGAAAGTAACATCAACCAGAATCCTGGTTGGTTATGCACGTTTAGCTGAGTATAAAATAAGTAGATAACAGCTTACAGAGATGACAGTCGGAAGGCATCTGAAGTTTATTACATAGAGCCTGCTTATCTAGTAGGAGGAAGAAAAGAAAGCTTAGATTATACAAAACCATATCTGGAATCTAGAGGCTAAACCAGGACTGAAGCCAGTTAGTATTCAGTCCCCACTATGCTCATTATGACTTGTTATCTAGGTGTCTGATTTCTTTTTCATTCACTGGATGCAGATGTCCAATCAAATAAGCTTCGTTGGAAATTCTGTTTAAAAACTTTTATATATTGAAATGAAAAAGAAAAGAAATTTGGTATATATAGTTGCATTTTTGATACATATATATGAAGAAGAGATTTCCAATTGAAAGAGAATGGGTTAGACTTATTTTTCCTGACCCCTCTAGCCAAGTACACATATGAGCTTCAGCAGTTACAACAAAAGAGACAATCATGCCTGTATTCTGCCAGGTGCTGAGAAAATTGTAACCTGGCTTATGACTCCACATATGGACAAATAACACAGTAGCAAGGTGCTAGTAGCCTAGCACCTTCCCTGGTGACAGTGTGACCCAGTTCTGAATTCTGAGTCTGAAAAGAAGCCCAAGGAGGATCTCTCCTACTCTGGTTGAATAGAAACTCCTCTGCCAGCACAAGTTGACCAACTGACCAAAGAAGCAACTGGGAGCTGTGTAAATAATAAGGAACCTTCCCTCCCACTTGGAGAGGTGCTAGGTGACCATGTAATAGCAAGAAGAAGGAGCCATAAGAAAGAGTTTGAAATATGTTGCTATGACATATGAACTACCTACATTAGGACATTGGAAAATTAGCACATATGAAAAGTCATTTCACCTGTTTCTTAAAGGCAGGAAAGAAAATCTCACGGGAAAGACAGCTTCCCTTATACTGAAAAGAATACCATCTTTCTCCTCCAGGAAAAAGCATGTGAAGACCAGAAGAATTCTGCATAGGCCTTGTTACGATGTCTTGCATGCTATAGTCCCTCACATAATTTAGCTTCTTATTCACAACTCACTATTATTTGTCCAATTCAGTACATAACAGCTGTCTTTGCTTGCTTTATTTTGTTGTCACTTCCTCTCAAGGGCCACTGTGTAATGTAAAACTTGCATTGTATCAATGTGTGTGCTTTGCTCTGATGATTGAATTTAATTCTAAGATGCAGTCATGTCCCTCTTTGGATGAAGGTGAAGATTTGCTGCCTCTGCAAGAGGAATAATATTCAGTAATAGAAAACACTCAACTATTAATACATCCAACATCTTAGATAAACCTGGACTGAAGTATACTCTGGAAACAAGTCCTGCCTCCAAAAGGTCTACATTTTATGATAGTCATTGGTAGAGTATGAATTATCAAAATGTTGAAATTATAGAAATAAAAATAGACTAAGGCATTTTGTACAGTGGACAGGGGGAGGAGGAGAGCAGAGTAGTTATGAAAAAAGAAACATGAAGCGCCTTTGTAGTGTCAGAGCCACTTTGTCTTCGCAAGGCTCCTGGATGCACACATCTGTTCATTTGATGAATTGTAAAGCATGAAATGTACACACACAAGAGAGTACTTGCAAAAAAAACAAAATTGGAGTGAGACCAATGGATATATCAGTACCAATTTCCTGAGTATGAAAGTGCAACATCATTATTATTCTACATTATTATCCTTATGCACCATTTTGGCAAAGATCATTGGATATCTTTATACTACTGCATAAAGCTATATATTACCAATACCATGAAAATGTATGTTTTAAAATTGTAATCTTGTGAGTGTACCAAATGCACTTGTTTTTTTTTTTTTTGTTATTTTTTTTACATTTAGTACAGGGTCTACAGGGTCTCACTACACAGATCAGACTCATAGTGATCCTCCTATTTTCAGCTTCACAAGCTCTCGAATTACAGTTGTGCACCACCATGCCCAGTCTCAATTCATGTCTTAGCACACCACAGGGTTAGGGCTGGCATGGCACATGAGGGATTGAACTTCAACCCCCCTGTGTCTGCCTAAGCAAGTGCTTTAATCTGCTGAGCTATCTGGTCAGCCTGAAATGTATTGTTCTTAAAAGACTATTGTGTTGTTTATTTTGATTTTTTCTAAACATGTACATTAAATGGTACTGAGTAAAGGAAAAATAAAAAAGAAATAAGATTTTAAATTAGAAAACAATTAAGAGTGCAACATAAGTTTTCCCTCTTGGCTTTTATTTAACTCAAACCTGTTAACTTCAGGTAGAAAATTTAAAAGGAAGTAAGTCAAAAATTTCCTCCCCCAGTCACACAGAAGATCAAAACTGTTAGAGTATACAGTACTTGGATACTGTGAACTGATCTTATGTTAGGCCAATCTTCAAATATTGTCATTTAAAGATCTCTTCACAGAAGTTATCACCACCAGATTCAATAGCCGTGTAAAGAGGATTTGCAAGGACAAGTCCCAGGAAGAATCTGATCTACCAGTTATAGATTAGTCTGGACTTATTCTGAATTAGAGATCCATTGCTTATCAAGGTGTATGAGGACTCCTGCAAGGAGATCTTTATTCTTAACTGTTGATTCTCCCATAGGTGACCATGAGGTTGTTTCTAGTACCACCCTGCTCACATTTTTCTCCATCACCCTCTATCTTCTCTTTCTTGAAACTCTATCACTCTCCATCTTGCTATAAATATCTGGACTTTGTTTATAGGCTTCTTTCTGCCTTTATAAATTTAATCATTCATGGTCTTATAATGTTTGTACAATAAATACATTTTCATATTTAATCATTCAATTCTATCTCTATCATGTTAATTTAAAATTTCCTTCTTATTTGAAGTTGTTGAAAATTTAATTTTTTCTCTGATTTATTTTCTGATTCACAGTCTTAGGAGACCTTTCACTCGAAGTCTGATTGAGGGAAGACCTGCCAGATTACCCCTGAGGTTGCTCCTAATCTATAACTCTGGGTACATTCTTGTCAAGTTTTATACTAGATTCTCATCAAGACTGTTCTCAAATGAGTCCACTAACATAAATATAAATCTATACTAAAATAGGTCCATGGTAGTACTTGATTATTATTATTGTTATTGTTATTTCAGAGATAAACTAAATTAATGGCATTTCCTATAAATCTCTTCTTCATGTAGTTCAATCACTTTTCTTCATCTAACACTTCATCCAAGTGCATTGCCCATTACTGCCTCCAGTTTTATGCAATTTCTTAATTCTGAAAATTGTTGAATTTGAGAACAGTATCAAAGTAGCAAGCCACAGTAAATTGAAGAGACTATGAATATTTTTGTTTATTTTTTTTAACTACGTGTTTATCTGAGTCCAGATTTTCTATATGTACTTCACTTAAATTAACATACTTCTGGGCTGGTCAAATAGCTCAGCAGATTAAAGCACCTGCAAGCAGGAGCAGGGGCTGGGGGGTTCTATCCCTGGGCCTACTGTGCCAGTCCTGCCACGGGGCACACTGAGATGGCAATTGAGACTGGGCATGACGGTGCACGCCTATAATCCCAGCTCTTGGGAGACTGTAAATAGGCGGATCACTATGAGCCCAAGCTTAGAGTGAGACCCTGAACACCTCGTAGACCCTTCCCTAAAAAATTACCAAAAAAAAAGAAAAAAAAAATATATATATACTCCAGACTACATGCACATGTAGATACATATATATCTAGCTATATATTACACTAAGTCAAATGAAATATATTTGTAAATTTTGAATCAATGTCTCTTTTACCACTACTATTCTGGAAAAAAATTTAAAACTAAAAACATGCCATTTATATTGCCATACAATGACTGTGCTCTAATTCCAAAGTTAAATGTTATTTACATGTTTTATATAGCTAATACTTTCCATTTTAAATCTGAAATGGAGTAACTATCATTACAGACATGCACATAAATGTGTACATGGATCCAGAAATCAGAATCTCTGGACTTTACTACACTGTAGATTTCTGCTTCATTTAACACACTGATAATTTTCCATTGGTTGTTACTTCTCTTTCCTTCTCTTTATTTCTATATTTTTAGTGTACTACTCAAGTTCCTTCCCCTCTATCCACTCCTTGTTTTCTCTTAGTTTCTTTTATTCCCTTAGTCCCTTCTGTGAGTGTTTCACAGCATTTTAATAACCTGCTGAGTAGGTGGCACTTGAACTTGTTCCTGTAACCCACTGATGCACCACACTCTATATGTGAAAATCAACCTCTATCCCTTGGTGTTTCTTAAAAAGTCAAGCTCAAAAATTCCCAAATTGAATGAATGAATAAATGAAATCATTGACAAATCATGCGAAAGTGAACATGCTGTGAGTCGCCTTGATTTTTTCTTCTCCCTCCTGACTAAAAAATAAGTCCTAAAGGTATTATTCCTTACTTATTTCTGGAATATCCCTTCTTATCCGAGCTTCCATCTATTGCATTAATTCAAAATCTCTTGGCTTAGGTTTTAGCAAAATCTCCTAAAAGGCTTCCTACCACTGATCCATCAATCCCCAAAAAAGTCATAGCCATCATTCTGAAACACAAATCTATTAATGCCAACCTCCTACTTAAGATCCTCCAACAGCCTCTCAAAGCCACCAAGGTAAAAACTCCATCCTTCCACCATGGCATAGGAGGCCTTCGTCACTGAGAAACAGTAGCTTTGCTGATCTCAACACACAAATCACTGTTACTTCCTGAATTTTTGTTTTATGCCTTCAACTTTTTGTTGCTTTCAGACTGTGATTTTCACCTTTTTCCTTCTTCTGTGGTGCAGCTCCTTCCTAGAATTGTCCACTTGATGAATTACTATTCAGCCTTTAAACTCTGAACAAGTGTCTTCTCTTCTTCCTCTGAAGACCTACTTGGCTTACACCAATGTCAAGTCTTGGTTTCTCTATATGCCAAAGGTAGGAAATCATTTTTAGAAACTGGTGGGAGCATCTACAAGCCTTCCTGAAACAGTTTTCAAATCTATATTTCAAATTTTTAAAAATATCTTCCATTTACACTTCTAAATGCTGATATATATAGCATATATATCAAGGTTGAGCTTTCATCCAATTCACAATTTTGAATACAAGCATAATATTGAGTCAACATGCTGCTTCATATTAAATTGCAGTAGTATTTTGTCCAACATTTCTTACACTATCAGAACAAATAACAAAAGATTTAAGACCCAACAGTACCTTATACTATTACTATACATCAGTGTTATTGTTAAGTGCTTTTGACTTTGTGATCTCTTGGACTCCGTGATGTTTTCAGAGTACATGTAGAGAAGCCCTGATTAGAAACACAATAATGAACCTAAGAAAACTGTATACCTTTAACTGTTTGGGGATGGAGCCTGATCACAGGAGTGAAAAGTAGTGGTTATAAAAGTAAACTCTCTCAGACATTAGTAACAAGAAAATATTTGAGGCTACTTTTAAAAATGGCCGTTTAAAAAACTGGGTATGGGAGAACATCAATGAAGTGAGGCTGTTATAAGTGTTAAGAGAGGCAGCATTTTTCCTCACACTCAGCTATAATGGGATCCACTGAGCCAGGAAGTCGTGCCACACATCTATAGTCCCAGAACTCAGGAGATTGAGACAGGAGGATTGCTGAGCATTCAAAACCAGCCTGGGCTACACAGTGAGTTCAAGGCCAGCCTGAACCTCATAGTAAAACCATCTCAAAAAGACAAAACAATAAAATTGTCTGGATTGTTGCTTAAAAATAAGCTAAGGATTGCCTCAAATATAGATAAAGATATTTATTTCATGATGATTTTTAAATAAAGAAGTATGGATTTGAAAAACTAGCCAATAGGAATGAGAGCATGAGAAAGATGAATAGAGATGAGTCGCTAAGCATGGACCTTAGAAGATGGGGAGGATTCAAAGAAGTTCCACTTATGTCACTTGTTTCTTTTTCTTTAATGAACTAACAAGCAAAGATAGCACATCGAAGTGATAATGCTGTGGGAGGGCAAAAGAATATAAGAGAGAAAATGTTCGTAGAACCTTTGAGGTGAATGCAAAAGAAAATTAACCCAAAATGATAATATGGCTTAGAAACCCATGAAAATAAGATGATTTATAAACCCTGCTGGGAGGACATCTGCGAAATGAGGTTTTGTAAGAGTTAAGGGGGCAATATTCTTCCTCACGGGCAATTGTATCCATTTACACCTAGGCAACTGATAACATCATTTTCTTGTGCAGAATCCTCACTCAAGGACCCAAAGATGTCCCCCAGTGAGGGCAACACAGAAAAGAGCTGTGTTGTTCTTATCTGAAAGAGCAAAACTCAGAAACTTATTTTGTTCCCAGTAAGTGCCATGCTCTTGAGTTTCTGTTTCAGGCCAAACACACGGTGTCGCCGGCCCTGGTGTTGGTGATGCGCACAATTCAAAGCTCACTCTTCCATCCAGACGGGAACCTGACCTCTGGATCTGTGCTCTCCCAAACCTTTGCTCAAGAATCACTGTAACTGTTTTACAAAACCCACGTTAAATTATTTCCAAAGACATTATTTATAACAATGTGTAAATGCAGCTATTTTAAAATGAAACAGCTTCATGCATCCCATGGAATAAAAACACCTGATTCTGGTATCAGGACACTTCCTGAACTGGGGTCCGCCCCTTCCCCATCAGGGAAGCCTTGTGGAGCTGCGGCCTGCACCCCCACACACCTTGGCTGAGCTTTGCTGTGGCCTGAGCCCACCACCTCCACCACCACCACCACCACCGCCGCCCCCGCCCCACCACCACCAACATGGAGGAAGCCACGCTGAGCCCCAGAAAGTTTTGGGGCCTTGAAGCAGCCATCAGCCCTAGTGAACTTTAGGAGCTTTAACAATGTCAAAATGAAGGAGCAAAAAGCAATCTCGGACTTCCTGTCCATCCAGAACAAGTCCACGAGGCAACAACATAAAAGGCCTGAAGCCATTGGAGTGAAGAAATTTAGAAGACAAGCATCTGGAAACTGCCTATCTGTAATGGCTGGAAGTAGAGCAGGAAGTTAAAACAGGAGACCAGATGTGTATAGGAAAAGAGAAGAGAGAATTTCAAAGAAGGGTCAACGGAGATAAGTAATTCAGAAAATTCAGTTAAGAACAGAGGATGTGTCATCAGGAGGTTACTAGTAAGACATCCAAGAGATCTTGTTAAGGTTTTCTGTGTTCTGAGAAAATATATACACTATAAAATTTATCATTTTTATTATTTTTAAGTTGTATTAAGTATTTTAAGCAGAATTAAGTGCATTGACATGTTGTACCATCATTGCTAAAGATCTCCAAAATGTGTCCCGCCTTAAAATGAAACTCTAAGCATTTACCCACTTTTCCATCCTCCAACTGTGATAACCACCACTCTGTTTGCTGTCATATGAATTCCACTATTCTAAGTTCCTTATATAGCTAGAAACATACTGTACTTATTCTTTTGTTTCTAGCTTATTTCACTTAGCAAAATGATTTCAGGGCTCAACCGCATCTTACCTTATAACACAAATTCATCCTGTTTTAAAGTTGAATAATAGTTGTATGTGTGTTGATTGTTTTCTTTGACAGAAGACTTTTTGTTTAATACAATCATTTACTTTATGAAAATAAACAAAGTTTCACATTAACATAATTCAAGAAAAGCAATACTTAATACAGTATGTATCATCATCTTCACAGTAGTCACTTAGAATGAAATATATAGGGAAAATAAATTCTCCCCTACAAAGAAACTGATACTAGCACAAAATGAACTAAAAGAAATGAATAGTATAAATGAAACAAATTAGTAAATATTAAAATATTTTAAAACAACTGAATACGTAATTTGGGGAACATTTTAAACTTTTCCCTACTTCCTTTTTGTCATCTATTT
The DNA here is from genome assembly GCF_000260255.1 of Octodon degus. Taxonomy (NCBI): domain Eukaryota; kingdom Metazoa; phylum Chordata; class Mammalia; order Rodentia; family Octodontidae; genus Octodon; species Octodon degus. The sequence goes on from NW_004524673.1 coordinate 7,032,456, forward strand.
TGCTCATATTTTCATATATATCTTGTGAGAATAATTCATAATCTAAAAGCACTTGTACATCAGAGTAGCATACAGAGAGTGATGGAAGAATGGTTTTAATGATGTGACAATCAATATATATATATATGCACATATATACATATATGGATATATATCCATATATTGATATATTCATATATATATTGAATATATATATTCAGTATATATATATATATATGCCTTAGGGAGAACCAAGGGAATACAGTAATTGGCACATACTGTACTATCTAATGCATGAGGAATCTGCACCAAGCACTTCCTTATAGACAGGTACAAACACATCCTTGGCAAAATGAAATAATTAAATATTCTCCTTGCTTTGCAACTAAACAATGGTGAGAACACAGCCGTCACCAAGAAGTAAGGTTCAGGAAATTCTCTGACATATTTTTTAACTAACCTATAAAAGCATGAGTAATGGCCAGAAGACTCATGACATTGCAGTGCTGTATGAGCTACATTCATTTTTTCTTTCTTTTTTTAATTTCTAGATTACTGGATAACTGGAAGCAATTAAATTAGCATAAACTTATGAAATATCAATAAAATATTTTCAGCAAATGCTTATATGTAAAAACTTGGGATAGCTGAGTCTTCTGTGTAATGTATAACAGGATGTGACCATATAGTTTTAATGTATGTGTCCTAGTTACTTTTCTCTTTGCTGAGACAAAGTACGCTATACTCAGACTTATTGGAGGAAAAGCTTATTTTGACTGTTTGAAGACGTTTCAGTCCATAATCAGCCGGCTACAAGGTTGGGTGACAAAAAGGAGGGAACTTATGGAGGACAAGCCATTCATCGGGACCAGAAGACCAGTAAAAGGAATGAGCAGCTAAGTACGACTGACCTTAGCATCCCATTCTGTCTCATTTTCTAGAAACAAATCCAGATCTAAGGAAGCTACAAAAGGCAATATAATGTGTGGCTATTTTTCTTTTTGAGCTGTATCCCCAAGTTTTTCTGACTTGTTTCAGTAAAGGTTAAAATGAGTAAGGAATAGAGCCCAGTGAGGTTAAGCATCTGAGCCATAAAGTATAAGTGTAGGAGGTCATTTTATTCAGGAAATAGCAGAGGATAAAGTCATAAATTCATACTCTAAGCCATACCTGACTTTCCATGATGCATAGTTTCCTATCTAGACTGGTCTCTCCTGGTTTTTTTCAGTTGTCATAGCTACATATCCCTTCTTCCCATATATATTTTTGCTTGTTAGAGTATTTCTTGAACTGTTATCATATTATTCCTTTCCTTTCTGTGAAATAGTTTTTGCTGCTTCAACTTGGGATCATCAAGTTGCGAAGATGCATGTTTTTACCTGACAATTATGCCTTAGGTAGACTGTCAAGTTGAGAAGGGTGACAGTCCTGCCTCAGACAATTCTAGTCGTTAGTCACTAGGCAACACTGTGTCTCATGATACTAACCTTGTCAAAAGTATTAATAAACACCCCTACTCTTGTTAGTTCTTCTCTTCACGTTAGGAGAGAGAGGATCTGCACTTGACCTCAGCTTTGTCTCTTGTTTTATTTTCTTTATCCCCTCACTGTTTATCCTTCAGATCCGCTATAGCTGCCAAGAAGCAACAAATTGGTGTTCACCCGGAACACCAGCCACGGCCACTAGTATACACTAGAAAATTGGTAGGCATTAGGGCACTTTACATTTTTGTGCAACAGAGGAAAAGTGAATTTGGTAGGCCAGTATTCAGCACAGGTATTCACTGGGTATTAGAAAATCATCAGGTGTAAAAATTGGGAAACAGGTTCACTGGGGCCAGAAAGATATACAAGCTTAAAGAGAAAACAAAAAGAGAAAGCAATATTGAATTACTAGTTAAAGATAGGGCAAACAGAGTCTCAAGAAATCAGATATATATAGACTTACATAGAAATACTTGTTGTATTCTTGGTTCCTACATTTGCCTTACTTTTAAAGACTACCATGAAGACTTAGCTCAAAGTACTACTTTAAAATCAAGTATCAAGGATAAAAGAGAGGGTGGAACAAAGACACCACCTAGAACTTAAACCCTCTCGCTTTGTTCAATTAGACAAAAACAAATTTTTTTTTATGTACTGGGGATTGAGCTCAGGACCCTGGGCTTCCAGGCAAGTGCTTATTCTACTGAGCTATCTCTCCAGCCCAACAAAATTATTTTAAATTGTGCATGACTGGCTCACAATGGCATGGCACCACCAGGGGAAGGGGCAGAGACTGAGTGCAGAGAGGCCCATGTTCCAGTCCTAGGCAGACTTGGCTGGACTTTTAGCTACCCATGTATTCTCAGACCCTGTCCAGCCACAACCACTAGTGTGCACTATCAACTACAGACCTGGTTACCCCAAGGCCAAATAGGCAGGACATGACTGCGGCATGCCACGCCTCTTGAAAGGTGGTGGCAACAGTCTCACACTAACAATGAGCATTTCACTTAAAGTGACAGTGGTTCAGATCACAGGAGAGAAAATCCAGAATAGTATTTAGCTGGCAGCAGTGGCTTCAGAGGTGGTGACTGCCATATCCCACCACGTGGGGTCAGGAGGGGAGCACGGCTGACGGAGCCCATTCCTGACAGTAAATCAGGCAATCGAGCAGAGCAGCTGCCAGCAGCTCACCCAGCCTCGAGGCCATGGAGCAGAAGCTGCAGCCCGAAGCTACAAAGAAGTTTGCAGGCTTTGCCTGCTGTCATTAATTTGGACTATGTAAACAAAATCAGGGTTATAATTCAATTATCTGAAATACTGGCCAAGTCATTACAGTCTCTCATATCTCTCAACTGTTCATTCCTCCCTTGACAAAAATTTAAAAATTATAAATAAAAAGGAGGATTAAAAGATTTTGAGTTTTCTGATATATATTGGGTTAAAAATAGGAATTAACTATTGAAAGGAAAAACATTTAAAAGGGCTTTTTGACACAAGTGCAGACAGCCTCCTCGTATGACAGCTGCAGTTCTGCGGTAAGAAGTGTTAGATTGCTAAACTGGAGGATGGGAGCAACAATTTAGCCTCACAGGAAATAGAACCATTTTTCTCTCTCCGTTCCAACTGACACTAAAAGAAAAGCCTTTACATTATTACCTTAAGGTGATTGATTTAAAAGACCATCTCCATCCTCAAAATAAAAGACACTTTGCCTTTGGCTAAAAACATGATATTTCCTAAGGTTTACATTCATAGAAATCTTTTTAAAAGATTACTTGACATAATCACCATAAATGAAAACTATGCCCCTTGCCTCAAAAAAATGTATATTTCCATGGCAACTTTGGCCTTTTACGATTAGAGTCAAAATTTTCTTCATTTTAGATTATATTGCTATTATAAACTGTCTTACTTTAATTTCAGAGGCTTTTTCATATTTGAGTCACCTTATCAAACAAAGACATTATGCCTCAAACTGTTCAGGTCCACCTTCAGCGATGTTCATACTTTATTTGGTAATATCTATTATCTCCACCCAGATTTTAGACTAGCTTCTCAGGTGCTGTCAATTGTCCTTGTCCTTCAGACAACTTATTTCCAGTTGCTTCTGTTTTCATGGATGGGTCTACTTAGAGGAAGGGAGGCTGTATGACGGCTTCCTCTGCCAGAATATGCCATACGGGTTTCTCACTGTATGATTAAACTTCAATTACTAAAACAAAGGGCAAATCGATCCCTCCCACTTCTTGGCAGTATATATTATTACAATTCAATCAGATAAAGCAAAAAAGAAAAACTGTAAAGCTAATTTGGGATTAGGATACACTTGTGTTTTCCTAGAACACACTGTCAGGATGTATCACGAACCAGATCTGGAGAAGAAATTAACAACCGTGAGGCTAAGTCCATTCTGGGGCCTATTGAAGGAACTGACCAAGAATGCCCACAAGATAACAACCAAAATGGGAATCACAGGTTTAAACAGGTGATAAATTATATAGAGATAACTGAGCTAAAATATAGCATTATTGTTAAAATAAAAGAAATTCATACTCACTATAAATAAAAATTTTATTCCTTCCAAATTATTCTGATAAGAGAACTGTGCTAACTGACAAAGAACAAAAACTGACTAGTCTAATTATAACTTCCTTAAATTGTAATAAAGTTACTATGATTCAGTTTGGTCAAAAATATATTTTAATTCACTCTGATTTTGTAAGATGTTTGCTTGTTTTATATGCATGCTATTTGTCATATCCATGAACAGCGATCCCTTTTTATGTTGAGCTCAACAGTTTTCTGTCTTCTGTTGTGCTTTTGCAGTTTTGGATCATTGTTCTTAATATACTTTGGATTATAGATTTAAAAGCAAACTTTCATCTGGGTTACCAGCTATTCTGAGTGATATCGAAATTGCTTGACTCAAGGTCATCAAAAAATTTAAGACAATTAACAAAAATTTCCTTAGAGTGGGGAGATAATATTGGAGAGACTCAAGTTGGTGCATAGAAGAATGGCCAACTTTGTTCATTAATAAGGAGCCCCCAGTAATCACCAGTCTCTTGGGAGACATCCCCAGTAATTTAGTAATGGTCAAAAGATGAATTATTTTTAGAAAAAATAAAATAAAGGAGCTAGCAAGATAGCTCAGTGGACTAAAGCACCTCCTTAGGCAAGCTCAGGGATCCTGGTTTGATACACAGCACCACATGGCATGCCAGCCATGTCTCCAGGGAAGGCTGAGCTTGCCATAGAGTCCAGGTGTGGTGATGCACACCTGTAATGCCAACCCTGGAGAGGCTGAAAATAGGAGGATCACTGTGAGTCCAAGCTGTATAGTGAAACCCTGTACTACCCAAATATATTTTTAAAAGATAAAAAAGATTTTCTTATAAAAGATGTATTTGGTACAAAACTAAATTAAGAAACAAAAGTTAGCACATGTGTATGAGAACTCATTATTGTTAATCTCATGGTACATTAAATGTGTTAATTATTCCAGAAGTACAGGTTTTCCAAAATATAAAATAAGAACTTCTTATTGTGATAAGATTCAGACCTCTGCCTTTAACAAAAATTTATGTAATATATATCCCATTAAAGGAAAATAAATTTTCTTGGAGGAACTGAAAACATCATATCATAGTGTTATATATGTACATACGTTTATAGTAGCACAATTTGTTATAGCCAAATTTTGGAAACAACCAAGATGCCCATTATCTGAAGAGTGGATGAAAAAGATGTGGTATTTTTATACAATGGCGTTCATACTCAGCTATAAAAATGATAAACTTGAAACCTTTATATTTAAGTGGATGCCACCTGAAGATGCATTCATAAGTGAAATAAACCAGACCCACATATGTCAATATTGTATATTCTCCCTAATGTAAGAACTCAAAAGAATAAATAGAAATACAAAGGTATAACACAACTAAAAGGAAAGCGAGCACTTAAGGATTAAACAACAAAAAGAGGGCAAGGAGAAAAGCTAGGAAACATGACCAGAGCAAAGCCATACATTTATATGCACAAGATGGGTAAGGCAATGATCCTGAGAATCTTCAGCATGTTTTTGAAACTAGCAGTCAATTGGTAGGATTCTCACCCTGACTAACAATATATATGGATACCTATGAACTAAGCAACTGCATTGAAGACAGCAATGTGTAATGGTAGGGACATGCTTGGAATGCCTGTCATTCTGTTCTTCTAAATACATACTGCTTGTCATGACATAACAACTGCAGCCATACTGTCTCCCAAGTAAATATTTGTTTAAAAAGGGTAATAAATGAAAATAAGAGACAAGAAAAAAAATCACAGGACTATCCTGCTACAATGCTGTATATGGTTAGATTTCTAAATTTCTGTGTAAAATATGTAACTGTTTATTCCTATTTTTAAAATAATTTTTTTCTTCATATTCTAGAGGGACTTAAAGTTTAACCTATCAATACTTGGTGGAAAATACCTGTCCCATGCTAAGCCTAAGATTTTTGATATTCAGACAGATAGTGAAGTTAAGCTCAACTGCCTATGTTGTAGGGTAATAATAAGTTTCACTTCTGGAGGGTTAATCTAAGTTTACAGACCAAAAGTTAGAGATCAAAGAAGGGTTGCAAGGACAGCTGACATTTTGGCCCTAGCCTTTCAAGGTCAGTGAAGACTCAGGACATAGGAGAACCTGTACTATAACATCCTGTAACTCAGTTGTGTCCCAAATTTTCTGATCAAGGAAATTATAGGGCCACAGAGGAAACTGATCAGTGATATAAAGTGTGCCTAAGGAGAGTCACACGGAGAGAAAACATTCTCTCAGGCTTGCACAGAGAGTAAATTGGTCAAGCAATAGTCGTGACTCATCCACATGGTTAACCCTGACAAAGGATCTGCAAACTGCAGTATAGGGTTTCTGGGCAACTCCTGAGGGGGTTTGACTGACTTTATCAGATACAAAAGTTAAATTTCTTGTTATAGAGTTCTTACTTTATCTTGGTCTTAACCATCCAGCAGAAAAATATAAAAACGAAGTAAAAAAAGTAAAGCCATATTTATATGCTGAGATATAAAAGGCTCAAGCCAACAAATTCTGACATCTCCAGTCTTACAGAAAACCCACTACTATTACGGACTACTGGACTATATTGGAATATTTTGCTGAATTCATGCACCTACAATATTTAAGTGACAATGGAATGCCCTTCTCTGACAAAACTAAACAAAAAAGGGGAATACAAATGAACGAACATTTGGTATCTGTATATTCAAAATAGGATCCATATACAGCTGCATTCTTTTAATTCAATGAGATTTGTTCTAATAGTGTCTGTGGACAGGATATCATGTCTGTATCTTGTACAATTAATAACCACTAAAACAACAATATGCAATGTATTAATTATTGAAACTATGCTAGTAATCGGGTTTTAAACTGTCTCATTGCTAGTTGTTTCTCAATAAAATTATTTTAAAAAAATATTAATAAAAAATAAAGGAAAATAAATTAAATAAAAGCCTCTAATGTTAGATAGAGATGAATGGTTAAAAGGGTTACTTATGACAAAATGGAAATTTAAATGTTACAAAATGTCATCATGATACAATATCATGTACTGTTTTGATTTCTAAATTTCTATGTAAAATACAAAACTGACAACACTCAATAGGAATTTAAATATTAGAATACCCCAGGTGCAGTGATGCACACCTGTAATCCCAGTTCTGGGGAGGCTAAAAACAGAAAGATCACTCTATGTCTGAGCTGCAAACTGAGACCCTAATGCTACGATCACATAGTCTTAGTATTGTTTGAATTTGCATTTCTCTAATGCCCAGAAATGTTGAACATCTTTTCATACATTTGTTGGCCATTTACATTACTTCTTCCTCTGTAAAGTTTCTGTTCATTTCACTTGCTCATTTCTTGATTGGATCTTCTGTTTTAGGTAAACAGAAGCATTTTATGTCATAAATATGAGATAAACTTAATAATATTGAGAAGAACAAAAGTGGAGAAAGATGATTTAAAGGAGAGACGCAGGCAGGAGGGAAAGGGAAGGAGACTGAAAAAGGATCCAAGGAAACCGCATAGTAAGCTACGCATACTGCTTGCAACAATGCCCTAAGGAAAAAACCAACTATTACTTTGTGCTCCCTGTTACTACAAGTAACTAACAATAGCAACAATAACAGCAACAGTCTCTCACACACTTGACCATCTCCTATTCGTGGGCTCTGCTCTGGGATCTTTACCCATGAGGCATGATTTAAGGCTCACACTAGTCCTAGAAGGAAGCTCTGATTTAACTGCTTACACAAAAGAGGAAATAGAGGCCAGGAGACTGAGAATGACAGGCAGTGAAGTTAGAATGTGCAGAGTTGGAAGAGCTTTTGACTCCAACATCTGCATACTTTAGATTTTCCAAATTGCTCTCTTGGAACACAGACTGACTGACACAACAGAAATGAGCCTTGCTTCAATTTGAAGTACACTGCCAGCTGAAGATGTTTAGGTTAACTTGTTTATGTGTTACTGAAGTCTGCCTTTGTGCTTCAGACCCCAGGTAGAGAAATGGACTTTCTCAGGGCAGAAAATATGCAGCTCTGCTTCAATGTCTTTAAGGAAATGAGCTAAGACCACACAACAGGGAATCTTTGTTTTCCTCCCCTTGTTCTCCTATCTGCTAATGCTGTGGTGCTCTTTGGGACCAGAGGTGACAGTGTAGCTCAGCTGGAAAAGGTATGTCACAAACACACTTACAACCCTGTCTAGAAGACAGTCAATCAATAATTCCAAACACTGGCATGTCATGGAGATTTCATAGACATCCACTTTGTCAACACAGAATAATAATAATCTTCAGGTTTAATGTACTTTCAATATTGTTCCTAAAATATCTCAGGTTTTATTAACTTGGAAATAGAATCAAGAGGAATAAGTACATGTTAAAGTATTTTTTGGAAAATGTTGAGTACCAAATCTTGCTTTCAAGTTCTAATAGTCAAGCATTGAGCTAAAATACATGTTTCCAGACTCAAAGAAACTTAAGTTCACCACATGGCTCTTCATTTATTCTTCCTTGGCAAGGTTGTTTAATTTGCTGAGTTTCCTTGCTTTCATTCGATAGGACTTAGACTGCCATTGCACAGTCTCTAGCTGAGTAGCAGACACAAATCGCTCTTAAGTACAGAGAAAGACCATCATCAGGGCAGAGCCAAGATCATAGTCAAGGTGTCTTGGATGACAGAAGGATACCACCCAGGGGTAAAAGAGGATTTTATCTCATGGCATATTTCATATATCCAAACTTCAAATTTAAAAAAATCTCTGGCATCTGTTAGAAGTGGAATATTCTTGTTGATATTAGGGAAGCCAGGTTCAGTTGGGAAGCTAGCCCTCACTACTTAAACCAGGAACAATCTAATGGCATTGCTTGGAGGGGAGCAGACTGGGTATATTAGAACAGGCAGATATACGATTCTGGGGGAAGTTGGGTGTAAAATTGATTCTTAGGTTACTTGAGGTAAAATATACAAAAGGTCATCTTTAATATTGCCATCATTAACCTAGGATAAATGGCAAGCCTGAATACAATCTAGCCTCAAGTTTAACTCATCCCTTAGGCTCCAGATATGGTTCTCTCTATGTAAGCAGCCTGGACATAATGACCTGGTTCTTCCAGCTCTGATCTCTATACCCTGAAATCCATTTATATTACCAAGAGCTAAGAGTGGAAAGTCAGCCACAGTCCCTGCAGATGTTCCTTTCAGCAGTAGGTCTATGGGTTCAGGAAAAACACTGTACAAAGACCAGTTCCTTGTACGTTCCAGGGAACCACAATATGAACATGGTTTTTTAGTAATTTGTTTGTTTATTTGCTTCACTATTACTGGGTAATTAAATATATTTTGGATGCCTACTTCTTGCAATATCCTGCTCCTAACAATTAAAAGGAGTGTTGAATCCAGAGATTCTGCCAGGCTCACAGGTGCAAACTCAGAAGACTGATCTGGCATTCAACATTCAACTATATATTCCTGTTGCTCAGACACTCACTCACCAATAGCTGGCCATAAATACACATCCAAAAATATGAATATGTAAGTTGAGAGGTCAAGACATTGACTGTGTTCTGTATCACTGTATGCTGCACTGGTTCCCAGAGAAGCTGCCCAGTGTGAGATCATTGTTTAAACACAATTATCCTCAAAGCCTTAGGAATTTCTCCCCCCTTTGGTTTCTAGTTATTCTGCAAGCTTCCAATCTTTAATACATTAAGTAAATCTAGACCACAAGAGCCATCCCCCTGTCTCTATTCACTGTGCTGTGTAACCAGATGAAGAAATTCTAGCTTGCCTCTTTCCTGTAAAGCAAAATGTTGGATGCCAGATCAGTCTTCTGAGTTTGCACCTGTGAGCCTGGCAGAATCTCTGGATTCAACACTCCTTAGACTCTTGCTTCTTTAATAATACAGTGTCTTGCGTCCTAGAGGCTCAGGGCCTGTACTGTAGCTCTGATGAGAGGTCATCCAGCCCTTTGCTGTAGTCTCAGAGACTCTTGACAGCAAAAACAAGCTTAGCACCAAATTGTGCAACAGGTGGACATTTAATGGCAAAATATCCTGACAGGAGAAACATACAGACCAGTTCATAAACCTAGGGGAAATGAGTCACAGCCTAAGTCTTTGGGAGGTCTGCTCAGTAGCAGCCCTGTCATGAGGCAGCTTCAGGCCTATGAGAACAGGTGATATGAGGACTGGCATGGGTCTCAGAAAATCATCAGCTTTAATGGTGTGAATTGTCACAGAGGAAAACCAGGCTATAATTGTTTCCTAATACTGCCCAGGAAATGGGCCCAATAGTCTGAATATGCTCCTCTGCTTCTTCTCTGAAACACTCACCTTCCCTCCTCCATAGGTGTCCTTGCAGCCCCTGCGCACACCTCTTTTCCCCCTGAATTTGAACGACTTTGCATTGACTCCAGCCCATCCCACACTACTTTGGATATGCCACAGAATTTTTTAGTGTCCTTATCCTCATTAAATTAGTTACACTGTTTTGATTCATTTTTTTCTATTTTATGAGTGGATATGTTAAACATTTTGTATTTTTATCTCTTGAAAAAGTATGTTAAAGGCAGCCAAATAGCTCAGCAGATTAAAGCACCTGTAGCCAGGTGCAGGAGCCTGCCATACTGCCCCACCCCCAGGGTGTGCTCAGACTGCAATTGAGACTGGGCCTGGTGGAGCATGTGTAATCCCAGCTCTTGGGAGGCTGTAAACAGAGGGATCACTACAAGTCTTATCTAGTGGTGATACCCTGAACACACTGTAGACTCTTCCAAAATACTAAAAAAATATGTTAATTAAATTCTTGAATGACCCTCTTTCATTTACTCTCTGATTTAAATACCATCCCTAAAGTAGCAAGTGTTCTTTCTCTTTGATATAGACTGTCAGTTTCCTTTTTTTTTTCTGCAGAAGGTCCTTTTTATTCCTTTCTTCCACCTGTCTCCCTTTCAGTTTTTTGTCCCTTCACCTTCTTTCCAGATTCTCCCCCTGCCCCTCCATCCCTTCATTTCTTCCTTCCTTGCTTATTTTCTTCATTTTTTCCTTCCTTTCTTTTCCTCTTATTCAATTTTTTTTTTTTTTTTTGGTGGATCTGGGCTTTGAACTCAGACCCTTCCACTTGCCAAGGAAGCACTTATTCTACTGACCCATCTCCCCAGCCTGTCTTATTCAACTAAGATTATTTTTTATACACAACCTTCAGATGATGCAAATGCATGATGCTCCCTGTTTCCAGCTCTCAGCTTTACTCAGTACAGAGTGAAGAAATACAAATACAGGTGCCTTTCCCCGAGTGAGCCTTTCCCTGAGAAGCTGAAATTTGCTGCACCATCCCATTGACACAGACACTGGAATGCAGGCTACACTGGAGCATGGCAACAGGTGTGCCAGGAGACATCCTTGTGCCAGGATGGCCTGGGGCTGGGAGTTGGGGGTTGAAAGTTTGAGAACAACAGGAAACATTCAACTTTAGTAAGTGAGGTAGAATGCTCTAGAGCCAGAGCATTAGACCCACTGGGGAATTAATTCACTTCCACATGAAGAACAGAGATGCCTTCTTTTAATACCAGGGGCTTCCAGTTTACTATAGACCTATTTTCCACCCTGCTAGAAAAGATGTCAGCAAAGTACCAGCTGAACAAGGGTCTACCTATGAAAGTCACAAACTGCAGGCTCCATAGGAGGTAAAAGAAGTGTATCCCTACACAACGTGCTTTCAAAAGCAATAGAAATAGGCAATTGTGGGAAGTTCTACACTTTCTGCCCTATTGATGCAGATGCTGTACTGAAAATCTGAAGTGTATACACAGTGTCATGGATAAGTAATTAAAGAGTAGAAAATGTATCTCTATTACTGTCTTTATTAGTTAGTCTCTTTATGACAGCATCAGGAACCATCCAGAACAGTGGAAAAAGAAGATTTGCAAACCTGCCTGTTGCAAAGTTAATCAGGTCCAGCACCATCTGTCATGAGTTCCCACACTGTCATTCCAGGAAAGACCCCCATGGTAGAGAGTTTATCAGCTTTCTTGCTATTATATATCATGATAGAATAAGATCAGGCATGTGGGAGGTGCTCACATAGTGCAGAACACCCAATGGAGACTACTGATGAGCTCTAGGGAGGAGGAGTTAGAAATGAAAGGTAGCAACCCACCACAGATGACTCTTTCACTGTGTAGAGTTGGGTTTGTCAACTAAACACAGTGTTCCTTAGACCCAAATCAGCTAACCCTCGACTTCCCTCAAATAATTACAAGTTTAAGGACTTGTGGGCAGTTATCTGGACTGCTGTACCTCTCTTGATGCCTGCAGATGAGATTCTGGTAGATTGAATAAAGCATATGCAATATGTTTACTAGGGTTTATTGCTTTCTGGGTTAATTACATTTTATAATGGCATAGAGATTTTTTTTGAGTGGGGAAGGAAACATTTGAGGGAGGAGAAAGAAGTAAATGAAATTTATGTTATCTGACAAGTCTTACTTTCTTTGTACTTGATTCACTTTCTGCTATGGCAGTGTTTAGATAAGTATCCCCCAACTCCTGTATTAAGGGCTTTGCTCCAAGCAGCACTATGGGCAGAGCTGGTAAGAGGTGGCGTCTAGTTGGAGTCTCCCAGGCACAGTAGCCTGCCCCTGAAAAGCATACTGAAGCTTTGATACAACTTTCTTTTCCCTTTATTTCCTGGCCATCACAAGGGAGCAGGTTGGTCCACCTAATGCTCCATGCCACTGTATGCTGCCTTACCAAAGGCCTAAAACCACAAAAGCATTAAGTACTGCATGGAGACTTGTGAAACCATGAGCCCAACTGAACCTTTCCTACATACACCCTCTTACAGTTTGTAGGAAAGTAAGCTACTGACCCACTGGGCAAATTAGTATGGAGATTCCTCAAGATAGTAACAATAGAGGTAGTTCTTGATCCTGCTATGTCACTTCTGACTGTGGAATGGAAGCCTTAAAGTCCGAAAAATTCACAATAGTCAAGCACCTCACACAGCCTTGCTCTACTTCAATAGAGGCATTTACCAACTAAATGTCATGTATATACATATATATGAATATTATCCTGTTATACCTGCACACCTGTGTGAATAGTGATGGAATTCTCAAAAGACCAGCTGTACCACCTGCCTAGATTCCTTCATTAGATGAATGAATCTAGAAATGTGACATACATATCAAAATTTTATTCAACCATAAGACAATAATATCATGTCACTTGCCATAAAATAGGTGGATACCCTCAGAATAAGCAGCCAGCATACCTACAGACCAGGCAGATATTGAGTGAAATGCTCCCCTACAGATGCTCTCAGATGAGGAATTAATTAACTTCCACATGAAGAACAGAGATGCCTTGTTTCTCTCTCTCGCTCGCTCGCTCTCGCTCTCTCTCTCTCTGTACAAGTGTCAAACTCAGGACCTTGTGCTTTCCAGGCAAGTGCTTATGCCACAGAGCTATCTCCTAGGCCCTCTAATTTTTCTTAAGGACCTCCTAGAGAGAGCATTTTGAGAACAGAAGAGTAGTTAATATAGTTTGCTTGGAGAATGTCTTTGAATGGTACCTCTTTGAAGGTTTGATCTCTAGTGATAGGTCTGAAAGGAGCCCTGAACTTTTAACATAAGCAACCTTGTTGGAAGCTGTTAGGTTACTAGGTACCAGCTCTTGGAGGGAATTAGGAGACGCTAGTCTGTATCTTTCTTCTGCTTCCTCAGCTGGTAATGTAAGCAGCTTCCTCCAACACCTCTCACACTTTGGTGTGAAATCTCCACCAGTACAGCAAACAATGGATAGACCTAATCTTAGGGATCAGGATTCTCTGGAACCATGAGACTCTTTTTTTTCTTAAGGTGTTTGTGTCAAATGCTTTAATATATCTTTTTTCACAATGGGTATGCTGCCAGGGCACAGGTGTTGTGAAAATCACCTCTAAATCAAAGCCAACAAGGGAAAGGAAAAGACTCACATTGATATCATTGTCATTGGACATGGGGATTCTGGCAAGTCCACTACCACTGACCATCTGATCTACAAATGCAGTGGCATCGAGAAAAGAGCCATTGAAAACTGTGAGAAGGAGGCTGCTGAGATGGGGAAGGGTTCCTTCAAGTATGTCTGGATCTTGGACAAGCTAAAAGCTGAGCATGAGTGTGGTAACACCATTGATATCTCCTTATGGAAATTGGAGACCAGGAAGTATTATGTGGCCATCATTGATGTCCCTGAACACAGAGACTGCACCAAAAACATGATTACAGGCACATCTCAGGCTGACTGTGCTGTCCTGATTGTTGCTGCTGGGCTTGGTGAATTCGAAGCTGGTGTCTCCAAGAACAGACACATCCCTTCTAGCTTACACACTGGATGTGAAACAACTAATTGTTGGTGTTAACAAAATGGATTCCACGGAGCCACCCTACAGCCAGAAGAAATATGAGGAAATTGTTAAGGAAGTCAGCACCTACATTAAGAAAATTGTCTACAATCCTGTCACCGTACCTTTTTGTGCCAATTTCTGATTGGAATGGTGACAACATCCTGGAGCCAGGTGCTAATGCTCCTTGGTTCAGAGGATGGAAGGACACATGTAAAGATGGCAATGCCAGCGGAACCACAGCTTGAAGCTTTGGATTGCATCCTTCCACCCACTTACACAGCTGACAAGCCTCTGTGGCTGCCCCTCCAAGATATTTACAAAATTGGTGATATTGGTATTGTCCCTGTGGGAAGAGTGCAGACTGATGTTCTCAAACCCAGTATGATGGTCACCTTCACTCCAGTCAACATTACAACTGAAGAGTCCCAGCCCAGGCGCAGCGTGGGCCGGACCCTCTCCCAGCCCCTCGGGCCGCCCCACACCACCCCTCAGTGCCTCCCCCACCCCGCCCGCCGAGTAGGATTTTCTGCCGAGTTCCGGGAGACCCCAGACCCAGTCCTAGCCCAGGTCCGGTGAGTGTGCGGAGAGTTTCCTGCTACCCTGCGCCGGCAGGACCAGTCCCAGCCCAGGCGCAGCGTGGACCGGACCCTCTCCCACCCCCTTGGGCCGCCCCACACCACTCTGCCGTACCTCCCCACCCCTCCTGCAGAGTAGAAATTCTGCCAACTTCTGGGAACTCCCAGACCCAGTCCTAGTCCAGGGCCGGTGAGTGTGTGGAGAGCTTCCTGCTACCCTGCGCTGGCGGGACCAGTCCCAGACCAGGAGGCAGCGTGGGCTGGACCCACTCACACCCCCTCAGGCCGCCCCCTACCCCTCCGCCGTACCTCCCCCATCCCTCCCGCTCAGTAGGAATTTCTGCCGACTTCCCGGAACCCCCAGACCCAGTCCTAGCCCTGGTCCGCAGCAGGAAGGAGCTGAGCAGAGCAGCCAGACCTAAGCCAGACGCAGCTGGATAAGTCCAAACTCTGTAGATCTCCACCTTAACTTCAGTAGGTGTGAAGGTTA
>NW_004524673.1:7055560-7065964 GCF_000260255.1 Octodon degus
AATATATGCAGTGTATTATTTGTTGAAACTGTACTTTCGATTTGATTTGAAAATGTCTCATTGCTATATGTTTATCAATAAAACTTTTAAAAGAAAAAAAATAAAATAAAAAAAGTGATATCAAATTATATGCACTCTAAATTAAAAAAAAAAAAACATTACAACTGAAGTCAAGTCTGTTGAAATGCACCGTGAAGCTTTGAGTGAAGGAAGCTCTTCTTGGGGACTGTGTGGGCTTCAACATCAAGAACGTGTCTGTTCAAAGATGTCCAGCATGGCAACGTTGCTGGCCATGGCAAAAACAACCCACCAAAGAAAGCAGCTGGTTTCACTGCTCAGGTGATTATTGTGAACTATCACAACCACATCCGTGCTGGCTGTGCCCCTGTTCTGGATTGTCACACAGCTCACAGTGCTTGTAAGTTTGCTGAGCTGAAAGAAAAGATTGATCACCAGTCTGGTAAAAAGCTGGAAGATGTGCCCAAGTTTTTGAAATCTGGTGATGCTGCCATTGCTGACATGGTTCCAGGAAAGCCCATGTGTGTCGAGAGCTACTCTGACTACTCACCTCTGGGTCGTTTCACTGTTCATGATGTGAGACAGACAGTTGCTGTGGGTGTCATCAAAGCTGTGGACAAGAAGGCTGCTGGAGCTGCAAGGTCACCAAGTCTGCCCAGAAAGCTCAGAAGGCTAAATGAATACTATCCCTGCCACCTGCCACCCCAGTCTTAATCAGCGGTGGAAGACCATTCTCAGAACTGTTTCTCCTAGTTGGCCATTAATGATAACAATGCATCACAAAATCTTCAGAAGGCAAGGAGAATGTTTTGTAGACCTTTTTTTTGTATGTGTAGCAGTTTTTAAGTTATTAGTTTTTCATGGAAACAACTTGACCCCAAATCTGTCACAGAATTTTGAGACCCATTAAAACAAAGTTCAGTGAGAAAAAATAAAAAACACTTCAATAGAGTGGCACAAAAAAATAGTAACATTTAGCAAATTTATTTTCCCTCTGGGCTCTGTACTCAAAGGAAGTCATCCCGTATCCATCCCAAATCATGCTCCCCTAGCCTTGGTCTTAGATGTTAGCAGGATGCGTCCAGGCCTAGCTTTCTCCCTGGGTTCTGTGTGACCTCACCAAGGGCAACTGTAAGGCAAAATATTTCATTTGGACCTCATATATTGTGAGGATATGTTTTATCTCTTGAGATCTTTAAAAGAAGACAGATTTATCATTTAAACAGAGAGAAATATTTCATAATAAACCAGAAGCCTGTTTGGTATAGTGTGAGACAGCAGATAAACACTGAGGCTCTACTCAGCTGCTCTGTCTTGAAAGCTTACCTTTGTAATTCATTTTCTGAGTAAACTAGTGCATAACTACTGGCATCCACCCTCTCATTGGTGATAGTAAACATACCAACTTTGTTTTATATTTGTTTCTGTGGTACTGGAATGGAAGCACAAATCTGAACACATGCCAGGCGAGAATTCTACCACTGAGCTCTATCTCCAGCTCAAATAAATCTAAGTTATTGAGACTTGTGTCATCTATGAATATATATACTCTAGTTTCACCAAACAAAACTATTAATATTAGTCTGCCTAGTGTGATACCTTGCACATGCAGGGAAGAATTCTCAAGAAAACAATGGATTTTAAAGAGACATTTCAAAACACACCACCTCCTTCCATTCAGTCTAGAGGCATCTTGGCCTGGCATCCAGACCATGAGGTTACAGAAAGGTTGTGTTCCTGACATCTCGGACAAGCAATTATTGTTCTATTTCCTTTTGGAAGACTAGAAAGCTACCATTCAAAATGGCTCCATAGGGAGTAGCTGAAACTGGCAATTGTTTTCTTACATGAGGGCAAGGCAGACAAGTCCAAACACAAAGAGCACCTGAGGAAGTCAAGTTGCATCAGACCAGAGAAACACCTTGCCTGGGATAATCACAGGCATCAGACCCTAGGTACCCTGTGTCACATGATGCTAATTTTGACAAATGTGTAAATTAAAGCCCATGCGGTTTTTGACTAGTTCATTTCCTCCCATTGGGAGGAGGGATGGGAAATAAACCTGACCTCAGTTTTCATCTCTCATATTTCTCAATCCATTCCCTGGTTTTCCCCAGGAAGAGCAAGAGCCTCATCCATTTGCAGCAACTCCTGCCTGTTCAATAGCTCATCTCATTTCCAGCATATCAAGGACATAAATTAAATAATTTTCTTCCTGACTTTAAGCTATAGAAAGCATCTGTGACAGCTGCAGGAGGTTGAGAATTTACAAGGAGGACCACTGGCAGGATCAGAGCATTGAAGAGTAACAAGAGAACACTTTCTCCAGAGTTTGCTGAGATGCATCACCAGTATATCTTTGGGTTAGAATTAGCTATTTTCCTGGTTATGTAGAATGATAACAAGAAACATCATAGGATGAAAAACACTTTGCACATTGAAGCACAGCAAATGTAAGCTTTGTGTATGAACATTTGGGACTCAGACAGGATTAGATTAAGAAACTGGATTCTTTAAGAAGAGAAATAGCTTCTACATCTTGCAAGCAGCAGAAGCTGAGTCAACAGCCTGTGGTTTTGACACCCTATTCCGTGTAGCTACACAGTCCCACATCAGCCTCTCTTTAAGTGGATTTCTTCTCCCCTCACAATTCCACTATTTGCACATCAACCCTCATTCCCTAGCTACAAGTTCAATAAACAATCAAGCAATAACCCTCAGACCTGGAGAAGAAAAAACCCATCCATAAAATAAGATTGCAGTTCCAGATTCCTTAGTGTACCAACTCTAGGGCCTGCCATTCCTCCCAAGTGCATCTTCACCACTTCTTCCTGAAATACCTGTAATAAATTTACTTTTGCTTTGCACTTGCCTTCCTACATCCGAGAGAAAGACAAGTCCAAGCAGGGCAAGTCTGGGAACCCCTTGATCCTAGACCTATAGGACATAACACTTTATAGTTTTTGAGTAACCTAATGTGCCTTAAAAGTGATTCAATTCATCAAAAAAGCAAGATGCTTTCTAAGCATTTAAGAATGTGAAGAGGGATGGGTGTAGTAGCCGGAAAAGAACACAGTGGAATTTCAAATATATACTCAGTGGTATTAGAAAAGTACAGTGTGCCCTCCAAATGAGTCCACAATTAGCAATGATTGCTGATCTACAATTTGTTTCTACACAAAAGGAGGCATAGTAACAGTACTGAACCCTACCCTTTTCATAAATTTGCATGCTGAGAATGAGGAAAATTAACTTGTTTGAGAAATCCAAAGTTGCTTTACTTGAAATACCAAAGGAAATGACACGTAGGAAGGAAGAGCAGAGGTATATATTGAGTATCTCACCATTTAAAACACAGAGACTTACAGGCTCCCCACTCAGTTTCACTTCTCCAAGGAACACAGGTAAGTCCTTGCTGCTTCTGCAGCTTAATGATATGAGGTTTTTGGGGTTTTTTTAGTATCATAACAATTGTATATTTTATAAAATTTAGGGGCCAGGGAGATGGTTCAGTGGAATAAGTGCTTCCTTGTCAAGCTCAAGGGCCTGAATTCAATCCTTGGTTCTGTAAAAAAATAAATAAATAAAACAAAATAAATAAAATTTATTGCATTATACCTATCATGATGAGAAAAATTAATATATCTCCTTTATACTTTACCTAAATAACTTATTTCTAAGTAAATAATCCTTACAAGAACTTAGATGAGTACCTAAAACTCATAGAGCCTTGACAGAAAAGTCAGAAACATCTAGTAAGATCTGCCTGGAAATGATCCACAGAGATCTTCCTCTTGGCATTCATTACACACCCTAGCACAGATGATGAAGGAAAGATGAAGATATTCTACTATTATTTATACAAAAGTATTTTTTAAATAATGTTTTCATGAATTTTTCATTGTGGGAGACTTGAAAAGTAACACTAACAAACACCTTCATCACCAGAATCCAGGAACTCAGACATGTCATTTTCTTCAAGGAAATTTTGTTGCAGCGAGATGCTTCATCAATAAAATTATATTCACACAAATCTTATGCTTTCTAGATGTTCCAGGTCACAATGGGTTCACTCAGTGAAGCAAACATCAAATTCACTCATGATTTCTTTCAAATTTTAAGAAAATCAGAAGACAATGTCTTCTTCTCCCCATTGAGCATCTCAGCAGCGTTCGCAATGGTCTACTTAGGGGCCAGAGGAAGCACTGCACAAGAAATTGAGAAGGTAAGTGTGAGACCATCATATGTACATCTGTCCTGACTTTTCTGTTGGTTACCACGAGCACAGATATGTGGGTCTGGTGGCCTGATGGGTGGAGCAGGTCACTTAGCAATCTTTCTCATTATGGTGTGATCAAAGAGTTATGGGACAGGCAAAATATTCGCCTATGTTTGCTATGTTCTTCCTGATGTCCTGTTATTGTTTGGAAAGTGAATCTGAACTTCTAGAACTACCCTGAAATGGAATAGAAGCTTGACATTTGAGGACTGCTGATGTAGGGATGCTTGGACTTATGTGCAAAAGATACACCACCAGAGGTGGACATCCTTTGCAGGGTCTGGAGAGGAATCTGCTTTGTTGTGGTTTTTCAAAGAGCACATTCAGACTTGATGTTTGGAGATTTTATTTGTTTCCTTATTATTTTTGTTTGTTTTTTTTTTCCTTTTATTTTTGGTGCTTTTGTTCTAAACCACCTGCCCAGCCCCTCCCCTGTTAATGGGCATTGGATCAATCCACTCACAGGGAGCTACATCTCATCCTTTTACTTTTCTTCCCTTCTTCTACTTCCTGTTCTTCTTTTGCCTCCTCTTTTTTTTCATAATCTCTCTAACTTGCTAAAGTGTGTGGCTTGAGCTTCTATTTGTGATCCTTCTGCTTGGCCTTCTCAAAGTACTTGGATTACAGGCAAGCTCCAAAACAATAAACTTCTCTGGTTTTCTTTCCCTTTATTTAAAAAGACCTTTAAAGTAAAATTTTCTTGTCCCTTGCCTGTCTCCTCCAGGTCCTTCACTTCAATGAAATCACAGAGAAGTCAACTGAAAAAACTAAACCTGATCATGTGAGTACCTGAGCACTTTGACTGCAGGACAGCTTCAGGTGTCTGACAGGGCCACAGTTTGACCCTAGAATTTTACATAAACTGAGAAAAGCCAACTTTTGTGGAAAATTCTAAAGATGAGATAAGAATATAGTGTGTTCACATTTCAGTTACAGTGGGTTTTTTTCAATCAGTAAAGGTCAGAGTTAAATTAATGAAAGTCAGTCTGAAGCAAAACTGGCTAAATTCTAATTCTAATTCAGTTCTTCACACATGGTGAACATCAGCAGGATGCAAACTGTTCTGAGTCTTAGTGTCCTCAACCCCAGGAAAATGGGGTAAAAAATGATCTGAATCAACTCCTGCAAGCATTTGCAAACAGTGCTTGGGCTGTTGTAAAGAGAAAGCCATAATAAATTTTAGCTAATATTGAATGACAATTACCATAAGTGTGACAACGCTACTTACATAACTCAGTATTAATTGAGAAGCAAAAGAAATAAGCAAAGGTTGAAATATATTTTGAAAAACTGATTCCTAGCAGATTACCTTTACTGAAAGAGAGCCTTAATAATACGAAACTCTCCTCTCACACGGCAAATAAAAATATGCAGGCTCAATTAGACACAAGCCGAAAACTTGACTCTGCTAATTTAATCTTCTTGGAGAGGTTATTTAATTCTCTAAGCTTTCCTACTTTTATTTAATAAGATATTGATTGCTTGTGCTTAGTCCGTAGCTAGATACCAGGAAACCACTGATCTCACATGCAGAGAAGGACCATCACGAGGGAAAGGCCACAGAGAGAAGCAAAATGTCTGAGCAAACAGAAAAGGATAACAGTAGGGAGTACACTAGGCTTTCATGTTTTAAACTATTTAAAATATTCAACCTCCAACACAACTATCTTTTTTTAAATCTATTTAGCACAAGGTCTACAGGATCTCACTACACAGATCAGACCCACGGTGATCCTTCTGTTTTTAGCCCCCAAGCATGGGGATTATGGGTGCGTGCCACCACGCTCGGTCTCAGTTGCAGTCTCAGCACTGGCCCCAGGGGTGGGGCCAGCATGGTATTCTGGGTATTGAACCCCAGTCCCTGCACCTACCTAAGCAGGCACTTTAGTCCACTGAGCTGTCTGGCCAGCCCAACACAACCATCTTTGATGGCTGTTAGAAGTAAAATATAGGGTTTGCCTGAGCAATATAGAGTTCAGCATAAAACACATTTATAACTATTTAAATCAATGACAACCTAATATTAATACTAAAAGTTTAGTCTAAAGGAAATCAGATAAGAATATTTGATACCTGATAGAACTTCTTGGTAGAAATTGAATGTGAGGCGGATTTTATTAAGATTATATGATATAAAATATCTCTAGCATTATGAAATAAACAAGAGGTCATCGATGAGAATAGCAACAAATGGTGATTGATCTACCAGTTTCCAGAGGAGTTTAGTATTTAATGAGTGAAAACATTCTTTTTTTTTTGCATAGTTCTTTTTTTTTCTCTTCTTTTTTTGCCATAATTTTATTGATAAACAAATAGCAATGAGACAGTTTCAAATCAAATCGGTAGGACAGTTTCAATAATTAACACACTGCATACATTCTTCTTAGTGGTTAATTGCTGTACAAGATGCAGACTTGAAATCCTATTTACAAACACCATTAGAACAAATCATTCTATTCATTAGGAGAAAAACATTCTTTTTTTTATATTGAAGGTTAAAAAGTCAGGAAACAATGTTCATCACCAATTTCAAAAGGTTCTGACTGAATTGAATAAAACCAGTGATGCATATGAACTGAAGAGTGCCAACAAGGTCTACATAGAAAAGAATTTCAAGTTTCTTAAGGTAAATTTCACCTGTCCTCCACCACCTTCATCTCCATCCTCTGTCACCCCCATGAGCCTGGCTGACTCACATGGACAGCGTTTCCCAGACAGCAGCATGGCCATCACACCAGAAATACATTATTGGAGTGTTCCAGGCTCTGATTATTGATGGGTAATGTGTGAGTTTATGAGGAAGGAGGATGTGGGGCCTAAGAGCAGGTCCTGAGATGTCAAAATGAACTGGCGCTGAGTCATAGCACATTTTAAGCACAAAAGAATGGGTAATGGGTTAATACTATAAAAGCCAAACATGGAATAGTCCTTGAGAGAAATATAAAATAGGAAGTACCAGAGGATATTTAATTCCCAAGATGGAAGATATGAACAAAGATTAAATGTACTGGAAAGAACTCTCAGAAGCAATTCATGTCCTTTTGAGTAAAAAGCCTTACAATTTGCATACTCAGTTACTTCCCTAACCCCTTGCTACATTTTGCAGGTTTGCGTCCAATGACCTCTTTTTGTGTCAGCTTGCACTCCCCTTTCATGTTGCCAATCAAGAATCCACATAAAAACATGCATTATCTCTGATGCAAGAGATAATGGATTTGGTCAGGGTCTAGGTTTAGCTTACTGTAATAATAAGTGATTAAATTTGTTAATGCAAAAGTCACTTTTAATTGCTCATTTCTTCTTTTGTATCTCAAAGGAATACTTGGATGGCATTAAGAAATTTTATCTATCTCAAGTGGAATCTGTTGATTTTGTAAATGCTGTAGAAGAAAGTCGGAAGAACATTAATACCTGGGTGGAAGAACAGACACATGGTAAATAATGAGAGAGTCACCCATTATACAAATAGTACCAGGAGAGAGCCCTGTGTCTGACAAAGCAGGTGGGGTGCTGAGGTGGGATATTGAGATAGGTTTGGGGAGAGGATGGAGGAGCACTCTAGATGGTGGAGTGACCCAAGTGAAGAAAAATGCAAGGGGAGCCACAAAGGAAACCCCAGAAGGCCAATTATGCAGAAACGCAGCTGAAGAATGATTTGCACATGTCCCTGGGTGATAATTTCCTTGTAAACTCCAATCCCCACTCAGTCTCATTTTTACTTCACCTTCCTTGATGTAAACTAGAGCCAGCTCTGTGTTAGGGACCTGTACTAGCCAACTTTCCATGACTGTGACAAAATACCTGGCTAAACAGCTTAGAGGAAGAAAGATTTATTTGGTTCATGGACTCAAACCTTCCAGTCTTTGCTTAGCCAGTTCTGCCATTATTAGATCCACACTGAGGCAGAAATGCCATGACAGAATGTTATAGCAGAGGAAAAGTACTTGCCTCATGGAACTGAGGATGCAGAGACAGTGAGGGGGTGAGAGCCAGAGAGAAAGGGTTAGGAACCAGTATATTTTCCAAGATCACCTTTCTCTGATTCACTCCTTTAACTAGGGTCCATAGTCTGTATTCACTGCATCTTAATATGCTGTTAAATTATGACCTTATCAGTGGATTTGCCTCTGATCAAAAAGGGCCTTCATTATCCAGCCACTTCCCAAAGGCTATCAGGATGTAAGCCTTCTACACAATAAGCCTTTGGAGGCAACATAACAGGATTCTAACATAGCATGACCTTTTAAGATCTATCTAATAATAGGATTCATTTTGCTAATTGGGAAATAGTCCACCTATAAACTACACTGCATGCCAAGTAAGCTGGAACTGCCCAGATCACATCTTACCCACATCTCCTCCAACAGTTATCATACTGGGGACCTGCCCGAGATCCTCAATTGACTGTATGAGAGATATGACCCAAGGCTGAATTAAGAAACAGAAGCAAATTTACTAATGCATGAAAGGGGCTGGGAAGTCAGTGCCTCAGAATGGTGGACACCAACGCACTCCAAACCAGCCACTATTTATTGGGTGTGTACATGGATAGGAGGGACTGGCAGGAGCTTCAAGATATTGGGAAGTCTCAGAGGTCAATGACTCAGCAGGGAATGGACAATCTTGAGATGAATCAAAAGTGCAGAAATGACCCCATGCTAAGAAGGATATTGCCCTGGAGTATTTTTTTATTCTTAGTGGTTTTACTTTAGCTTGAGTGGGTGGGAGAGGATGGTCCATCACTAAAATGTGAATGGGTGATACTGATAACCCCAAGCCTCCATTTATCTCTTAGGGAAGCATACAAATTAGCCATTGTGAATTTGTGGCCCCAAAATTCACAAATGTATTCTCCATCCATGGCAAGAACTTAACAAAATTCATGCAGAGTTACCTAACTTGTCTCCTACCTTGTACACAAACTAAGCTATAGCGGGCAGTTGCACATGAAAATAAACAAGAAGATAATCCAAGGAGTAGTATTTGTCAGCACACCACATAGGTTGCAGTTATCCCGCTCATATTACCACTCCTAAAGAATGATCAAGCCCTATTTTCTCTGAGCAGTGCACCCAAAATTGGAATCCTAGAAAGGAAGATAGAGAGGGATGAATGAGAAAGACACATTGAAAGAGTAGATGGTAGCTTGGCTTTGGCACTTGGAAATGACTGTAATCAAAGAAGTAAACAGCCTGAAACTATTTCCCATCTGAAGAGCTGACATCTCCGTCAAAGGTACCTTGGAGGTTGGCACCATGAAGAAGACTCCACTTAGTGCACAGGTCTTCAGGTCCCTGAAGTAGGCATTTCTACAAATAATGAACGATCAACTACAATGTGTCTCTCAAACAAGCAAATCACATCTTTCTCCATAGACCTTTTTTTCTCTTACAGACAAGATCAAGAACCTGTTTTCTCCTGAGAGTCTCCAGCGTAATACCAGAATGGTTCTGGTGAATGCAATCTATTTCAAAGGGCAGTGGGATCTGAAATTTGAGGAAAAATATACTGAAGAAGGAAAATTTTGGGTCAACAAGGTATTGACTATACCTTATTTCCTTAATGTCCTATAGTTTTGTGGAGAAAGTTAATATATATGTGATATCTATACTATTGAAGGTAAAAAGTAAAATGTGTCATGGATGTTGTTTCACTATTTTATTTTTGAAAATTTATTTAGTTAAGAGTACCTGAAGAAACTGTTTGCTTGATGTTTTTCATTTATTGCAGGATACGAGCAAATCTGTGAAGATGATGTATCAAAACAGTTATCTAAAATTTGCCTCCTTGGAAGATGTACAGGCGAAGATCCTAGAAATCCCTTATAAAGGCAAAGCTCTGAGTATGGTTGTGCTGCTCCCAGATGAAGTAGATGGGCTAAAGAAGGTACAGTGCGCACCTAAATTTCTTCTTTTCATTGCCCAAGAAGAGAATAGTTTTTAAATCACCAAGAAGCAGAAAAGCATTTAGAGCAAAATATCCCAAAATAAAAAATCAACAAAAAAGGATGATTTACCTTATTATAATGAATATCTTTCAGAATCTAACACATACTAATGAACAGTTAATAATTGAGTTGATGTATTAAATTTCAATTTGATGATATT
>NW_004524673.1:7066274-7068353 GCF_000260255.1 Octodon degus
AAGATGTACAGGCGAAGATCCTAGAAATCCCTTATAAAGGCAAAGCTCTGAGTATGGTTGTGCTGCTCCCAGATGAAGTAGATGGACTAAAGAAGCTTGAAGATAAGAAATTAATGGAGTGGTGAGAAATTAATGGAGTGGACAAGCCTCCAGAATATGGAAATGCTGAAGGTGGATTTACTCTTACCCAGGTTCAAAGTAGAGGAGACCTATGACCTCAAAAAAATATTGCAAGACATGGGAATGATTAAAGCCTTCGAGCCACAGGATGCTGACTTTTCAGGGATGACTGGAGATAGGGATTTAGTGTTGACTAAGGCCGTGCACAAGTCCTTTGTGGAGGTTAATGAAGAAGGGACAGAAGCTGCAGCTGCTACTGGAGTTGCAGTGGGTGTCACTTCATTGCCAACATACAACATCTTCCATTGTGATCACCCTTTCTTATTTTTCATCAAAGGAAATGAAGATAATAGAATCCTCTTCTTTGGTAGAGTCTCTTCCCCTTAAACACCACTACTCTGTCACTCATTGAGAGAAAAGTTCACAGTTCTTTTAATATATTGATGGTATAAGCATTAAGTTTTCTTGGCCCATTTTTTCTTCTCCTGGCTTTTAGAATTCAGTAGTTAAAATAACAAGCCTTTCTGCTTCTCTTTCTACAGACACACCTAAATCCATACATTTCCTATGAAAAATTCTCGTGAGGACAAATGTTCAGTGTTTAAAGGATATTTCAATAACCTGTATGATAAGTTTGACATACAATTTTGATTTTCACCTGTTTTAAAATAGCAAAACAAGTCATATTTCTCCTCAAACTAATTAAACTCAACTTCCACACTGATTTTAAATAAAATGATCATTGGGAGCCCTCTTATATTTCTAAATATTGTTATTCTTTGTAATAAAATATCAACAAGATACTGTATTCAAATAAATTGCTGTTTTATCTTTTTTATTCAACAGATTGCAAGTGTCCTATCATACATAAGAAAGATAAGTTGGAAGCACATTAGTCAGGTAGCATTGAAATGAGTCACTCAAAACTTACCTATTGCTCTGGAAGAGTGAATCAAATCAAGAGGTGTAAAGCGCCATGTCAAGGCTAAGAGGCTAAGATTCCTGTGAAATTTCCAAAGTACATGTAGAGAGAGTCAGTGCCCAACTGAAAGTCCGACTATTGATTTTTAGAAAAATGAGAGAAATGGAGGGCACCTTGATCAGTGGTACAAGCACTTGCCTGGCAGTACAAAATCCTGAGTTTGATTCCATGCCGGAGAGAACATATTGCCTTGGGGAAGGGAAGAAGTACATCTGGGTGTGACTGAGTATCAGGGTCTCTGTAATCTGTATAGAACAGAGTCCAGCACAGAGCAGACAGAAGCGTGAAGAAACAGGAAACTGGGGCGCACATAAGGAACTGGTGCTGGTAAAGAGTTTATCTGTGAACGCTTCCTCATTTGTCTCAACAGGAGTCTCACTGTCCTAACTTACTCCTGAGAGATCAAAAGCCCCTGCAATTTCTATGTTCCCAAATCCCAACAGTTCCTTTCTTCACTGACTGAGATGGCATGCACAAGAAAAGCAAAAATGTCACCCGAGATAGTGACCAGCACAACGAATTTGCTTCTCCCGACTCCTCACCCATTACAGATCCCCTTGCTGGGCGCCTTCCCTCACAAGCTGACTTTCAGATGAGTCTCCCCGTGACATGGTGAAGGCAAAGCCTCAGGGCTTCTGGTTCTGAGGTAAAGCGACCACAGCACTCTGAGCCCTCAGGTCTGCATGGATGGAGAAGCTTCTGTGTCCCTTCCTGATCCGTGTCCCAGAGGTGAATACAGAGGCGTATGAAGTGAATACAGCCCTGGGGCGGACATCGCTCTTAAAACTTAAAGAAACTAAATACAGGAAAAGAACAATGGCTGTAAGAAAAGAAAGAACCATTTTTTTTTAAATCTTTATATATGGTTAGGGAAATGATTAGCTATTCGTAAGACAATTCTTAGGGGCATGAAGTTACTGTGACAAATCCATATCTCAGAGAGAGAGAGGGAGAGAGAGAGAGGGAGAGAGAGAGAG
>NW_004524673.1:7068453-7076452 GCF_000260255.1 Octodon degus
AGAGAGAGAGAGAGAGAGAGAGAGAGAGAGAGAGAGAGAACCGGTTGTGGGAAAGGGAGTCAATATTCATGTTTCCTAGTAATGAAATTACAATGCCAAGAGGAGTTACAAATTGAGTTCTGAGAGATCAGTGAGGTGACAAAGTTTCATTTGATTAAAAAATATAGAATGGGCCAGGGAGATGGCTCAGTGGAATAAGGGCTTCCCTGCCAAGCGCAAGGGCCTGAGTTCAACCCACTGGTTCTACCAAAAAAAAAAAAAAAAAAAAAAAGCAATATTTTGTGTGTAATGAGTAAAGTTTGTAGGGTACAAAGTGGGGGAGATTGGGTGGAGGTAATATGGTTTTTAAATCCAAGATGTACAAATATGTGACTGATCTTACATATTCTTTTTAAACTTATTGATATTTTTTCCTCTGTACAAAGTAAAACAGAAAGCTAATTAATCTTGCTCAGAGATTATTCAATATATGCATATGTAGACCAATATTTTAGAGAGAACCAAGGGATTACAGTAACTGGCACATGCTGTACAAGCTAATGCTTGATCAGTTTTCTCCACCAAGCATGTCTTTGTAGACAAGCACAAGCACATCCTTGGCAAATGAAGTAATAAAATATTCTGCTTGATTTGCAACTAAATGATGGGGAAAACACAGCCCTCACCAAGAAGTAAGGGTTGGGAAATTCCTTGGCATATTTTTAAACTAACTTGTACAAGCACTAAAAATGGAAGGATGATTCATGAAAGTGCAGTGTCCTATGAGTTTCATTTTGTTCTTTTATTTTGTTCTTTTTTATTTATAGATTACTGATAGCAATTAAATTAGCATAAATTTATGTGATGTGAACAGAATGCAGTCACTAAGTGCTTATAAGCAAAATTCTGAGGATTGCTGAGACTTCCAAGATACTGTACAACAGGATGTCAGCATACTGTTTAAAGGGTGTGTCTTAGTTTTCTCATTCCTGAAACAAAATATGTGATAACTAAAGTTAAAGGGAAAAATTTTTATTTTGACTCTGTCAACCCATAATCATAGCACAACCCATAATCTACTGGCTCCAAGGTACAGGGGCATCATAGAAGAGACAGTTTGTGGCAATAGAAGGCTGTAAAAGCATCAAGGTGCAAGTGACCCCAGCAGCCCATTTACTGTCTTCTATATTTTATGCAGGCTCCCACCCTCAGGACAGGCAGCACTCACACTCTTAACCTGGCATTACTCCATAAGTCAATGCCAGTGTCACATCCTTGATCCCAACATCATCTAACCTAGCTCCCATCACCTCTTCAAAGTCCCACCTATGACCCCAGGAGTCCTTGGGAAACCTCTAGATACAGCCATAACAGCATGCCAGGTGCCCTGTCCAGAAATAGAGTGAAAATATGAGATTATTTTTCAACTACACATGCCCAGGTTCTATCCAGGGTTAAGCAAATTCCTGGTAATTACTAATTTGAGTGTTTTATACAAACTCAATATTTCATGATCAACTGTATTATATAAGAAAACTTCAGCCTTAGTCTGAATTTGTCTACCACAGGTTGGCTCCTTGAAATCACACCTTTCTTTTTATATCTATTTAGTACAGGGTCTTACTACACATCTCATACTGCTAGCGATCCTCCTGTGTTCAGCCTCCCCAGCACTGGAATTACAGACGTGCGCCACCACGCCCAGAGTCCCTGACCGGCTCAGCACGTCTGGGCTGAGGCTGGCGCAGTATGTGCTGCTGGGTCCCTGCACTTGCTTAAGCAGTGGCTTAGTCTGCTGAGCTATCTCACCTACACTCCCTGTCTTAATTTTCCATGTTATTTATTCACTCCTTTTCCAGGCTGAATTTTGTTTCCTAGCTTGCTTAGAAGTTACAGCTCTTCCTTTTTGAGATCCATATAAACCCAAACAGTTCCACATGAAAGCTCATTTCTTTCATCTTACTAGAGCTGTATCAATGGAGAAGACTACATGTTTAATGTGTGGATTATTTATCATTTTATTCCATTTTTATTCTTTCTTTCTTTCTTTCTTTCTTTCTTTCTTTCTTTCTTTCTTTCTTTCTTTCTTTCTTGGGACTAATGCTTTCATTCATCACCAGTCCATGACCCAATTCAAACTACTATACTCATACCTCACAGTCTCATTCAGATTTAACACATATGCCTAAAGTAGATTTTCTTGAAAAGTCAGCTGAAAGAGGAGGAGATGGTGAAATGAGAGGTATATTTTAAGGATCTCAGCAATATACAAAGACTTACAGGCTCCCTACTGGTTTCTGCTTCCTATAGAAACACAGGAAATTCCTTCCCAGTGATACAGATTAATGATATAAATTCCCTTTGAGAATCATGAAAATTATGCATGTGATTTATTATGTCTGAGTATGGTTTAACTATGACATGGAAAATTTAAGTACCACCTTCAATTAATTTGTCTTTTGTACAAGTGATTTATTTACAAATAAATAAATGCACCCCTGCTAGAATGAGGACAGCATGCCTGCCTGCCACAGAGCTATGAAGGAAATGTCAAAGAGACATCTCTCTGGAGCTGGCTGCATGTTACACTCAGAGGGTTTCATCTTGATATTTGTTGCATATCCTTTCTGTCCAAACCTATCACAGCCAGTGATGAAGAAAAGATAAAAATGTTGGATTAATTCTTCGCAAAGTTATTTTTAAATGGTGCTTTTGAATCTTCTAATTATGAAATTAATTCCTGCACATTGTGGATGATTTCAAAAGCTAATCAATCAAAAATTTAATTGCCAGAATTTCACAGCACAAATACATTTCCTTTAAGGAAATTTTTTTGCAGAGTGATGCTCCAGTAATAAAGTTAGTCTGTAATGAATCTGATGCTTTGCTAGGAGTTCCAGTTCACACTAAGGTTAGCATCAGTTCATTCAGTGAAGCAAGCACCTGGTTTGAGTTTCATCTATTCCAGCAGCTCAGAAAATCAAAGGATAATAACCTCCATTTTCCTGCCAGCACCACAATAGTATTACCACAGCAATGCTCTGAATAGAAGTCACAAGAAATTGAGAGTGTCAGCATCATGATATTTAGAGTTGTTTGAACTTATGTATTGATGGAAAACACAAAATTTGTTAGATTGGTGGCCTGACAGGTGAGATAGGGTCCCGAACAGGCATTGCACCACTGTGTGCTCACAAAGCTGTTCAGCACACAGAACTATCCCCACATGCTTGCCATGCATTCCTTTGTCCCTTGATGTCCTTTGGGGGTGGAGACAACCTTTCACAGAGGCTCAGCATGGAGTAATTAGCTTTACATGGGAGAACTACTAATCCAAGTGACGCTTTTACTTAAATCTAAAAGTAATACCATGAAAAGTTTCTTCAGTGACAGATGACAAAAATTATTTAAAGACTCATGATAAGCCAGCTTTGTATGATTTTCAGTGTACTTACAAAATTTGAGTGTTAGAAAGGAGGTTTTGTTTTCTTTTTCTTCGAGTTTTTTCTTTCAGTTTTTTTAATCTCTTCTTGCTTGTTCTCCTCTCCCTCTGTGTGCATGCTTGCACTTTGTGTAGAATTGTGTGGTGACACAGACTGGACTAAAGAACCTCACCCTGAGCTACATTTCTAGCACTTCTTCAATTATCAAAATTTTGAGATGGGATCTCCATCAGTCTGTGTCTCAGCCTGCCACTGTGCTGGGATCACAGGCATATACATTGTGCTGTAATTGGACACATCTCTTTAATAAAACTGGCTTGTACCATACTCTTCTTCTTTGGACTCTTCATTTCAAGAAGATCAGAGAAGTCAGAAAGTGCCAAAACCTATCAAGTGAGTCCCAATATGCTCCAAAATTTGAGAGATTCATGTATGAAGGCCATACATGAATGAGGACATTTCACATAAAATAAGGAAAGTTATATATTTAAGGAAAACCCTAAACAAAAGAGATTGGCACATGCATGGTAGATTTGCATTGTCTTTCCATAATTATTATGTTCATGGTGTCTTTTACTCAGTGTCAGCGTTATATTTTGAACATAAGGTTGTTGCTAAATAGGCCAGGTTTAAATTCCAGCTCTGCTCCTCACAAATGGTGAACACCAGCAAGACAAAGGTATTCTGCCTAACAGTGACCTCATCCCAATAAATAGAACTAAAAAAATAATCTAACTCAACACAAACATGCACAACATTGCTGGGCCCTCAGTAAATGTGAGCCCATAAAATAGTTCAGTTCATATCAAGTAATAATTAGCATAATCACAGCACTGCTTCTAAAATACCTCAGTTTTTATTAAATTGGTAATAAGGCCAAGAGGAACAAGTGCAAGTTAATATATATCTTGTTTTTATAAAGTTTTTTTAATGCATTTAATACAGGGTCTACAGGGTCTCATGACACAGATTGAACTTGTAGTGATCTTTCCTGCTTTTCAGCCTGCAAAGCACTAGGACTACAGGCCCACCTTACCATGCCATTCTCTTTGTCCAGCTCAACATGTCCTGGAGGTGGAGCCTGCACAGCATGCCATAGATTGAATGCCTAGCCCCTGTGCCTGCCTAAGCAAGTGCTTTAAACAAGTTAATGTATATTTTGGAAAATGATTGTCCTTAAAAAATGTCCTTTTAGAGTTCTAACAGTACAAACATTTAGATAAAATACATGTTTCCAAATTAAAACAAGCTTAGGTTTAAAACATTACTCTGCTCATTTATGTCCCTTGGAATGGTTAATTAATTTCCTGGGCTTTCTTGCTTTCATTTCATAGGACTTAGATTAGCTATGCACACAATTTAGCTGAGTAGCAGACACAAATTATTCTTACATACAGAGAAAGATCATCACCAGGGAAGAGCCAAGATCATAGTCAAGGTGTCTTAGGAGACAGAAGATGATACTCCCAGGGGTAAAAGAGGATGTCACCTCATAATATATTTTAAATACCCAAATTTCAAAATAAAATGTTCATGACTTCCATTAAAAGTAGAATATTCTTGTTGACATTTGGGAGACCAGATTCAGGTGGGAAGCTAAACCCCACTATTCAAACTGGTGACCTTTCTATCACAGCCTGTACTCACCTCTCAAACTCCCCTTTCACACTCCCATTCTCACAATAAGAAAAACCTAGGACCAGAAGGAAAATTCTAGATCTGAATTCAGCTCATTGTCATTGCTCAACATTACCTATATTAGAGTGACATAAAGAAATTTTACCTATGTCAAGACTGAGCATGGTGATACACCCCTGTAATCACAGCACTGAGGAAGCTAAAACCAGGAGGATCACTACAAGTATAAGCTGCATCGTGAAACCCTGTACCAAATACATAAATTAAAATAAAAGAAATATTACCTATTCAGTGTTGAATCTGTTGATCTGGTAAACACTGCAGTGAAAATCAACAAAAGGTGGATTGTTGGATACAAAGCCAGTCAACTGGTAGAATATTGAGAGCTGCCCATGATACAAACTTTTTAAGTGTCTAGGAGTGAGTCCTGTGTTGGATATGGCAGGTAGAGTACTGAGACTATGAGTTGAGATGGCTTTAGAGAGAAGACGGGGAACTTACTGCAAATGGTGACATGACCCAGGAAACGTGGACAATGTCAAGTGAAACCAGGGAAGACTCTCAGAGAATCAACCTCATAGAAACATAGCTGGATAATTCATTGTACACAACATAGGTGACCATATCTTTCTGGTTGTCAGGCCCCAATCTTACCCATTTTGAGATCACAACTTTTTCCATAAATCAAGTCCAGCTTTTGTTATAGATCTGTATTACTCAGCATTTTTTCATTGTTCTGAAAGACCTGGTATTACTAATATAGAGGAGGAAAAAATATTTTAGCTCATGCTTTTAAATGTATAAGTCCTAAAGTTCAACATATCAATACTTGATGAAAAATACCTGTTCCACATTATGCCTAAGATGTTTGATATGCAGACAGATAGTGAGGTTAAGCTTAACAGCCTAAGTAATATGGTAATAACAATAAGCATGTCTTCTGGATGGTTAACAACCTAAGTTTGCAGACCAAAATTAGATGAAAAGGAGGGCTGAAAGGAAAGCCACCATTTTGGCCCTAGGCTTCCAAGGTCAATTAAGACTCAGGACATATGAGAACTTGTACTCTAACATCATTCAACTCAGTAGTGTCCCAAATTTTCTGATCAAGGAGATTACGGGGCCAAAGAGTAAAGTGATCAATGATGTAGAGTGTGCCTAAGGAGAGTCACATGGAGAGAAAACATTCTCTCAGCCTTTCACAGAGAGCACATTGGCCAAGCAATGGCCGTGACTCATCCACATGGCTGACACTGACAATCTTAGGTACAGGATCTTGGGATAAATCCTGAGGGGATTTCACTGACCTTATCAGACCCAAAAACTACAACTCTTGTTACATAGGTCCTACTTTACCTTGGTCTTAATGACCCAGCAGAAAAGTATAAAAACTAAATATAAAAGTAAATCCATGCTGTTATGTTGAGCTGCAGGGGACTCAGGTCAACAATTTCTGATATTGCCAGTGAAGTGAAAGACCCAATACTATTATGGACTGCTGAACTCTTTTAGAATATTTTGCTGAGTTAACACACCTATAATATTCAAATAACAGAACTTAACAAAAAAAGGGTATACAGATGAATGTCCATTTTGTATCTGTGTATTCAAAGTGGTTAGGATAGATATATAGTTACATTTTCTTAATGAGTAGAGTGATTTGTTCTAATGGTGTTTGCAGATAGGATATCATATCCACATCTTGTACAGCAATTAACAACTGGGAGGAATATATGCAATGTGTTAATTATTGAAACTGTCTTACCAATTTGATTTGAAACTGTCTCATTGCTATTTGTTTATAAATAAAATTATGGAAAAATAAATAAATAAATAAATAAATGTATAAGTCTAATGTTAGCCAATTCCAACAGTTTTAGGTCAACAGTACCAAATAAAATTGTGGCAGAAGTTTGAAGCAGTCAAAAATTGCTTACCTCATTACCACCTGGAAGCCAAATGGATGAGGGAGCCAGATTGGAAGGAGCTAAGATCAGGTGGTGGCCATAGTCCTTTTGACCAGATCCTACCACCTGCTTCCCTCACAACCCAGTAATGCAACCAAAGTAGAGCCTCATCAGCAAATCTACCAATAAAGGTGAAATTCTTATTATCCATAACTTCCCAGTACCCAACAAGAATGAACCC
This sequence comes from Octodon degus, assembly GCF_000260255.1. NCBI lineage: Eukaryota > Metazoa > Chordata > Mammalia > Rodentia > Octodontidae > Octodon > Octodon degus. The sequence goes on from NW_004524673.1 coordinate 7,075,662, forward strand.
TTTCAAGACAGTGACCATGTTCAACTGTCATTTTGAATATCAACTTTAAAATAAACTTTATGATACATTTAGAAATAATTCCTTTCTTGATTTACTAATAAGGAAACAAGCAGTGTTCTGGTAAACAACATTTAGTATTGCATGAGCTGCAGCGGCCCAATTTTACTGCCCCTCATCAATATTGCAAGGATGGCCACAATTGCCTTCTCCACCCATAGTGGAAAGATTAATAGTCATCATACCTGCAAATACTCCCCTTTGCTTTGAACACATGTGTTTTATCATGTATCAGGCTGTGAAACACTTCTGAGAGTCTACTTTCCTGAGTGTCTGCACAAGGTGTGACAAAAATATATGGATAGACATAGATATAGATATATATGATATAGATAGCTTCAGCTGAGTGCCAACTGGCAGAAAGGCAGGATCATAAAAACATTACAGCATGTCTCCCTTCACACTGACTTGAAATAATAATAATACATAGTTGTTGTGATTTAAAAAATAAATGTATGACACAGGCAAATTAAATAAACCTTAAGATCAATGTAGCAGATTAGAAGAGGCAGACACAACTTGAAACACACTCAGTTATCTTTGAACTTCTCTAAATAAAATAAATCAAAGAAAGTTTAACAACATGGTTTTACTTACATGAGAGACAGAAACTATAAATAATTTAAAGGCTCAATGAAAGGTATATTGGCCCAGGGAAACAACTCAGTAAAATAAGAACTTGCCTGGCAAGCACAAGTTCCTGAGTTCAATCCCCAGTACCACAAAAAAGAAAA
>NW_004524673.1:7084571-7092405 GCF_000260255.1 Octodon degus
GGGGGCGGCCCGAGGGGCTGGGAGAGGATCTGGCCCAAGCTGCGCCTGGGCTGGGACTGGTCCCGCTGGCGCAGGGTAGCAGGAAACTCTCCGCACACTCACCGGACCTGGGCTAGGACTGGGCAAAACTATACATTTATATACACAAGATGGATAAGACAATGATCCTGAGACTCTCCATCAGGTTTTTGAAACTAGAAATTAATTGGTAGGATTCTCACCCTATCTAACTATGTATGCTGATACCTGTGAATTAAGCAACTGCATTGAAGATAGCAATGTGTAATACTAGGGCCACGCTTGGAATGCCTGTCAGTCTGGTCCTCTAAAAGTATACCGATTCTAGTGTCATATCAATTGATGCTATTCTCTCTCTCTCTCTCTCTCTCTCTCTCTCTCTCTCTCGTAAATGTTTGTTTAAAAAAAGAGAGAAAAAGGTAAAAAATGAAAACAAGAGACAGGAAAAAGATGTCATAGGACTGTCCTGCTACAATGTTGTATATGATTAGAATTCTCAATTTCTGTGTAAAAATTTGTAATTGTTTATTTCTCCTTTTTTTATTGTTTTTTAAATTTTTTTCAAATTCTCTAGGGATTTAAAGTTTAGCATATCAATGACTGATGGAAAATACCTGTTCCATGTTATGTCTAATGCATTTGATATTCAGGCTGATAGGGATGTTAAGCTCAACAGCCTGTGTTTTAGGATAATAATATCATTAAGCTTCTCTTCAGGAGAAGCTTAACACCTTAAATTTGCAGACCAAAACATTAGAGAAAAAGAAGGGCTACAAGGACAGCAAAGATTTTGGCCCTAGCCCTTCAAAGTCAGTGAGGACTCAGGACATAGAAGAACCTGTACTATACATCACGTAACTCAGTGGTGTCCCAAATTTTCTGATCAAGGAGATTATGCAGCCACAGAGGAAAGTGATCAATGAATTAGAGTGTGTCTAAGAAGAGTCACATGGAGAGAAAACTTTCTCTCAGGCTTTCACAGAGAGCAAAGTGGTCAAGCAATGGCTATGACTCATCCACACGGCTGACACTGACAAAGGATCTACAATCTGAAGTACAGGGTTTCAGGATAAATCCTGAGGGGATTTGACTGACCATGTCAGATCCAAAAGTTACATCTTTTGTTATATAGGTCTTGCTTTATCTTGGTCTTAACAATCCAGCATAAAAGTATAAAAACAAGATATAAAAAGTACAGCCATATTAATATGCTGAGCTGTAAAAGGCTCAAGTCAACAATGACACTGCCAGTTCTGAGAAAGCCCACTACTATTATGGACTACTGGACCACATTGGATGACTTTGTTGAATTCATGCACTTACAATATTTAAATTGCAATGGAATAGCCATCTCTGACAAAAGTAAACAAAAAACAGGGATATAAATGAAGGACCAGTTTGTAGTGAAAAAAAAAAATATATATATATATACAAAATAGTCAGCACAAATATACAGCTACTTTATCTTAATTCAATGAGAAGAAAGTTTTGAAGTAATAATATTTAGACAAGAAATCATGTCGGCATCTTGTACTATAAGTATTACGAAGACAACAACATGCAATGCATTAATTATTGCAACTGTCCTACTAACCTGTTTTGAAACTGTCTCATTGCTATTTCTTTCTCAATGAAATTAATATAAAAAACCTAAAATAAATGAATAAATAAAAACCTAGAATTTTTCCAGAAAGATTGAGGGTACCAAGAGAGTTCTGTTCACTCTATAACCTTGTCAATTTGGTGTGGTCATTCTTTATTGTTTATTTACCCGATGGATATTATGTGGTATATCTTTGTGTTTTTAAATCATACCACTGTAATGACTAATGTTGATGTGTGCTTCATTATGTGCTTGATGATCATTTGTGCAGTCATTAAAGAAATGCTTGTGCATATTTTGCTTATTTATTCATCTTTACCTCTTTCAATCATAGTTTTAGTTTATTCTGTATACAATACCACTTAAAATCTCCATTATGTCTATTGCTTCCCAACCTGTGGCTTGTTTAGAAACTCAATTCCATCTGTTGATGAGTTTTACGGGTCACTTGTGCAATGGCCATTCCCCTGTAGTTTATGTTTTGAGAAGTGGACGCCTCATGACTTATTGAGAATGGCTTACCAAGTATACTGATTCAGTAATGTGGTCCATGCAATGTGGAAAGCATCCATCTCTCTAGGATTAAAAAGACTCATTATTATTTAACAGCTCTTTCTATACCTGCTTAAAAATAAAATAGTAGCAGTTTCATTTAATTTTCCAGAGTCCATATATCACACACTTCGCATTTTTTCCATATTTAACTCAAAGTCCTAAGTTATCCTATTAAATGGAAACTGTGTGTCCTGCTTAATTTTTTTTCTTTTTAGTTTCTGTATGACATTTCTTTTTTTAAAAAAGAATTGTTTTATGCAATGCAAAAGTAAGCATCAGTCCTCATTGAAAATTTCTTCTTTTGGAGTACATAAAATCTGAAGGGCACAATATATACTCTGAAAACCTATACAAACAGAAGGAACTGCACAGATGAGGGGAAGGACAGGAGAGGGAGTGGGGAAAGAGATCTATCTACGCATGTAAGCAGAATGGTTTGGTCAACTGTACTGTGCATTTCTGCTGCTCTATGGAAAGGAGCAGTTAATGCTTAATTTGTTGTCCTTTTTCTCTTCTTAATTTTTTATACACTTCATTCTTTTTTCCAATTTTGTATGCATATATATGTTAATCTGACCAACTAATTTGAAGACAACACTATGAAATACAACAAATACTTGCAAATTTATATGATTATTATAGTGAAATTGTAATTTTTTGTTCATTACTAGTTTTATTTTCTCTCCCTCTCTTTTTTTTCTCTCTCTCTCAGAATTGGATTTAATGCATTAGCTTTAATTTTTTTTACAAAAAGAAAATTTATTATTTTGAAAATGACCCTTCGGAAAATGGTGAGGGTTTTGTAAGAAATGGATGTTAGCTTTGAGGATAAAACTCCAAGAATCTGGGAAATCTCCAAGGTGAAACCTTGCAATTCTTTCTTGCTTTACATAAATAAAACATGGCTCCAGCCCAAGATAGAACCTCCTTGATGAAAAGAGATGAAAATCATTTTAAGGTAAAAAAGGACTACTTAGTTTAAAAATCATTTTACGGTGAAAAAAGCCCACTTCGTTCTAAAGCAGATTTCTCATATTAGAAATATTACACTAACCCTCACTCTGCTGTGTCCCTCTGGTAACATTTTAGTAAAACAAGTATTCTTTGGAATGGATTCATTTAACCCTGAGAGACATATTTTGTGGTATAGCACTATGTTTTGGTATAGCTAAGAATAATTGATTGATGTATGCTTAACATTTAGATAAATGCTTGAGGGATTTAAAAAAAAATGTCTGCTTATACCCAGTGGCAGTGGAGAAAGATGTGAAGATAATTGTCCCAGGTGTACAGGACAATGAAAGATATAATTTTCAACAGGAGTCATTAAAAATAAATATTTCTAGGAATTCAACTAGAAAAAGAAAAGGTTTTCTCAGAGGGTATTAGTCACTAAAGGGAATTTTTGTTGGTTGTTTGTTTTTTTTGTTTTGTTTTGTTTTGTTTTGTTTTGTTTTTTTAAAGAAGTCTACAGGGTGTTCAGGGTCTCACTATTAGATCAGACTCATAGTGATCCGCCTGTTTACAGCCTCCCAGAGGCTGGGACTATAGGCACACACGACTGTGCCCAGTCTCAATTGCCAGCTCAGCACACCCTCAGGGGTAGGTTGGGGCTGGCATGGAAGGCCTGGGGATTGAACCCCCTGGCCCTGTGGTGCTTTAATCGGCTGAGCTATTTATTTGGCTGGCCTGAGAATTTTTAAAATATTTTTGTGCTATTATAAAATGCACATAAAAAGCATTTTAAGTTTATATACATATTTCACAGCACTAAGTAGGTGCATGTGTTGTACTACCACTTAACATCTTCTGAACTTTTCCAGATTCGAAACTTAAATTTTATATTGATTGCATAATAGTTACCCCCTCTCCAATGCCCCAGGCATGGTAACCACCATTCTTCTTTCTGGCTCTATAAATTCCTTCATCCTAGATGCCTCATAAAAGTGGGAACATACCATACTTATAGTTTCTTGCTAGCTTATTTCACTTAGAAAAATATGGTCATGGGCCGGGGAGATGGCTCAGTGGAATAAGTGCTTCCCTGGCAAGCACAAGGGCCTGAGTTCAATCCCCGGTTCCGCAAAAAAAAAAAAGAAAGAAAGAAAGAAAGAAAGAAAGAAAGAAAGAAAGAAAGAAAGAAAGAAAGAAAAATATGCTCAGGATTTATCCCTGTTTTATCACGTATCAGAAAATTCAGACTTTTCATAGCTGAATAATATTGTTGTGTGTGTGTGTGTGTGTGTGTGTGTGACTTTTTTCCATTACTGTCTGAATTTTTTTTAATTTGAAGGAATCTCATTTATCAATTTTTGCTTTTATTGCCTGTCATAGGTCTGAAAGAACAGACTTTGGATGTAATTTTTGAAATACATCCAAAGTCTATTCTTCCAGACGTATGTTTTGAGGTATTCTCATTAATTGTTTCTATTAGCTTCCATGTTTTGAATCCTACATTTCAATCTCTCATCATGCAAGTTAACTTTTATATGTGGTGAAAGGTAAAGGTCTAGTCTCTTCCTTCTGCACAAGAAAACTTCACTTTTCCAGCATCATTTACTGGAAAAGGCCCTTTGTTTTGTCTAATGTTTGTACTTACTATCTTTGTTAAAAACAGCTGTCTGTAAAATATGTGGATTTATTTGTTTTCTATTCTTTTTCTTTGTCCCATGACCATTTTTATGCCAGAACAATGCTGTTTTAGTTATTAAAGCTGTGTTACCTGTTTCTTAAGCTTCTTTTTAAATTTCCAGTTTTCTTTCTGCTGTTAATTTCTAGTTTCATTCTGTTTCATTCTGAGACAGAAAAAGAAATGAGATGTTATTTCATTTTTATTTATTAATTTTATAGATATAGTCTGTCACAAGTTATATTCTATGTTCATTTGAGAGAAATGTGAATTTTATTATTTTTAGGTCAAGTGTTTTCATTACATTTATTAGGTCTAATTGTTTTTGTTTTGTTTTGTTTTGTTTTGCAGTACCAGGGTTTGAACTCAGGACCCTGCACTTGCCAGGCAAACACTTATTCTACTGAGCTATCTCCCCAACCCATAGTTTGTATAAAAATATATTCAAATACATAAGGAAACATCAAGATTCTCATGAACAAAATGGCAAATGAAAGCGAATTCACAAATTAAGAAATTCAACTAGAAAAGAGATGCAAAAGAAAACAAAATGAGATATCGTTGTTATCAATCAAATGAAAGCTTTGCAATACTTTAGAATAACGGAAGCAGTTGACGTGGAAAGAAAATTCATGCAAGGGCAGAAAGGTAACAGATTATTCTGTGAATATTAAGGAGCTACATAGAGAACTGTAAGTGGGCACATGGAGTAGAAAAATGAAGGTAGCAAAAAGAATGATGGTTAAAAAAGGCAATAAAGATAAAAGAGAAGACCATGATTTCTGGATTCATGGTATATGGATAGGGAAGTATAAATGCATAATACAATGTTAAGTGATATCATTGAGGAAATCCATATTTTAGATAAATCAAATAGAAGATGCCAGGAAAAGAGAGATATATGCTATTTCTTGTCAAAACTAAAGCAAAGAAAGCCAAGAAGAATCAGTAGGAATGTCAGAAGGGATCAGTGTGGGGACTTGTTTAATTTGTTTTGAAACATAGACTACAATGCACAGGTCAGTTATGGTTGGGTAGAAAGTAGAGAGGGGCCATTGAATGGAGATGATACATTGTTGTGTATTTCACAGGCACTTGCATATGAAACTGATTCCTTGAGTTCTTTTTACATTCATTGAGGTTGTTTATCTTTGGAAATGAAAGGAGAAAGCTAATTGCTCGTGTTCTCAAATTTTTCAGTACATATGTGTCTAAACTTAGATCTCAGAGAGATGCTAGGTAACACAGTAAGTAATAAGTACATATATCCACTGATGCCAGAAAATCTTCCCCCCAAGCCCTTCTATAGACAAGCACAAGCACATTCTTGGTAACAAGAAAGCAATCACATGTTCTCTTAGATTTGCAACTTAGCAATTCTAAGAACATGCCTTTTACCAAAAAGTAAAGTTCAGGAAAATTTAGGGGATATTTCCTAATTAGCCTGTAAATTAAAAATCACAAGCGTTTACTGAAGTATACTTTCCAATGGGTTTTAATTATTTCTTTGGGTGTTTTTTCTCCTGGGGGGGCCGGATTGCTGAAAACAATGAAATAATCATAACCTTAGAAAATCTCAACAGGCATAAATTAGCAATTGTTCACATGTAAAACCTGAGGCCTGCAGATTCTACCATGATAATGTATAGCATATGTCTCAGTCCTGTGTGCCACATGCTAGGAGTATTCACAGGAACAGAATAAAACGCATGAAGTGATTATTCATTTTAGCAAATCTATTTTCTGCAGTAAGCAACTTTCCCACCACTAAAATTAGTGTCTTATCCAAGTGCAACCATTTCATGACAATCCATATTGTCTCAGGAAAATTTAGCCCTAGTCTAAAGTTCTCTCCCATAGATTGTAGCTCTGAAACCTCAGTCTGTCTTAGTTTCTTGTGCTACTCACTCCCCTGTCATTACTTACATACATCTTACTATTCTGGAAGCATTTCTACAAGTGAATTTTCTTGTGGCTTTGTGATGTGATAAAACACCAAACTCATTGTTGATGTTAGGAAACTTCCCGATAGCAGCAAATGCTAAGAAAGATATAAAGAAATCAGAACCCTGGTTGGAATTTAAAAGACACTGTGGAAATGAACTGCTAAACAGTTACCTAATGTCTCAGTGATTCTACCTACAGCACTGAGTTTGATGTTTTATCACATCACAATGTCACAAGAAAATTCATTTATCGTCGCCCAGCCACTCCCACACCCCTTTTCAGTAGTTGTATCAGCCTTCTATGGACACAGGCTTCTCAAACTCTTTTGTGACCTCGTGGAGCACAGGTCTAAAATATGACCACATCTGGCTCCTTATCTTTTGTGGGTAATGATTTTCGTCTTTTAAAGTGTGAAAGTAAAGGATATTGTTATTTAAACAGAAAAAAAAAAAAATACTTCATTTTAAGCCAGAAAGCTGTTTGACATGGTGAGGGCTAGTTCATAAATATTCAGGTTTTTCAGCCAAACTATCTGCCTGGAAACCTCATCTGTATGGTTTGCTAGTTACGTAACCAAGCACTTAATCATTCTCCGCCTCACTTGTCTTGTGAAATTAGAGACAATAATTCAATCTCCTCTCTTTTGTTTCGTTCTATTTTTTGTGATGCTGGAATAAAACAGAGGGCCACACACAGTGCAGGGGAGTGCTCTGTGACTGTTACCTCACCAGCACAGATGAACCTACTTTAATAACTCTAAGAGAACATAAACTCCAGCTGCATAACCCAACAGTTGTTTCTGTGAACTCTACTCGCAGTGATACCATGTGTATGCAGAGAAGAACAGTGTAGCGAAAATGGATTTCACAGCAGCATTTGAAGAATGCCCCAACTCTCACTTAAATCTTAAGCATTTGACCCTGGCATCCAACTCATGAGTCTGAAGCTGCTGTAATAACTGCTGTGGTGGCACCAAAATATTGTGATCCTGGGCTGGAGAGATGGCTCAGTGGTCTAAAGCACCTACTTAGAACAAGCTTGGCAAGGCATCAGGGACCGCGGTTCAATCCCCCAGCACCACA
>NW_004524673.1:7092505-7093955 GCF_000260255.1 Octodon degus
AGAAAGAAAGAAAGAAAGAAAGAAAGAAAGAAGGAAGGAAGGAAGGAAGGAAGGAAGGAAGGAAGGAAGGAAGGAAGGAAGGAAGGAAGGAAGGAAGGAAAATGTATTCGGAAACAGGGAGGTAGATTTTGAGAGATGGGAAGGGTACCTGGGTACTCTGCACTGCAAAAAATGAGTTGACAATAATTTTTTAAGCCTAGAAGTTTTCCACTAAAACTTGACTCAAGTCTATCAACATGCATGAAATCAAAATCAAAATGAGTTAAAGTTCTAAACATTAAAACAGAAACACTAAATCTTCTGGAAGAGAAAGTAGGAAGAACTCTTGAAGACATAGGGGTAGGCAAAGAGTTCATGAACAAAAATCACACTACGCGGGTAACACTTGAAAGAATTAACAACTGGGACCTCCTCTTATTGAGAAGTTTTTGCACATCACAAGAAATTGCCAACAAAGTGAAAAGACAACCCACAAATTTGGAACAAATCTGAGTTAATAAGCACTCAAAGGTCTTCTCTCTAGAATTTATAAAGAACCAAAGAATATTAGGTCCCCAAAATTTAAAGACCCCATACAGAAATGGGCATCTGAGATGAACACACACTTCTCAGAGGAAGAAATTGCAGAAACTAATAAACACATGAAAAAATGCTCCACATCTCTAACTATCCCTGAAATTCAAATTAAAACAACACTGAGATACCATCTCACCCCAGAAAGAATGGATATCATACAGAAACCAACCAACAACAAATGTTGGAGAGGCTGTGGGGAAAAACGAACCATTCTCCAGTGCTGGTGGGAATGTAGACTGGTGCAATCATTATGTAAGTCAGTGTGGGAACTCCTTAAAAAACTAAGGCTGGAAAGCCTGTTCAATCCAGCTATCCCTCTACTGGAAATTTTCTCAAAAGAACTGAAAACATCATCTCATAGTAATATATGTGTGCCTATGTTTATAGCAGTACAATTTGTGATAGTCAAATCTTGGAAGCAACCAAAATACCTGTCTCCTGAAGAATGGATGAAAAAGATGTGGTGTTTTTATAAATTGGAGTATTACTCAGCTATAAAGAATGAAAAATTTGAAGCCTTCATATATAAGTGGATGCAATTTAAAGATAAACTCATAAGTGAAATAAACCAGACCCACATGTGTAAATATCATATAGTCTCCCTAATATAAAAACTCAAAAAAAGAAATAAAAATGAAAGGTGTAACACTACTAAATGAAAAGCAAGAACTTAAGGATTAAAAAATGAAGAGAGCGCAAGGAGAAAAGCTAGGAAACACGGAAGAGGCAAAATTATACATTTATTTTTTTTTCTTCAAAGTTTTATTGACAAACAGATAGCAATGAGACAGTTTCAAATCATATCGGAAGGACAGTTTCAACAAATAATACACTGCATATATTCATCTTAGTGGTTAATTGCTGTACAAGATGC
>NW_004524673.1:7097006-7104957 GCF_000260255.1 Octodon degus
TCTCTCTCTCTCTCTCTCTCTCTCTCTCTCTCTCTCTCTCTCTCAAATAAATAAATAAAAAATAAAATTAAAAATTAAAAAAAAATTGTGATCCTGACAGCACAGACAGTGTAATTTCATCTTATTTCCTTATAAAATATTAAGCTGGGTATGGTAGTGTAAACCTGCATCCCCAGCACTTGGCAGGCCAAGGCAAAATGGGAGTTTAAGGCCAGCCTAATCTACATAACAAGGCCATGTCTCAAAAAATAAACAAAGAACAAATGAACAAACAGATAAAGGCTATCATGCAAAATGACCTTGTTTGATTCAACATTTCCTCTCATTACCAGCCTATCGATGCACCAAAGTAAATAACTTTTGCACTAATTTTTTTTTTCTTTTTGAGACAGGGTCTCACTATGTAGTTCAGGCCAGCCTTGAACTCACTTTGTAGCCCAACAATGTTCTCCTGCCTCAGCCTCCCGAGTGCTGGGATTATAGGCATGAGCCACCACACCCAGCTTTCTCACTGATCTCAAGCTACTATAAAAAGATAACTGGAACATTAGGGGACATGAAAGTTTACAGGCAAGACCATGGACAAAGCAGAGCATGAGGGGACAGCAACAGAACTATTCAAACTATTCAAAGTTGGCTGAGAGAGAGTCACATGGAGAGAAAACATTCTCTCAGTCTTTCACAGAGAGCAAATTGGTCAAGCAATGGCCTTGACTCAGCCACATGTATGACACTGACACAGGATACACAAACTGCAGATAAATCTTGAGGGGATTTGACTGACCTTATCAGATACAAAAGTTACATTTCTTGTAATATATGTCTTGCTTTATCTTGGTCTTAACCATCCAGCACAAAAGTATAAAAACAAAGTATAAAAAGTAAAGTCATATGCTGAGTTGTAAAAGGCTCAAGTCAACAACTTCTGACATTGCCAGTCCTACGGAAAACCCACTACTATTATGGACTACTGGACTATATTGAAATATTTTGCTGAATTCACACACCTACAATATTTAAATGACAATGGAATACCCTTCTCTGACAAAACTAAACAAAAAAAGGGGATACAAATGAAGGACCATTTTATATCTGCATATTCATAATAGTTAGGATAGATATACAGCTATGTTCTCTTAATTCAATGAATAGAAAGATTTTTTCCAATAGTGTTTGTCAACAGGATATCATGTCTGCATTTTCTACTGTGAATAATCACTTAGATGACAATATGCAATGTATTAATTATTGAAAGTGTACTAGTAATAGGTTTTGAAACTGTCTTATTGCTATTTGCTTCTCAATAAATTTTTTTTTAAAAAGTTGGCTGGCTGAGACACAACCTTAATATTTTTTGGAGTCGAATTAAAGTAATTGTCCTGGTTATAGAGAATAATTACTAGACAAATTGTTAAGACAAATACAGCCTTTCAGTACTGAAGTTCAGCAAAGGTGAGCGTTTAGATGCTTGTGTCCTAAGTGTGCCATAAACACAACTCCACACCCCCAAAAAGATAACTTTTTTTAAGTTTGGGAAAATGTAGAGAGAGATGAAACTGAAGGACAAGAGGAAGGTGTAATTTCAAATTTGTGGTCACTGGTCTGAGAAAAATGAGATGTGCATTCCAGGTGACAGGTTGATTGCAAATGATTGCCGATCTATAAATTTTTTCTGTAGCACGAAGAAAGTACATGGGTATGTTTATAAAGCTGTCTTCTTTAATAAACTTAATGCTAAAAAAGGGGACATTTAACCTGATTGAAAAATCTAAAGTTGACTTACTTGAACTATTCACTGAAATGATGAGACTGAGGTGGCAAAAAGAGTGGTGTATATTCGGACTTCATCACCACCACACAAACCTACAGGCTCTCTGCTCTCATCTTCTTACATCAGGTGAGTTCTTCCAACTACTACAGCTTAATGATAATGAATTCCTTTGGAAAACCATAATGATGTGTTTTATATTATACATATGGTTTTTATGTCCGACTGTATTTTCCTATTCTGATAAGGAAAAGCTAAAACACAATCTTCACCTAATTTGTCCATTATCTAAATAATTAACTTTCAGGTAAACAAATACACCTTTACAACCACACAAGAGGGTACCTGGCTGCCACAGAGCCTCGAAGGAAAAGCCAGACAGATGCTTCCTGAGTGCTGGACGGATGTGATTACAAACATCTATCTTAATTTTGGCATTTGCTATAAAGCCCTTCTAGCTAAACGCAGCACAGTCACTGATACGGAAAAGCTATCCACATTTATTAGCTTGCAGAAGCGTCATAAAAGCAGTACTGGGCTGACCAAATAGCTCAGCAGATTAAATTGCCTGCAAGCAGGTGCAGGGGCCCGGGATTCGAGCCCCAACCCTACCGTGCTGGCCCCTCCCCCGGGTCACGCTGAGATGGCAATTGAGCCTGGGCTTGGTGGTGTGCACCTGTAATCCCAGCACTGGGGAGGCTGTAAAACAGGAGGATCACTAGGAGTCCGATCTATGCAATGAGACCCTGTACACCCTGTACTCCCTGTCCTAAATATAAATAAATAATAAAGTGCTTCTATGAATCTAATTAGATTAATATGTCAACGTTGGAAAAGTCTTCAAAGGCAAGGAAGTAACAACCTTCTTTGCCACAATTCTATAACCCAGATATATCATTTTCTTTAGGAAAATTCTACTAGAGTGCTACTCCATTCAGTAATTTTAAAATAAACTTGGTGCTTTTGTAGGAGTTCCAGATCATGCCAAGATCATCTCAAGTTCACTCTATGAAGCAAACACCCCATTTGTGCTGATCCGTTTCAACAGTTCAAGTAATCAGAGAACAATGCTGTAGCCCCCATAAGAACATCACAGCACCACAGGCAGTGGCCCACCTGGGGGCCAGAGGAAATGCTGCGTGGGAAACTAAGAACATGGGAGTTAGACTTCTTGCAACTTTTTGTGGGTTAGTGTGCACATAAATGGTTAGATCTGGTGGCCTATTAAGTGGCCAAGGACCCTGAGGAGGCTTTCTCATGATTGTGTAGCCACAGAGCTGTGGAACAGACTAAATCCATGCCAAATGATGACCCTTTGCTCATTTGTGCCTTGATGTTTTCTAGAAGTTGGGCTGGCGTTCTACAAATGTCCCCCCAGTAAGAGAAGTGAGTGTAACAGCTGAGGGCTGTTGGAGAAACTGATAATTCAACTTAAATTCAATGACTACACCACCAAATATTTCTTCAGGGATTGGATTAGCATTCTTTGATATGGGTCATCAAACATAGGATTTGAAGGACTTTTTTAAAAATCAAAGTCATTCTGAAATTTGAAGTTTTCTATATTTATGTTTTAATTTTTTGCATTTATTTGGGATGTGTTTGTCTGCTTTTTTTTTTTTTCTTTTAGATTTTTTTCCTGTGAAGTAATAAAGACTGGATCAAGTGCCTTAACACTGAGCTACATCCATTCCCCTATTTAAGTGTTTTTTTTTTTTTCCTCAAGACTCTATCTTGATAAACCACTAAGTAGTCAAGGCAGGATACTCCCTTGTGATTTTCCTACCTTAGCCTCCTAGAGTACTTCGATAAAGGAACATGACACTCTGAGCCACTTGCTTTGATTTTCTTTCTCTGACTTGGATCTTTAGACTGAAGGGTATTTTCTGAAAAAAAGAAACCAGTTACTCTCTCCCAGTTTCTTCAATAAAATCACACAAAAGAAAAGCAAAAGTGCTCAAGCTGGCCATCTGAGAATGGAGCACCTTGTTTTGGGAGGGCGTCAGATATGTGGGAGGGCTGCAGTAGAATGCAGGGATTTTATGGAACGAGAGGAATGGCATTTTTTTAGGAAGAAACCTAAACAAAAGATACTAAAACATACAGAATAGATTCAGATCTTGTTTGCATAAGATTTTATGATTTTTTTGTCTCAAAGAATAGCAGAATTGCATTTATGAACATGCATCTAGAACCAACCAAACTGGGTTTCAATTCTCTCTCCTCACAGATGGTGACCATCAGCAAGCCCAGCTCTTCTAGGTCACAGTGACTTCATCCCAGTAAATTTCATGCAAATATTTACCACAGTGCCTGACTGGCAGGAAACAGAAAGCCACGATGTTAATCACTATAAAATAGCAGCAATAAGCCCACAGGGAATAAGCATGAATTCAAGTATATTTTAGAAAAAATCTTTAACAGATGTTTTAGTTTAAAATTCTAAAGTGCAAACCTCTTAGCAAATAGAAGTTCTGAGATTCAAACAGGCTTAGTTTCAAAACTTGGCTCACTAATTTATGTCTTCTTGGAGAAGTCATTTGTTGATCTTGTTTGCATCAGAATTGGGATAATACTTTGACACTGATGTGCAGTTCTTATCTGACTACAGGGCACACTGTTCTTTTTTTATGTATTTAGTACAGGGTCTACAGGGTCTCACGACATAGATTGGACTCGTAGTGATCCTCCTGTTTTCAGCCTCCCAAGCACTGGGATTACAGGTATGCACCACCATGCCTGGTCTCAATTGCCATCTTAGTGTGCCCCAGGAGCAGGGCCAGTGCAGCACACCGGAGATCGAGCCCCAGTCCCTGTGTCTGTCTAAGCAGGTGCTTTAATCCACTGAGCTATCTGGCCAGCCCCACACTGATCTTTATGCAGAGAATGACCAACACAAGCAAAGGTCTACAGGTCCTAGCCAACTTGTGTCACAAGACAGAAGTTAGCATCACCAGAGTATAACAGGGTTTCACAACATATTAAAGATATCCAAACTTCAACATAAGCATAATCCCTGATGGCTTCTAGAAATGAAATATGGGTTTTGCCATTGAGGAACAGAGTCTGTCTGGGAAAATAAACTTTATTATTTAAAATAATCACCCTCCAATGCACTGAATCTTTACTTCAAAAGAAAACACATTAGAGTATGTTACAGCAGGAAGAAAAACTCTCCTGGAGGAAGCTGAATCTAAGGTGGATTTTAAATGTATTTGAGGTAAACTACCAAGGAATAAGCAAGAGATCATATTTGAGATCGCCAGAATTTAGTTACCAGTCAAATAAAATTCTCAGAAGTTTAACGTTTACATTGAAATATTGATTAAATGAGCATCCTTGCATAGGTAGAAGGTTGGAAAGTTAGGAAATACGTATCACCATTGCAAATGTTCCTAGATGAATTATATAAATTCACTGATGAATGTGAGCTAAGAGTTGCCAAGATCTACAAAAAATGTTTCCAGTTTCTCCAGGTAAATTCCATGTTCTCCATACCTTTAATCCACATGCTGGGTGCTATCTCTGAATGATCAAGGGTAGGAGAATGAGGCAAAGGAGCAAGGCTGGATTAGAACAGCAACATTATCCCAGGAGTCCTCAGCCCCATCACCACAATACTCTATCAACTGACAATGCGGGGGTAACATGTAAGCTTCAGCAATATTTTATAAGGAAAGATAACCTTGGGGAGCAGAGATGGCCATGAAACTCCATAAGTGAAGTGGAATTAATTCAGTCAAAAGATCACATTTTGATGAAAAATACATGGTTAATTGGCTACTTATTGGAGTGAGTTACAGGGAAAACATGGAAAAGAAGCAAAAAAGCCTGAATTCTAGGATGAAAACTATAAACAAGGTGAGAGATGTGGACTTCTGACAATTGCCAGATCTTCTGATAACCCACTACTATTATAGACTATTGGACTATATTGGGTTATTTTGCTGAATTCAAGTACCTACAATCTTTGGACTGGGTTCAAGTATGAAAAGGTCCTTCAAAGACTTCTCCAAGTACAGCTTCTCTAACTGCAGTTGAACGCCCATCTGTGAGAAAACAAAATGAAAAAGGTGGATATGTTGGGAGCCACGACACTAGGAAATGGATCAAACAGGTGTAGGTGGGACTTAGCCCAGTACTGAAAGCAAGCAAGTTACCTCACTCCTGAGATGAGCATCCTGTCTGGTTAGTGTTTGCTATCAGCTGCTAGGCAACCTAGTGTCATTTGTTACTAACTTCACAAAAGTGTAAACAAAGGACCTTTTTGTTGTGAGGAAAAAAAAAAAATATATATATATATATATATATATATATATGTATAAACAAGAGTTAGGATAGATATATAGCTACTTTCTCTTAGTTCATTGAGAATAAAAGTTTGTATTAATATTATTTAGACAAGATATCATGTCTGCATTTTTGTCTTCTGAATACTATGCAGACAATATGCAATGTATTAATTACTGTAACCATTCTACTAACCTATTTTGAAACTGTCATTGCTACTTTATCTTTTTTTCTCATTAAAATGAATAAAAAAGAGAGAGAATTGGGAGCTTAATTCACTGATAAGAATCTGAAAAAGTGAGTCATCTCTTTCAGAGTAACTTGCTATGAAACTTGCAAATGACAGCCTCAATTTTTCCTGTCTCTTACCCAATGGTATCATTTTTTAGTGACTTCCTTGTTCTGCTAGCTTGTATTCCATGACCAAAAGATAGCAGATATATAGTATCTAGATTCGATATACTACGACTTTAAATAATTAAATTTAATAGGGCATACATTATTCTTAATTCTTCCTTCCTGCACATCTCAAAAGAATATTTGAATGATATTAATAAATTTTAACTATCTGATGTGAAATCTGTTGACTTGTAAATGTTGTAGAAGTAAAAAACAAAAAAGATAAATTCTTGAGTAGAAAAACAAACAAAAAGTAGAGTATGGGAGGGCCACAGCTACAGGAGCTCCTCAGTGTCCTATGAGTGCTGCTGCTAGAGCAGGTAGCTGGAACAGGTTTACAGAGAGGGTAATTAATAATGGTGCTATGGCCCAAAGAAATGTGAGGATAGCGGAGCATAACCAGGCAAAGGGCCCTTGAGAGCCAACTACATGGAAACACCATTCCCTACTGTTCATTAAACACAATAAAAACAATAACCAATAAAAATAATAATGTCCCTTTATTTAGTAGAGTCTCTTCTGCTTAAATGGGATGGCTCTGTCATTATTTGGGAAAAGGTTATAGAGTTACTGCAGCTTACCAATGGTTAGAAACATTTTTTGTTCACTTTCCTTCCTAGTCCCATAATCACCACTAAGAATGCAATGGCTAGGGCAGGGGAGATGGCTCAGTAGAATAAGCACTTGCCTGGCAAGTGTGAGTGCCTGAGTTCAATCCCTGTTTCCACAAAAAAAGAAATTGCAATGGCTGAAATAATATATGTCTCTATTTCTTTGTGTATACATACACATAAACATACTTTTTCTTAGAAAGTTCCCTTGGACACTAAATGTTCTATACTCATATAAAAGAATATATCCATTCATAATTCCTAAATCTGATGTGATTATTGCTACCTGTTTTAAATTAATCAAACCAAGTATTTCTCTTCAAATTAATTAAACTCAATTCCCATATTTTCTTGAATTATAGTGATATCAGAGACCCTTCTAACTGCCAAATTTTTGTTATTCTATAAAACACTTTCAATCAAATAAAAGCTATTCAAATAAAAACATAAATCAAATTTGTTGATTTATGTTTTCTTTCCTACGTTACAAGGTGCAAGTGGCCAATGACAAAAGAAAGATAAACTAGAAATGTATTGTTCTGGAGGATGAAGATGACAGGCCAGAAGCACTCAGAATCCACCTGCTGCTCCAGGAGATTGAAAACAAATCAACAAATCTGTAGCCCCATGTTGAGGTTGGGGACTCTTAGGACAGCAATAGAGTATAGAGGCAGAGGTTCACTGACCAGATGAAATCTAGAAATACTGGTTTTCACAATCATAACATAAATATACCAACCCAGTACTGAGCACTCCATACACTTTCGTAGAAGACAAAAGTGGCCCTTCAGGGGCTGGAGAGATGGCTCAGTGGTCTAAAGCACCTACTTAGAACAAGCTTGGCAAGGCATCAGGGACCGCGGTTCAATCCCCCAGCACCACA
>NW_004524673.1:7105122-7115028 GCF_000260255.1 Octodon degus
AGAGAGAGAGAGAGAGAGAGAGAGAGAGAGAGAGAGAGAGAGAGCCTGAGACCTTCTGATCTCTCAGGTACAGAAGAGTCTGCAACAAACAGACAGGCAATCTAAAAAAGTAGAAGGCCTGGGATCTTCATAGCAAGTTTATTTTGCTGAAAAATATTTCAGCACTTTCTTGCTTATTCATATGGGAGTTTGAAAGACAGTCATCTTATAAAGGTCTCTGCTGCAGATTCCTGTAATTCCAGTGCTCTCAGAGGCTAATGGGGGAGGATCACAAATTCAAGCTCAGCCTGCACAGTTTAGCAGGATAGTGAAATCTTGTCTCAAAATAAAAAATAAAAAGTGTCAGGGAATGTAACCCAGTAGCTAGATCCAGGGTTTAATCCCCAATACTGAAGAAGGATCAATTTTATCATTTAGTTTTTGGAAAATCAGAGCCCCTCTCACCAGTGAGTCTGTGGACTTATGGTCTGGAATCATCTTGGTACTGGTTCTCTCCCTCAGAAAGCGTCAGTGTTTCACAGATGTTCAAGCTCAAGCTCAAGGTGACTACCATCTAAATGCCTCTGCTTGTGAAGGAAAGAACCTACGAATGGTTCTGAGCTGGATGAGAGGTTACAGGGACCAAACTCCACTAGTTCTACTGTGTTTCTTCCCAAAGCCAGGCTCCCTGGGAATTCAAGTACAGATTGTCCTGCTCTTCATTCGACAGATTAAGTCACCAAATTTAAAAGGAAGCACCTTCTTATTTCTCCACCTTTCACTTTCTCCTGCCTATATGTCTTAGTGGATTGTGTCAGTCACTACCCTGGGTGGGGAATGCTTTAGCTTTTGTCAAGTGGGAATCAATCTTGCCAATGAAAAGAAGAGGCTATTGAAACTCATACTGGAAAAGGACCAATTCTATCATTTAGTTTTTTCTTCCTAAAAAATGTTGAAATCTCTTATAGAAAAAGCAACAAGCCACTTATAAATGTTAACCCATTAGAATTACAGCAGATTTCTCAACATAAAACTTTAAGGCCAGAAAAATTTACAGTGAAGTGATTCAAGTCCTGAGAAAAAATGAATTTCAACCCATACTTATATATCCTATAAAACTTATTTTCAAAATTGATAGAGAAATAAGGTTTTTCCATGACAAAATGTACCTTAAGAGATTCATGACCATTAAAACAGCACTACAAAAAAAAAGTTCCAAAGGATATTCCATGAAAAGACAATGACACTAATAATGTCTAAAGGTCTAATAGAATGAATAGACTATCTAGGGTGAAAAGTAAAGTGAAATAGGAAAATAACGAAATACATCACAGTAAAACAATGCAATGACAAGAAAAAGTCAACATCCTTCAGAAATAACTGTCAATGTGAATGGTCTCAATTCCCCATTCAGAGAAAAAGATTGGTAGAATGGTTCAAGAAACAAAACTTGATAGTATACTATACAAGAAGCACATTTAATCCAAAAAGAAATTTATAAACTAAAAATAAAAGGATACAGAACAATATTCTATGCAACAGGAGCACAAAAACAAACTGGAAGCCACCCTATTTTCAGAAAAAGTAAACTTCAAATCCAAACTAATTAGAAGAAGCAAAGAAAATAACTATGTGTTCATTAAGAGAACAATTGAACAGATAAGGTTAACAATTATAAATGTATATACACTAAACACTGGTGCATCTAGCTTCATAAAACAAGCGCAATTGAACATAAAATAACAAGTAAACATCAGCACGACTATATTGGGGCACCTCTAACCTGGCTGTCATAAATATATAGATTGGCTAAACTAAAATCAACAAAGAAATATCAGATTTCAACCAAACCTTAGAAAAAAATGCACTTAATAGATAGCTACATACTCTTCTATCCAACAATAGCAGAATACACATTCTTCTCAAAAATACATGGAATTTCCCAAACCTTCACTATAAAAAGCCCATAATCGTGCTTCAATGAAGAATCAAAACTATCCCATGTGCATTATCAAAATATAGTGCAATGAAACTAGAAATCAAAAGAAAGCCCAGATATTATGCAAAAGCATAGATAACAAACAATATGCTCTAATAATCAGTGGAACACAGGAGAAGTCAATGAAAACAATAGACAATTCCTAGAATCCAATGATAATGCCAAGATCTCATTCTAATAATCCTCAAACTCTTTAATGAAATCTAAAGGAAAAGAGTACCTACAAATATATTCCTGGAAGCTAGCATTACCCTGATTCCAAAACCACATGAGGACTCAACTGAAAAATGAAAGTACAGACCAATCTCTTAATGAAGATAAGTGCAAAATCCTCAACAAAAACTGAAAATTACAATTGGACAAGTCATCAAACATATCAGACATCACTATCAAGTAGATTTTATCCCAAGGATGGCTCAGCAAATGCACATCAATGTAATAAGCCACATAAACAGAAGCAAGGACAAAATAGCATGATCATCTTAACAGATATAGAAAAAGCCTTTCACAAAGTTCAACAGAATAAAAACCTTAAAGAAAATAGGTATACAAAGACTTTATCTCATTCTTATTAAACTTACTTATATTGCCAGTATCATCTTAAGTGGAAAAAACTGACCGTTTCCCTCTAAAATCAGGAAGAATGCAAGGATAGGGTTTTTTTCAGGCAAAAGAAACAAAAACATAAGATATACATAAGTAAGAAGGTAATCAAGTGATGATTATTTGAACAAGCCATAATCTACACAGAAGACCTAAAAAAATTGAAAGACTCATAGAATTAAAAAGAAATTCATCAACGTAGCAAAATAAAATATAAACACACAAAATCAAAAGCTTGATTCTACACCAGTAATGAGCCAATTGAGAAATAATTAGAAAAATAATATAATTCATAGCAGCATAAAGAAAAATACATACTTACAAATTTACCTAATTAAGGAAGTGAAAATCTTCTAAAATGAAAAGTACCATAGCCTCAAAAAAGGAGACTAAAAAGAACATCACAAAATGTAGGACCTGGGAGAAAGTTCAGGCGAGAATTTCTGGAGTTCAAGTTTTGGCCAGACAGAAAGCTTACCTATGTTAACTATAGCAATTACAAAAATGGTGTTGTTTGACTGGCAATTTCAGAAGTTGCTGACCTGAGTCCCCTACAGCTCAACATAACAATATGGCTTTATTTCTTATACTTCATCTCTATACTTTTCTGCTGGATGGTTGAGACCAAGATAAAGCAAGATCTAAGTAACAACAATTGTAGCTTTTGCCAGTCAAGTGGAAGACCCAATACTATCATGGACTACTGGACTATTTTGGAATATTTTGTTGAGTTCACACACCTACAATATTTAAATGATGGAACTAAACAAAAAAGGGGATACAGATGAATGACCATTTTGTATCTGTGTATTCAAAATGGTTGGGATAGATATATAGCCACATTCTCTTAATTCAGTGAATAGAAGGATTTGTTCTAATGGTGTTTGTAAATAGGATATCATGCCCCCATCTTGTACAACAAATAACCACTAAGAAGACAGTATGCAACATGTTAATTATTGAAACTGACCTACCAAGTTGATTTGACATAGTCTCATTGTTGTTTCCCAATAAAATTATTTTTAAAAAATAAATAAAAAACAAAAATATTGTTGTGATCAGAAAAGAGACATGTCCACAAAAGTGAAAGGGAGGAACTGAACAGAACTGTTGATGATAGTGAAGTTACAAAAGAAGATGATGCTTTCTGGCTACCGCCTGACAGAATTGGCTGGCAGGAGCCTGAACTTGTACTTGGAGATGAATATATTTCTTTTGCCACATCAAAAATAGGTTTTCTTATTGATATAAATCATTCTACAGATCCAGATGGTCTTTGAGGATTTTACTGTTTGGTGCGAGACTTGAAATGTTTAGTTTTCAGTGTCATTGGCTCACACTTCAAGATTAAACCAATTTAAATTGTGTATTTGTGAAGATCTTTGTATATGTGAGGGGAGTGGAAGGGAAAACTTGTCATTTATAGTGGGATAGTTATGAATGTGTAAACAAACTTTGCATGTAAACCGAAAATATGGAAACATATAAACACGTTTAAAGGTTTTTCTTCCATGGGTCTAAGTAGATAAGACTGCACACACACACACACACACACACATTAAATCACGTCAATAAGGGAAAGGGATGTAGCGCAGCAGTGCAGTGCTTATCTGCCAAACATGAAGTCCCAAGTTCGATTCCTGGTACCAAAAAATAAAATAGAAAAAAGAAGAAGACCATATATTCTGCAAAGAACAGCCATTCTTTCTTTTTCTTATATTAATTTTTTTTGGTACCAGAGATCAAACTTAGGACTTGGTGCTTGCCAGGCAGATGCTTAAATCACTGAGCTATCTTCCCAGATCCTTTATATTAATTTATTTAGAAAGAAATAGCAATGAGACAGTTTCAAAACAGGTTAGTAGGAGGACGCAGAGATGGCTCAGTGGAATAAGCGCTTCCCTGGCAAGCGCAAGGATCTGAGTTCAATCCCCAGTTCCGCCAAAAATTGAAAAAAATAAAAATAAATAAATAAAAGTCAAGTTTAAAAAAAAACAGGTTAGTAGGACAGTTACAATAATTAATAAATTGTGTATTGTTGTCTTTGTAGTAATTAATAGTATAAGATGCAGACATGATATCTTGTCTAAACACTATTAGTTCAAAACTTTCTTCTCATTGAACTAAGAGAAAGAAGCTATATACCTATGCTAATTATTTTGTATATACAGATACATATTTTTTCCGCTACACAATGGTCCTTCATTTATATCCCCCTTTTTGTTTAGTTTTGTCAGAGATGAGTATTCCATTGCCATTTAAATATTGTAGGTACATGAATTCAGTAAAGTAATCCAATATAGTCCAGTGGTCCAGAATAACAGTGAGTTATTTGCATGACTAGAAATGTCAAAAGTTGTTGACTTGAGCCTTTTACAGCTCAGTATATTAATATGACTTTACTTTTTACACCTCATTTTTATACTTTTCTGCTGGACAGTTAAGACCAAGATTATGCAAGACCTATATAACAAAAAATTTAACTTTTGTATCTGACAACGTCAGTCAAATCCCTTCAGGATTTACCCTGAAACCCTGTATAGCAATTTGTAGATTTTTTTTGTCAGTGTCATCCATGTAGATGAGTCACGGCCATTGCTTGACCAATTTTCTTTCTGTGAAAGCCTGAAGAATGTTTTCTCTCCATGTTATTCTCCTTAGGCACACTGTACATCACTGATCACTTTTCTCTGTGGCTGCATAATCTCCTTGATCAGAAAATTTGGAACACCACTGAGTTACAGGATGTTACAGTGCAAGTTCTCGTAAGTCCTGAGTCCTTACTGACCTTGAAGGACTAGGGCCACAATGTAACAGCAATTCTTTGTTGAAATTTTGCTCTAATAAAGCAATAGGAAAAACAAAAAGAGTCAACAACTGGAATCTTATCTTATGAAAAATATTATGTAGAGCAAAAGAAACCACCAACAAAGTGAAGAGGCAACCCACAGTCTGGAGGAAAAATGTTGCTCAGACAAGGGATTATTATTGAGAACATATAAGGAACTCAGAAAGATCAGACTCTCCCTAATTTAAAGATCCAACTCAAAAATGGGTTTCTGAGAAGAATACACACTTCCCAGATGAAGTACAAACAGAAAATAAATATACTTTTAACATGTTCAACATTATTGTTCATTCAAGAGATACAAATTAGCACTGAGATTCCATTTCACCCCAGAAAATGGCTATTATCAAGAAATCAATCAACAACTAATGCTGTCAGGGCTGTGGGGAAAAGAATCCTTCTCCACTGTTGGTGGATGTATAAACCCTTCCCGAGTATCTTCCCAAAAGAATTGAAAGCATCATACTATAGAAATATCTGGGAAAGAAAGAAATATCTGCACACCTATGTTTATAGAAGCATAGTTTGTAATAGATAAATCTTGGAATAAACCAAGTGCCTAGCAGCTGGTAAATGGATAAAGAAGGTGTGGTTTTTTAATATACAATGGAGTACTACTCTGCCATAAAGAAGGATATGCTGGAGACATTTCTAGGTAACTGTATGCAAGTTGAGAACATACTCTTAGATAAAATTAATTGGACACACATCTTTAAATAACACTATTTCTCTGTTATAAGAAACTTAAAATGTAAACAAGAAGCAAAATGTATAATAGGCATTGTAAAATGGGAAAAAGAAGTTCAAACAGGAAGAGGAGCAAAGGAAAGGGGAGGGGAGAAGGAAAGAAAAGTAGTAACAAAAAGGAAAATACGGAAACAAAGCTTTTATAAATGGAAAAGGAAAGAATGGTTGAAGGGATGATAGAAGAATGAGGGAAAAACAAGCTACATCACATACAGGTACAACTTCTCTATGAGAAATGTGATTATTGGTGCATTTTAGATATACATAACAACTTTAAAAAAGAAAGCTACAAATCAAAATACAAAGTTGGTAGTTTTCCTATATTCTGATAAAGACATACCTGAGAAGAAATTATAAAAATAATCCCAGTCATGATAGCGTCAACAGAAGTAAAACACCTAGGAATAGATTTAAGAAAGAAGGTGAATGATCTCTCTAAGGAAAATTGAAAAACACTGAAATCAGCAATTAAAGAGAACACTAGAAAGTGGAAAAGCATCTCATGCTCACAGGCAAGCAAAATTAATATTGGTAAAATGCCCATATGACAAAAAGAAGTCTACAGATTTAATGTAATCTCCATAAAATTACAAGGACATTTTTCATAGAACTAAGAAAAAGTTTTAAAATGCAATATGGAAAACAAAAGAATTTAAATTGACAAAGCAGTCTTGAACAAAAACAGCAAATTGAGGTATCAAAACATCTGACCTGAAAATATACTACATGAAATCAGTGTTGTGAAAACAGAAAAGTACAGAGTAAAAATAAGCATAAAGTACAATGGGCTAAAATAGAAAACCAAAAAATAAACACACACTGGAACAGGCAAATGATTTCTTGAAAAAGTCAAAATTAGTGTTCACAGATTTTCTAAAGTTCTTCAGGGATGGCCAAATATCTCAGCAGATTAAAGTACCTGCAAGCAAGCTTAAGGGCCGAGAGTTTGATCCCCAGCCTGCCATGCCAGCCTCGCCCCTAGGGCGTGTTGAGACTGGGCATGGTGGCACGCACCCATAATCCCAGTTCTTGGGAGGCTGTAAACAGGCGGATCACTATGAGTCCAATCCAGTAGTGAGACCCTGAACATCCTGTAGACCCTTCCCTAAAATACAAAAAAAAAGAAAGAAAGAAAGAAAGAAAGAAAGAAAGAAAGAAAGAAAGAAAGAGAAAAAAAAGAAAGAAAGGAAAAGTTCTCAACGAATAGTGCTGAGAAAACTTCACATCCACTTGTAGAACATTAAAACTAGATACCTTTATTTATTTATTTATTTATTTATTTATGTACTTATTTGGTACAGGGTCTCACTATGCACCTCAGACTCTAATGATCGTCCTCTCTTGGGCTCCAAATTCTGGGATTACAGATGTGCACCACCAAGCCTGGTTTCCATGGCCTATACAGTGTCCTGGGGTTCCAGGGCCAGCACAGAAGGTGGTACCAGGGATCAAACCTACATCATTGCATTTGCCAGGCAGGTGCTTAGACAGCCAAGCTACCTCCCCAGTGCTAGATACCCATTTCTTACCCTGTACAAAATTATCTCAAAATGGATATAAAACATTAATGTACAACATGAATCTTTGAAACTACTAGAAGAATATATAGAGAAAACACTTCAAGCTAAACAAATAGGCAATGATTTTTTGAGTAGCACTTTGATACCTCCAGAACCAGTAGCAAGAGCTGATACATGGGATTAAATCAAATTTAATAATTTCTGCACAAGTCAAACAACTAACAAAGTGAAGAGACAGCCTGCAGAATGGGAGAAAAATTTTTCCAGCTACTCTTCCAGCAGATTAATATCTAGAATATGTAAATAACGTTACATTTTTTATTATTAAAACAACAAATAATCCATGGGGAAATGAGCAAAACAAATATTTATCAAACAAGTACAAATGCAAATAAATATATGGAAAAATGCTTTAAAAATCTCTTGCCTACTGATTTGATTTGAAACTATCTCATTGCTATTTGTTTATCAATAAAATTATGGCAAAAGATAAAAATAAATAAATAAATAAATAAATATAAATAAAAATCTCTTGCCATATGAGAACTGAAAATCAAAAGTAATCCATGTATTCCACTACTGGGAATCTATCTGAAGGAATTAAAGTTAACATATTACAAAAATAGCTCTGTACATGTAGGGAGCTGCTAAAGCTGGAAATTGATTATATGTGAGAGGGTAGGATGAGGCCTCATTGTCTAAAATAGTCAAGCTATCTCAGTTGAGAAAAACATCCTTCTTGGACATTGTGGTCTATTAGTTACTAGGCAACATTGTATCTTGTAACTTTGCAAACTCTGCTATGGTTGTTCTGGGGGACCTTTGCCTATCAGGCTTAGTCTACCTCCTGATCTCAGCTATTATCTCATCTTTACTTACTCAATCCTCTTGCTGTTTTCCCCCAGAGACCACAGAGACCAACAGAGCCCTACAAATTTGGTGCCTAAAACAGGGACCCCCATAAGAGATATTGATAAGTGGGAGGAGGTTCCCCAGAATTTTGCCAACAAAGGGGAAGGGAGGACAACTTGGTGGGTCAATAGTTAGCACTGGAGTATTATATTGACAATTACCAAGTGAAAGATATGAGGCATGGAGATCTACTGACCTTAATATATGCATATATGAAATATAAACTTTAAAAGGCAAAAAATAATAAAAATAAAAAGGGTGTGGGGGAGATGGATCAGTAGAATAAGCACTTGTCTGGTAAGCACAAGGGCCTAAGTTCAATGTCTAGCTCTGCAAAAAAAAAAAAAAAAAAAAAAAAAAAAGCCAAAAAAGATCTTTTCCTGGAATTGCACTAAACCTGATCTGTTTTAGCCTGGGCTGAGGGGCAGAGATTATTGTCTCAATTATGGCTAGATCCCAGGTATGGCAGGATCCCGAGTTCAGAGCTGCAATCACTGTGCTGAACTAGGTGGTAGAAATAGATTCAGCAGACCCAGTCCTAGCCCAGGTCCTGTGAGTGTATGGAGAGCTTCCTGCTACACTGCGCTGGCGGGACCAGTACCAGCCCAGGCGCAGCATGGGCCGGACCTTCTCCCACCCCCTTGGGCCACCCCCCACCACTCCGAGGTACCTCCCCTACCCAGCCCACCCAGTAGGAATTTCTGCCGACTTCTGGGAACCCCCAGACCCAGTCCTAGCCCAGGTCCGGTGAGTGCATGGAGAGCTTCCTGCTACCCTGCGCCAGTGGGACCTGTCCCAGCCCAGGCGCAGCGTGGGCCAGAACCTCTCCCACACTCTCGGGCCGCCCCCCACCACTCTGCAGTACCTCCAGCACCTCAAACGCCCAGTAGGAATTTCTGCCGAGCTCCAGGAACCCCCAGACCCAGTCCTAACCCAGGTCCGCAGCGGGAAGGAGCTGAGCACAGCAGCCAGACCTGAGCCAGATACAGCTGGATAACTCCAAACTCTGTAGAGCTCCACCTGAACTTCAGTACGTGTGAAGGTTATAACTACAGCAAAGATGTACAACAAAGGGCAGAAGACAGTGCTACACAAAATGACGAGAAGGAACAAAATGCAACCTCAGAACCCAAGCCCACCCGTAACAAGTGCAGAGGTAGCTAACACAGAAAAAATTGGAAATCACACAACTGAAAGCAATGAATCAAAAGCTTCTGAAATAAAACAGCTGCAGAAAGATATAGAAGACCTCAGATTGGAAATGAAAAAAGAAATCCCTGAATTAATAACATCTGCAC
>NW_004524673.1:7120968-7132747 GCF_000260255.1 Octodon degus
ATGAATGTCCATTTTGTATCTGTGTATTCAAAGTGGTTGGGATAGATATATAGTTGCATTCTCTTAATGAATAGAATGATTTGTTCTCATGTTGTTTGTAAATAGGAACACAAGTCTGCATCATGTACAGCAATTAACCATTAAGAAGATTATATGCACTGTATTATTTGTTGAAACTGTACTTCCGATTTGATTTGAAACTGTCTGATTGCTATGTGTTTATCAATAAAACTTTGAAAAAAAAGAAATAGATTCAGAGTCCCAGTACTAGCAGGCCATACTGTGTTACCAAAATGGGACTCATCTGCTCCTGCAAGTTCGGAAAGGCACCCAAGATCATACTGAGAGCTGTTATCTCAGAGAAAAAAATTACTCGCTACGTGGATAGAGCAGAAGACATAAAGAAATACTTGGATAAAGTAAAAGAAGATGGAAATATCACAAACAAATTAATATAGAAGAGAATGCAACAGGTTTTCGTTATGAGTCACTTTTTAAAGAATACCTTAATTGGACAGTCACAGAAGTTTGGATAGTAGATCCTTACATTAGACACACTCATCAGCTATATAATTTCCTTCAATTTTGCAAGATGTTCATTAAGAACCCATGTAAAGTAAAAACTATTCACCTTCTCACCACTCTGGATGAAGACTTTGGGAGAGTACAGCAAAGTAGTGGCCTGGAAGAAATAAAAGAATCCCTCAGGAATCATGGAGTGCTGTTGAAAATAGAATATTTTTCTTCAATACGTGATGAAGAAATTAAGCTCAACAATGTGTAGATGATTAAGATCAGATGGGGACTTGATTATTTAAAAAACCATAGGGTAATTTTTCCCTTGGATATTGTGATTTTGATTTAAGGTGTGTCTTGAAACAACAGTGAACATTTTTCAAAACAAGCACATACAAAAAATATGATGGCCAGTAGCCAAATTCATATCATTTGTACTTTAACGCTGTCTTGCTCCATTCTCTGCTGCTGTAATGGGATACCACACACTGGCTAACATGAAGAATAGCAGTTGACTTTGCTCACAGCTCTGGAGGCTTGGAAGTCTAGAACACAGTGCTGGCATCTGGTGCAGGCCTTCTTTCTACACATGACAGACAGCATCATGAGAGACAGCAAGCTCGACACAACAGAAAAGAGCTTCTTTCATAAAAGTCACTTGTGGGATGAACAGCAAGTCCTATTTTAGAATCTCACCCCTAACATGGCTATATTGAGGACCAAGTCTCCAAAACATGAAGTTTTGGAGGACACTTAAAACGAAGAAGTGAATATTGGATTTTTTTTAAATTCAAACATTTTAATAATGTATAAAATCTAAAATAAATTTTTTATATTTCTACCAAAAAAAGCCAAAAAGAAGAGTTAGACTGAATTAAAAATGGCACACATGGGGCTGAGGAGATAGCTCAGTAGTCTAAGAACCTGCCTGGCAAGGTTTGGTCCCTGGTACTGCATGCGATGCCAGCCATGAAACCAAGCATGATGGTACATGCCTGTAATCCTAGCACTAGGAATGCTCAAACAAGAGGATCACTACAAGTTTGAACTGCACAGCAAGATCCTCCATCCAATAAATAAATAAATGAAAAAATACTTTTTAAAAAATGGGACAGATCGGGTCTCAAGAACCACAGATGCTTTTAGATGTATGTAAGTGTATACAAAAATGCCTGTTGTTTTCTTTGTTCATGTATTTGTGCTACTTTCTAAGACCATCATAAAGGACTTAGCATGGAGCACTGTTGTAAAATCAAGTACAAAATGGGACAAGGAGGGTGGAGCAAATGTACAGCATGTAGAGTTTAAACCCTCTAGCTTTGTTTAATTAG
Source organism: Octodon degus (assembly GCF_000260255.1). Lineage (NCBI taxonomy): Eukaryota > Metazoa > Chordata > Mammalia > Rodentia > Octodontidae > Octodon > Octodon degus. The sequence goes on from NW_004524673.1 coordinate 7,122,816, forward strand.
ATTTAAAAAACAAAAGGTTCTTTCAATTTGTGAGCAGTTGGTTCCTAGTGGCACAGTACCACCAGAGTTGGGGCACAAACTGGGTTCAGGGTTGGCACCATATTCCAGTCCTAGGCAGATCCACTGGGATTTCCCAGCCTCTTGCATAATCATGTGCCCAGTCCAGTCATGGAGGTTAGTGTACACCGACTACAGTCTTATGTATCTGGTGCTAAGTAGGAGGGTCATGACTAGGACACACCATGGCCTTGGCACTGGCTATGTGTATTGCTAGCATCAAAACATTTGTTAAGCTCAAAATGTTACCAGCCTCAGCAACAACAAAGCATCCAGTGATCAGAGCCAGAACAATAGCAGACACACACAATGTTTGCCCACAGCATCCACGGCTACAGGGCCGTAGCCCCCTTGACTCTTGGGGATGGGAAATGTGAGAGCACCCATTCCTAGTAGCATCTCACCTAACACTGAGGCTATAGAGTAAAAGCAGCAACCAGAGGCAGAGCCTTCACACAAAGTCTCCAGGTATTGCTTGATGTCATCAAAACTGATTACACAGAAATATTATAATTTAATCTACTCAAAATACTTTTTAAATCACTCCAGACTCTTATATCACTCAATTGGTCATCTTTCTTTGAAAATAATTAAAAACTACAAATATTTTTAAAATGTATTGTAAGGGCTGGTCAAATAGCTCAGCAGATTAAAGTACATACAAGAAGGCATAGTGGCCGGGGGTTCAATCCCCAGGCCTGTGATGCTTACCCAGTCCTCGGGGAGTGTTGAGATGCCAATTGAGACTGGGCTCCATGGTGCATATCTGTAATTCCAGCACGTGGGAGGCTGTAAACAGGAGAATCACTATAGGTCTGATCTAGTAGAGAGACCCTGAACACCCTGTAGACCCTTCCCTAAAATACAGAAAAATAATAATAAATAGAATAGGAAAGACATTTCTTGTTCTTGGATAGAAAGAGCCAACATGGTGAAAATGGCCATACTGCCAAAATAGTTATACACATTTAATTCAATCCCTATCTAAATGTTATCAATGTACCACACAAATCTAGAGAAATCCTCTTTAAAATGTATTTGGAACCAGAAAAGACTTAGAATAGCAAAGGCAATCCTGGGCAACAAAGGCAAGGCAGGAGGCATTACAATCCCTGGCTTGAAATTATAGTACAAAGCTTCTGATAAAGTCAGCATGGTACAGGCAGAAAAACAGACCCGAGGCTCAATGGAACAGATTAGAACATACAGATACAACTACAAACCCACTCAGCCACTTTATCTTTGACAAAGGGGCTAAACATGTTCACTGGAAGAAAGATAGCCTCTTTATCAAATGGTTCTGGAAAAAACTAGCTCTTCAAATACCAAAAACTGAAAATAGACCCATGTCTATCACTATGCACTAAACTAAAGTCAAAATGAATTAAACATCTAAACATTCAAACAGAAACACTAAATCTCCTGGGAGAGAAAAATAGATGCAAATCTTGAAGACATAGGAATAGGCAGACAATTAATGAACATAAACATAAACCAAACTGTACAGGAAATACTACAAAAAATCAACAACTGGGATCTCATATTATTGAGAAGTTTCTGCATTTTATTTATTTATTTATTTATTTATTTTGGCAGAACCATGGATTGAACTCAGGCCCTTGCACTTGCCAGGGAAGTGCTTATTCCACTGAACCATCTCCCCAACACCTAGTTTCTGCATTTTAAAAGAAATCACCAACAGTAAAAAGACAACCTCATAATTGGTACAAAATTATAACCAACAATCACTCAGACAAAGGACTTCTTTCTAAATTATATAAAGAGATAAAAAAAATTGGCCCCCAAAATTTAAAGATCCAATCCAAAAATGGGCATCTGAGATACATACGCAATTCTCAGAGGAAGATATAAAAGTGGCAAATAAATACATGAAAAAAATGTTCTACAGCACTGGCCATTGAAGAAATGCAAATTAAAACAACAATGAGATACCATCTCACCCCAGAAAGGATGGCTACTATAAATAAATCAGCTAATAACAAATGCTGGAGGACCAGCCAAATAGCTCAGCTGACTAAAGCACCTGCTTAGGCAGGCACAGGGACTGGGGTTTGATCCTTAGCATGCTGTGCTGGACTGGCCCCTGGTGAGCATTGAGGGATTGGGAGGCTGAAAACAGGAGGATCACTATGAGTCCAATCTGTGCAATGAGATTCTGTAGACCCTGCACTAAATACTTTTTTAAAACATGCTGGAGAGGCTTTGGGGAAAAAGGAACACTTCTAGACTGCTGGTGGGAGTGTAGACTGGTACAAGCACTGTGTAAATTTGTGTGGAGACTCCTCAAGAAAACTAGAACTGGAAAGCCCATTCAATCCAGCTATTCCCCTTCTGGGTATTTTCTCAAAAGAACTGAAAATAAAATACCATAGTGATATATGTGCATCCACGTTTATAGCAGCACAATTTGTTATAGCCAAATCTTGGAAACAATGAAAATGCCCATCACTTGAGGAATGGATGAAAAAGATGTAGTATTTTTATACAATGGAGTACTATTCAGCTATAAAGAAAGACAAACTCAAAGCCTTTGTATGTAAGTGGATGCAACTAGAGGCTATACTCATAAATGAAATAAACCAGACCCACATGTGTAAATATCTTATTGTTTCCAATAATAAAGAAAACCTGAAGGGCACTATACATGTAGTAAAATGAAAAGATACTGAACTTAAGGATTAAACAATGAAGATAAGGGAAGCGAGAAAAGATAGGGGAAAAGGAAGGAGAAAAAATCATGCAAATATATGTACAGGACGGCCTAGATGATTGTACTCATAATTTCCATTAGTTTTTTGAAAATAGCAGTTAATGTTTAGAATTTTCACTTTGGCTAACTCTGTATGCTGATGTTTGTAGTCTGAGCAACTGTATTGAGGACAGCACAAAATCCATCGTGAATATCTCTCATCTTGGTAGTCTAAATGTGTGCCATTTCTAATGTCTTATCAATTATTATACTCTCCTTAAAATAAATTATAATAAAAAAGACAAGGAAAAAGTAAGACTTCTTGAATGCAAGCCGCAATACTCATTTCCCCAATATTGCATAACTATATCTGTTAATCTGAGCAACAAATTTGATGATAAAAATAAGTTATAATATAACCATTGTTAATTAGCTATTCCTGTTTTCAAATTCTGTAACATGTGCATTGTTATATGTTAACCTGTTTCTGTCTTTTTCTATTTTTGTTTGATTCTGTTTTTACTCTTCAAAATAAAATAAAATTGGGCCAGCCAAACAGTTCAGTGGACTAAAGCACCTGCTTAGGTAAAGTGCAAAGGCTGGGGTTCAATCCCCAGCACCACAAGCCTTGCTGGCCCTACACTTAGGCCATGCTGAGATGGCAAATGAAACCTGGCACGGTGGCACACACCTGTGATCCCAGCACTTGGGAGGCTGAAATCAGGAGGATCACATGAGTCTGATCTATGTAGTTTGACCCTATAGACCCTGCACTAAATACATTAAAAGTATATAAAAATTAAATATTTTTTTTTAAATCTGACTAGTCAGGGGCCGAGGAGATGGCTCAGTAGAATAAGCACTTCCCTGGCAAGCGCAAGGGCCTGAGTTCAATCCTCGGTTCCAAAAAAAAAAAAAAAAAAAAAAAAATCTGACTAGTCTATTTATAGGTATAAATTTCTAAAAATTGTAATAGAGCTACTGTAATTCAATTAGACTGAGAATATATTTGAGTGCACTCTGATTTTGTAAGATGTTTGTGTCTTCTGTGTATTTATGTGTTTGTATCATTCTGTGAACAACTGTTCCTCTTTGAGCTCAAAAGTTGTTCTTTTTTATCATTTGTTCATAATACAATTTGTGATATACACTTAAAAATATGCTCTTGGGGCCGAGGAGATGGCTTAGTGGAATAAGCGCTTCCCTGGCAAGTGCAAGGGCCTGAGTTCAATCCCCAGTTCTGCCAAAAATAAATAAATAAATAATTAATTAATTAAAAGTATGCTTTTACCTAAGTTACCAGCTGGTTTAAGTGATACAAAATTGGTTTACTCACAGGTTATCAAAAAATGTAAGCTAACTAAACAAAAATCCCTTAGCATGGGGAAAAACTATTGGAGAAGACGTTTTCATTAGTAAGGAGCTCCCAATAATCTCAGTAGTCTCTTGAGAGAGACTCTCAATAATTTGGTCATTGAATAAAATATAAAATTTTTCAGAAAATATTACAATAAGGTTTTCTCAAAAAAGATGCTCTTAGTACAAAATTAAATTAAGAAGCAAAGGTTTTCATGTGTATATGGTAATTCATTCATTATTAATTTCTTGGCATATTCATTGTATTCATGATTTCAGGTGCACAGGTCTTCTAACATGTAAAACAAAGATTGCTTATTGTGATGAGACTTTCAGGTACAGACCTCTGCCTTTAACAAAAACTTGTGATGTATATCCCATTTAAAGATGACTAATTAGTTGAAAGTTTCTTATGGGTTATACAGAGATGATTGGTTAAAAGTATTATGTTGAAACAAAAATTTAAATATGTCATAAAATGTCATCATGATTGTCACATTACAGTGTTATATATAGTTTTGATTTCTAAATTTCAGTGTAAAAATATATAGCTGCTGCCTGTTAACATTCTGTAGGGATTTAAGTATTAGAATATTCACAGCGGTTTTTGTTGTTGTTTTCTGTATTTTAGGAAAGGGTCTAGAGGTCTTCAGGGTCTCACTATTAGATCAGACTCATAGTGATTCTCCTGTTTGCAGCCTCCCAAGTGCTGGGATCACAGGTGCTCCACCACACCCAGTCTCAATCGCATTGTCAGCACACCCTGGGGGCAGGGCCAGCACTGCAGGCCTCAGGATCAAACCCCCAGCCCCTGCTCCCTGCTTGCAGGTGCTTTAATCTGCTGAGCTATTTGGCTGGCCAGAATATTCATAGTTGTCAAAAAATAATGGCTCCATTTTATGTCTAAGGTGTTTGATATTCAGATACGACAGTAATGTTAAGCTTACTGCCTCCTTTACGAGGTAACATCATTAAGTTTCTCTTCTGGATGTTTGACAAAGCTTGGAGATCAAAAATGAGAGAGATAGATGAGCCAAAACAATATCCAATATTTGATTCTTAGCCCTCCAAGGACTATGAAGACTCAAGACATAAATAAACCTCTTCTGTGATATCCTGTAACTCAGCTGAGTCTCTGATTTTCTGATCAAGGAGATTATAGAACCACAGAGGAAAAAATGATCAACTATGTGTAGTGTGCCTAAGGAGAGTCACCTGGAAATATCTCTCAAGCTTTCACAGAAAGGATATTGGTCAAGCAATGGCATGACCCTTCCAGATGGCTGACACTGACAGAAGATCTAGTTTTACTCAGGTCCAATTTTTGAACCAACATCACATTATCATTAGTACACTCTCAACTTTCCAGCTATGTAACCTGACACTAATACAGCTACTGAAAGAGCATATGACTCATTTTAAGTAAACCAGAATGTCCTGTAATTATACTGGATTGCTACTTGTGCAGGAGTCACTATGACACAGTATAACAAACATGCGGTTTAGGCAGCTACCATTTCCAAGCATCTGGCGATTCTAGTTCAAGATAGTAATGATAAACTTTTTTTAAACACAGGTTTAAAAAAAGTGAGAACTGAAAGTACATTAATGCCCACAATGTTTTACTTAATTTTTAAGTGAAATAGGAGAGTTGTGGTGATTAATTACTCTAAAATCAAATGAAAAACTTAAAGTTCCACTTTTAGGTTAAAATGGACAGAGAAATTCTTTCTCAAAAACGCAAGAGCTATTTACATCAAATATAAACATCAAGGAACACAGTGCCCCTACTTCTCAGATGTTTTGAAGAGTAGGAGCCTATCTTCAGGGAGTACCTGCCTGCAATTTGCAAAGCTACTTCTTGTCTCAAACATAGTAGTTTGTTTTTTTTGGATAAAGATAACTGATTGATACATATGCCTTCACAAATACTAGGTGAATGGAGGATGAGTTGTGTACAACATATGGAGATGTCAAGTTCTCTTTCTTGAGTATTTGTTAGTGTTTATACTGAGAACATGTTCATAATGCACTCAGCTATATAAAGATGGTAGGATGCATAAGGGATGAGATTTCATTCTGCTTTTGTGTTCTCCTAGGACCCTATCTATGATGTGCATAGCATTTTGGTTTAACACTTATTCAATAATAAAACTATTTCCTTTCTTTACTACTTCTGTGGAGAGTATTTGTGGGAGGGAAGAGAATTTTGATTTTCATTTTATTTCCCCAGCACAATCTACAATAATGTGCTAATTTTTAACACTGAAGAGAAGAGGCTCTGTTTTCCTGTAATCATGTGAGGTAGTGTCAAATGGGCAGGCCACTAAGGATAATTTTATCTGGAGATGTGGACTTCAGTATTCAGAAGGACTTCGTGGCAAGCATGGGGCTGGGCAAGATGGAAAGTGTTTACAAGGGGACTGTGGTGCCTTTATTTATAAATTCTCATTCTTATAGCAACTTATTATATATCTAGGAAATTGTGCTCTTGGAAACTCAGAGCAATAGACCCCAGCTCCCTAACCATAGCTCTGAAAATTCCAGCTGCCAAATGTATTAGGAAAGAAAAGGGGTTAAGTGGCAGAATTCTTAGGAAAGACAGTGCTTTACATGACATATGCTACTTCATTTTAGGAAGAGTCACTACTACCTCACACAGTTTAATGAGCATGGAAAAATGTAATTGAAATATTCATTTTTAGCTGGTTCAATCAACCTTATTTTGTCTTGTTGATTTTACTAGTTTAGTAATTTTTGGAAAACCTAATGACCCTCAGAATTAGAATCTAGAATATAAAGGACTGGCCAGATAGCTCAATAGACTAAAGTGCCTACTTACGAAGGTGCAGGGACCAGGTGCAGTCCCCCAGAGTGGTGCTGGCCCTGCCCCCAGGGTGCTCTGAGAGGGTGACTGAGACTGGGTGTGGTGGTGCAGGCCTGTAATACCAGCGCTTGGCAGGCTGAAAACAGGAGGACCTCTATGAATCCAATCTATGTAGTTAGACTCTGTAGACCCTGTACTACATACATTTCTTTTAAAAAAGGAATCTAGAAATGAACGTTAGAATACAGTGTTTATAAAGCTGATTTTATTCATTCACACATCACGTAATACCCCCTATAAAATTCTGTATTTGAATGTCTTTCATGATTTGAACCACATATTCTCGTGTGGGTCCACCTGATGTCACTCAACTCTGTTATGTGTATAGCTTATAGGGAGCAGGCCTCCCTGATTTTTGATTTAAAGTAGTTCATTTTATTTAGCCCACCTTCAGAGTGCTATTGAACTCAAGAAAAAGGTAGAACATATGCTGTGAGATGCAAATATTTGAGAGTTGTCTAAAAATGATGTAGTGTTTTACATATTGTTCAATAAAGTAACCTCAGATGTGGTTTACAATTAAGTTGTTAGGCTTGGAACACAGGAAGGAGCCCAGACTCCCACTCTAATATTTGATCATAAAGAGTTTATAAAAAATACATCAAACTCAGGATAAGCTATTCTAGGGATATGTCTTTTATAGGAAAGCACCCATAAGCAGCTTTTGGTATCAAATGAAAAATTAAAAATCTAAACAAGTTGCTCTGTTTCTCAGTTGATAAAGATGGTTCACTGAACTAAGTCATGATATGACTGAGAACAGAGAGTAGATTCTGTCTGGGGCATATTCTGGGGCAACATTCATTTTCCTTCCTCAAATCTTTTTTCATAGTATGAAAAACTTCCCAAGCAAGTCTTCAAGACAAGCTGCTTGTTTATTAGCATGCTAGTCCAACAGAAAAGTGCCCTAAGGTGACTAAGCATGGCTTCCATTATGACTCCAAAATAAATTATAAGTTTTCCTGTCTTCAGTTATCAGATCCAATATAGAAGCTTGAATATTGAAAAATGCTGTTTCAGGAATTCATCCTCAGCCTTTCCAGTCTGTCCTGTCTCTCTCCTACTCTGATCTCTAACTGAACAAAGGGTGAGTCTTTTAATGACTACTATGTCAACATGCGTCTGTTTCTAACACCAACCTAGACATGCTTCAAAGGCAATGATTATCTTGGTCATGTTGTTTTATCTGCAGAAAGTGCTTACATGGCATACACTGAGTGGCATTAAACTTGATCCCAGGGATATAACAATTTGTGCAAGCAGCACAAACAAAAGGTATGTTTGATTCTGAAATATCCAGACTACAATCTGCAAAATCCTGAAACACCCAAGAGCCCCTAATAAGAATAGCCCACCAGTGAGACTGGCACAAACTACTGGCTCTGCTAATCTTACCCCAAGACTTCCCCTAGACCCTATCAAATCCTGAGCACACCCACTTCAGGGAGACAGATGTAGGCAATACACAAGGGTCAGTCTGGTGAGATTGATATACTTGATGGGAAGGACTGAAAGATTGGACTAGCATAAATCTGTTACTTAAATTTAATCTGTTAGTTAAACTTATTCTCCTTCTGTTCTGGACTCACTAAATTCATTTAGGATTGGATGTTTCCTAACCTCTTTGGGTATAGCTCTCATAGGACACTGGCTAATCTCTAATCCTTGAGGGCAGGGGTAGGAATATAGTTCCTAAGGGAGTTATAATACTAGACCTTCTTTTCCAAGTTCAAGCTAGCCCTATGCCCTGTCAGATGGTGAAGCAAAGACCATCCAAGCTAAGACAACAAAGCTGAGCTTATTTACCTATCAGGCAAAAAAAAAAAAATTAGTGAAGTATTCTATTGGTAGTGGACATCTGGAGAAAAGTTCAGGAAGTTTCAAGCACTGAAAATAGTGAGGTGGTTGTGCTAACTAAAATTTTTATTTTTATTTTTTATTTTTGTAAGGGTCTACAGGGTCTACATGGTTTCACTACGTAAATCGAACTTGTAGTGATCCACCTATGTTTAGCTTCACAAAGAGCTGGGATTACACGAGTGCTCCACCATGTCCAGTCTCAATCGCCATCTCATTGCACCATCCCTGGAGGGGGTGGGGCAGCACGGTAACCTGAAATTGAACCCTGGCTGCTGCATCTGCCTAAGCAGGCACTTTGATCTGCTGAGCTATTTGGCAGGCCCAAAAAATTTTTAAATTTGCATTGCAGCTTTTACTGACAATCTGGGTATGTTAGTTTCAATATTAAAGTTTGAAGATAGGGCTCTGAGAGTAAGTTACATCCTTATACTTTTTTTATTTTTTATTTTGACCCAGAATCTCACTGAGCCACTGAATGGTGCCCAGGATGGGCTCAGACTTGCGATCCTCCTGACTCAGCCGCCCAGAGTACTAGAAGTACAGGTATGTGCCACCAGCCCAACTTTTGGGGCTTCTGTTTCTCATTATTTAAATAATGAAATTGAACCAAATAGCTCACATAATCCTTCCAACATTCCATTGGCCATTACTTACTTTGAAAATCTTTTTGGCAAAGTTTCAGTATATGCTTCTTGTAATAAGTAAATAAAAGCACTACAAAAAAATAAAACTTTAGGGGCCGGGGTGATGGCTCAGGAGAATAAGCGCTTGCCTGGCAAGCGCAAGGGCCTGAGTTCAATCTCCGGTCCCATCAAAAAATAAATAAATAAATAAATAATAAAACTTTAAATATTCAAAACAATAAATTTTTTTTTCTTTTCAAAGTTTTATTGATAAACATATAGCAATGAGACAGTTTCAAATCAAATTGAAAGTACAGTTTCAACAAATAATACACTGCATATGTTCTTAGTGGTTAATTGCTGTACAAGATGCAGACTTGTGATCCTACTTACAAACACCATTAGAACAAATCATTCTATTCATTAAGAGAATGCAACT
>NW_004524673.1:7136956-7161867 GCF_000260255.1 Octodon degus
GGACCTGGGCTAGGACTGGGTCTGGGGGTTCCCGGAAGTCTAAAACAAATTTTGATGATATATTTTAAGATGGAAATACAACAGTTGCAAGAGTGAGCTTTGAGCTAGACTGTCTAGCTCCAACTGAACCCTGAGGTGACTTCAGCCTTGATAACAGCTGGACTTCAAGTCTATGAGGGACCCTGAGCCAGGGGCACCTGCCATCCTGCCCAAATCCTGACCTCAGGAAACAGAAAGTCAAAATGCTTGTCATTTTCAACTACCACACTTAAGCACTTAAGTGTGTAATTTAAATAAATGTGACTTCATGTTGCTGAAAGCGATCTTATTGAATTGCAAAGATTTAAAAGCCATGCTTACTTTCAGTTTCATGTTTCTATTCAGAAATTCTGAGGTTCCAACAACGTAAGAAAATCCAAGTGGTATGTCCCTGTGAGTGTCCTATGGGGCCCTAGGGATCGGGTCAATTCCATATTTCTGATTAAAAAGTTGTTTGGATTCATCCCAATACTTCTTAATAGAGTAGAAAATTATAAGTAAATAGAAGCATAAATATACACAAAACAATGAAGCCTGACCAAAGTGTTTACTATATGGGTAAATATTAAAAAAAAAAATTTCACTGCTAAGAGACAATTTACTCTTTAAAGTCAAAAGAACAGTGATATACTGTGGAATTTGTAAGAAACAGAAATAAAACCTATAAATACTATAGCACAAAATATAGGAAGGGAAGTGCACATATATGGTTATAAGGTGGTTACATTAAAAAGTTAGTCTGTATGGACAGTGCAGTGGCACACACCTGTAATATCAGCACTTGGGAGATAAAGACACGTGGATCACTGGTGAGTTTGAGGCCAGAATGAACTATATCACAAGACCTTGTCTCAAAAGCAAAACATTGGCCTGGGAGATAGCTCAGTGGAATAAGCACTTGCCTGGCAAGCTCAAGGACCTGAGTTCAATCCCCAGTTCCTCAAAAAAAAAAAAAAGCAAAACATGTTAAGATTTATAATATTATTTAGAAGCAGCTTGTGATAGGTTAAGTATGAATATTTTAAATTCTAAAGCAACCAAAAATAAACCAATAGTGATGAGAAAATTCAACAGAAAAAAATAAAAAGAGAAATAATGAACAGAAAAGAAATAGCGGTATAGCCTTAAGCCAAGGAGAATATTAGCAAGCGCTCATATCCTACTGTAAACACTATTTAAAAGACAGACATTTCAGACTGCATTGTACAGGAGGGCCCACTGCAATAGAGTCTGGCTGGATTTTTTATTTTTGATTGTTGACCACATCAGACTGCCCTCTCTCTTCTCTGATGCTTATATGGCAAGTAAGGAAGCTCTGCAGCTTCCTTTCTTGATACTTATGAGAAGTTTGAACCAAGCAAGACTTGACTAGAAAAAAAATATTCACCTTACTCTGAGTCTATATAATTTTCCCACTCAGCCATGAAGAAGGATAAATTTAAGTCACTTGCAGAAAAACAGAAGAATCTTGAGACTACAATAGTAAGTAAAATAAGCCAGTCATAGAGGATTAAATATTTCATAGCTTCTCTGAAGACCCAAAATATAAATAATTTTAAAAATAAAATAAAGAGAGATGGAAAGAAACAGGTGGATTGCGTTTGCATAGATGGGACACAGATCTGGAGAAGAAGGAAAAGAGAACAGGGGAAGAGGGAATAATACAAATTCAGATATGCATCAATTCCTCAAGACAGATGTAATTATTATGTATCATGAACATATACTTTAAAAGTTGACCCTTCTAGCTCTCTCAAGTCTTCCTGGGTCTTCCCTTGTTTTCCCCAGAAAGCTTCACCATGTGAGTAATGAAATCTCACTGTCTTCTTAGTGCACATGTAGCACCATCAGTCACAGCATTTAACCAATTCAGAGTATGGAATCCAGCCGGTCTCCACGGAATTCCCCAACTTCCAACCATATGATGTCTATTTAAAATTTTATTTTAAATGTCATGATCAAAAAAAATTAAAATTCTGAAAATGAAATGCTCCAACACTAATGAATGAAAACTTGAGTGGTTACATTAATATAAGATGAAATTTTAGGCTAAGAACTATTATCATAGATAGATTGAAATAAAGGTAGACTTCCAAATGTGTAGAAAAACAGGCAGGCCAGAATTGGTTCCACATATTTACAATCACAAACTGTTCAAGGTAATTAATCAATTATGATAAAGGGGTTTTTCCAACACATGAGCTGAAACAGCTAAATATCCACTAGGAAAAAAAAGTGAGTTCCAAGCCTTATTCCACAAAATTAATTGAAAAGAAACCATAGAGGTAGGTAAAAAAATTAAAAGCATAGAGGTAAGTGCAAAAACCAAAACCATAAAATGTCTATCAAAAAAAAACTATAACAAAGTTAAGATTTGAAATAATTTCTCATGCAAACCAGAGAAAAGTAGAAACCACAAGATAAAAATTGAATGGATTGGACTCTGTCAAAATATAAAGCTGTTCTTCAAAACTACCAAAAAATGCAATGCGTACATCTTACTGATTTATACTCAGAATACGTTTTCAAAGCAAATGTCAATAATATGAAGATAAACTATGTCATTTTAAAATGAGTAAAGATTTGCAAAGATTCTTCACAAAGAATATATACATTTAGCTAACAAGTACATGAAAATATTTCATTATGATAATTCATAAGAGAAATGCAGAAAGTAAAACTACAATGAAAATTGTAGAATGGCTGCAATAGAGAAGGTTTACCATACTAAGTACTGATGAGCAACGAAATTGCTTATGAATGTTGGTGGGATTGTAAATTGCTATAATCCCTTTGGAGAACACATTAAAGTTTTTATAAAATTTTATTTAACATATCCTTCAAGAATTTCCCTGTAAGTATCACATAAAAAGAAATGAAAACATGTACAATATAAAATATACTCGAGCTCATTTGATTCATTGCCTGAATTAATTTTTCTGCAGTTCAAGAACTGAGGTCCCCATTTTTCAGCTGGCTACAATCCTGAGATGTTTTAGAATGAGACTGTTCTCAGAGTTTTGCCACAAGCACCCTCCACCTTCAAGGCTAGTAACACAATTTCATACTCGTCAAATCCCTCTCTGGTTTTGCATCTCTGACTTCCCTACCACTGATCTATACAGAAAAGTTTTAAAAAATGTTTATATGATTAAAGGTCAGATCCACTCAGATCATTTCCCCTATGATTAAAAAAATAGTCTATTTAAATAAATAATGATTACATGTATCAGGAGAGCTGGTAGATAGGTGTAACACATCATAACTCTCTTTTATCCCCTTCTACAATGTAATATGATTGTCTCTAAAAGTTTCAGGAAGACATCTAAAATGGAAATTGCTCACTCAAACAGAATACCTAGTTTTAGATTTTGATGAAACTCCATACTGATTTCCAAACTGGTGCTACTAGTTTATACTCTCATCCACAATGCAGAAGGATTTAGTTTTTTCTGCAGCTTTAGTAACATTTGTTATTATTTGATTTCTGGGTGATAGCCATTATTTCTGAGATAAAATGGAATTCCAATATTATCTTAAGTCACAGTTCTCTCATGGTCAGAAATGTGGAACTATTTTTCATCTATTTATTGGTCGTTTGTATTTCTCCTAAGAAATGTCATTTCAGGTGCTCATTTTTTGGTCAGGTCTTTTACTCTGGGGATCTATTTTTTTATGTCCATTAAATATTCTGGATATTAGTGTTCTACCTGAGGAATGCCTAGCAAAAATTAATTCCCATTCTGCAAGTTTTCTCTTCATTCTATTGGTTGTTTCATGCACTGTACAGAAATTAATTTAACATGACTCCACTGATTGATTCTTCCTGTTATTTCTTGTGCGATTGGTATTGTGCTTAGAAAGTTCTTGTATATACCTATGTTCTCAAGAGTTTTACCCATTGTATCTTCTGGCAATTTAATTAAGTGTTTCTGTTTTATCATTTAGATCTTTGATCCATTTTAATTTTAGGTTGGTGTATAGTGAAAAACATGGATCTAAATTTAATTTTCTGTATTAAAGATAATCCATTTTCCTGTCATCATTTATTTAAAAAACTATTGTTCTCCAACACAGATTTTGGGTGTCTTTGTAAAGATCAGATAACTGAATGTGACTGGGGCTGTTTTTGTGTATTCTTTGTTGTTCCATTGATCTACATCATTGTTGTGCAAGTACAATATTTTACCAGTAGAGCTTTGGAAAATAACTTTAAATCCAAGATAGGATACTTCATATTTTGTTCTTGTTCTCCACAATACTCCTTTTGTGTAATTTTTTCATATCTATAAATGTTCATAATGCAATATGTGATCCTATTTATAAGAGTTCACAAAATGTTCAGTACATATTTTATTGACATTATCATTGAATTCTAAGAACTATTCTAAGAAATTCTGTGACTGATTGAGTATTCCAGGCTATACAGTTTAATTTTCCATGTATTTATATAATTTCTATGATTTCATTTGTCATTGATTTCTAGTTTCATTAGACTGTGCTCTGACAATCTACACAGAATGATTTAAATTATTTTTTTTTTTCATTTTTATGTAGTTGGTACAGTGTCTAACTAAGAAGCTCAGACTCATAATGAGCCTCCTGTTTTCAGCCTCCACAGTGCTGGCATTACAGGCATGCACCACCACACCCAGAGTCAGTTACCAGCTCAATATGCCCCATGGATGGGGCCAGCGCAGCATGAGGGACCAAGGATCAAACTCTGGTCCTTGTGCTTGCCAAAGCAGGGACTTGGTCCACTGAGCTATGTTGCTGACTCTTTGGTTTAAGTTCTTTTGCATTTACTTATGCAAGCTTTATGAGCTAGTTCATGTATATCTTGGAGAATGTCTCATGAATCAAGGAAGGAAAGGTTTATTTAGCTCACAGTAAAGGTTTCAGTCTGTACTCAGTCCATACTTAGCTGGCTCTATGGCAGAGCAATACAACAGAGAGCAACCTTTCATGATGGTGGAAAAGAGCAAAGAACAAATGGAGAAGCAGTGGCTGTGGCAGCTGGCAAACCTCTCTCTCCTCCTTATATTTCAATGCAGATTATCTTCCCGAGGGCAGGGGTAACACTCACACCCATAATCCCACCATTGGTTCAAGAATCTATTACAAACTCTAGAAGCCACCACGTGACTGCATGAGGTTTTGTGGGGGGCAACTAGACCCCTCAAGGATTCACATACATCCCTTTATGCAGAAGGTACTTTTGTCCATTTGTAAGAGTGGCCAAAGTCCTACAGTTTCAACATGGCTGAAAAGTCATAGTCCCAAGTCTCCTCTGAAATCTAAGGCAAACTCTTAGCTGTGAGCCTCTGTACAAATGAAAAGTTAAACACATCCAGCATTCAATGGCACAAAATAAACATTACCATTCCAAAAGTTACAAATAAGGGAATACAAAGCATTGGGACCAAAGCAAGTACAAAATTCAGAAGGGCAAACATTAAGTCCTGTAGTTTCACGTAGAACATATGCACAATCTGTGGCAAATTTTGAGCTCCGTGTGGCTCAACCCCATGACACTTCTTGCTGTAGCTCCCATGGCTTCTCTCTTGGGCTGCCTTTGCTCCCTCCTTGCAGTTTTCCTCAGACAATCCACCTTTCGGGCTTTTCCAACCTTCTGGGGTTTCCACTGCACATTAGACTTCTAACTCACTGCTTCACACACTGTCCTCCCAGAGCATACTGCCTGGCCTCCCAGGCCTTCTGGAATCTAGATGGAAGCCTTCTTAACCTCAGAGCTCCTATATTTTGCATCCTCCTAAAACCAATGTCATGTGGGTGATGCCAAGGTCTTCAACCAGCTTGATCCAGGTTTTCTTTCCCTCTTGGCTATAGGAATTGAATGCCTGGATCACTTAGCACACTGAATTTGATTCTGAGGAAAAAATCTCTATGCACCACCATTCTGAAAACTGATGTGGCTGCCATCACCATTCTGAAACATGGTGCTCTGTGGCTTTCTTCCCAAGGCAAAGTCCTTCATGCTTGCTGTTCTGAGGCAGAAAAGAGCAGAGACTTACCTCCTCCTGTGATGCCTTCAGGCCATCTTTTCTATTCTACTGTTCCTTCTCTGTAATGGAGATTCTGTCAGCTCTTTCTTTGTATTCCACAGCTTTATTAGTGCTTCCTTTCTAACTAAACTCACACTTTAACTCATCCTGCTAAGTTCTTTCTCTTGATTTTCCACATAAATCAGGGACCAGGGTTTGATCCCCAGTCCCACATGCTGCATGGGCCTCACACGCAGGGCCCACTGAGCGAGCAAACAACTCTGGGCATGTTGATACTTGCCTGTAATCCCAGCACTGGGGAGGCTGAAAACAAGAGGATCACTGGGAGCCTGAGCTTTATAGTGAGACCCTGTACTAAATACACAAAATGAAAGAAAAATGAAGAAAACATTTCCCCAACCCCAAAGAAATAACAAAAATAAAAAACTAAAGAAAGAAGTTCCAAAAATTCCTCTGTGTTTTTTAATGACTCTTCTTCCCAAAGTTTGTAGACCTGCAATCCAGCAAACATGGGAGCAGGAGATAGTGAGTCACTGTTGAGACATATTTTGTTTCCACACGCACATTTTTGTCTGTGCCTGCTGAGTTCTGCTCTACCTTTTTTGCAGGGTATGCATAGTTAATGATGTCTATCTACAGAGTTCACACTGCCCATATCCCTCTCTGTGTACCAGTCATGGTTTTTCTTTCTTTCTTTTTTTTTTTTTTTTTTTTGGCGGAATCGGGGATTGAACTCAGGCCCTTGAGCTTGCCAGGGAAGCGCTTATTCCACTGAGCCATCTCCCCGGCCCCCAGTCATGGTTTTTCTACCCAGCTTTATGGCCTATGGGTTCGTAAGGCCTATGGCCTGTGGATTATGGCCCCTGCTCCAGAGCCTTCTTGGCTCATACATCCAGGCTGTGGCAATTGTTCAAGCTGAGTTATATTCTTCCTTACATTGGTAGATGGGGAAAGTAAACAGACCACAGTTCTGCATGGGATATAAAGTGAGGAGGAGCAGAGAGTGGTCAAGTAGTCTGCCAGATTTGATGCCATCACTTTCAGACCTAGCCCACTCTGAAAGCCACACATGCACAGCTTGTCTTTCACCATAGAACCACTGCATCCCTCCTGTCCCAGGTTTAAACTTCTCAGGGGGTTGATACCAGCATGCACCCTCTCTGCAACTTTGACTGTCTCTTATACAGTCACTGTGGAAGTGTGACAGCAGACAACTTTGAGCATAGCTGCTCTGCAGCTCAGTCCCAAGCAATTAACCCCCAGCCCAAGAGGTTCCTGACTGAACACTCTCAAGTGTAGTGGACACCATACTGGACTTTCTACTTACCTCTGTCCTGTAAGGAATCAGTTTCAGAGTAAAACATGATACTATTTTCACAATGGATGATAGCTAAGGGCTTCTCTTAGGACCAGCACCACTTGCCCAGTCCACTGTTTCTCTGGAGCCATACTCTCTCTGGGTTTAGTCTGGGTCAGCTGGGACCTAGGGTGAGCCTTCCAGACTGATTCATTCCTTTCTCTGTGCTGTACTCCATCTCTCCACATTCTCTGCTGGAGAGCCTTTCTTTTACAAAAATCCCATCCAAACAACAACTTGGCATTTGATTCAATAAATGGGAAAATTGGCATTTAATTGAATAAATGAGAAAAGGCTTGTACACCTGGACCATGGAATATCAGGAAGCATCTTAGAATTCTACTTGCTACAGTGATGCAAATTTGTTTTAGATTTGATAAATGTGCCATAATAATTAAAGGAAAAAGACTGGTAGAGGAGTATAAAGAAATCCTTCATACTATCCTTGAAACTTTGTTAGATTAAAAGTTGATGTTAAAACTTCTCTAAAAATCTCAGCTATAGATGCCATCTCTTTTCTTCTGAGGCACAAACTGATAGAACTACTATATTCAATTACCATAAACAATGCAAACAAGGAGGGAGAATTTCAATAAGCAGGAGAGGGAAGGAGATAAAGCAATATTTTACATGTATTGAATATTAAGTTCTAGACACTTTCTTGATTATTTTGCATTAAGAAATCACAACCTCCAAAACAACCTTATAAATTACTGTCTTAGTACATAATCTCTGCATTTTGCAGGTATAAAAAATTGTGATACAGAAAGTAATATCATTGCTCAAAATTACACAATTACTAAGTGGAAAGTGAATTCAGGTAATCTCATGCAGATTCCAAAGGTCTCATGCAGAAACATTTCCTCACCTGGTCTCTCAATTCCAATCCACCCCTTCTACAGTAATAGCATGTACCCTCAGCTCCTATGCTCTTCTCTCAGCTTTGAAAGAATGCAACACAGGCAGTTGTTGACATGTGACCCAAATACTTCAGCAGAAGTGACTCACCACCACTGAAGCCAAAATGGCATTGTCCTAAATGACTTGCAAAATAATAAAACTTGATTCTCAATCATCTTGGGTCTCTTATTGTTCTGTGACTAGAGATTTAATTCATTTATAAGCACACTCTTGTCCATATATTTTGATCAATTTCAGTGAAACCTCACAAGCCCAATACTTGGTAGCTGTGAGTTATCCAATCATAAATTACTTCAAGTGGGAAAATTAAGCACGGAGAGAAAGATGTCCATTTCTTGGCACTGTTTCTCAACAGTGGTCTCATCTTCTCCTAGCATAGAGAAGAAAGCTTTTTGCATCACGAGAAAAAAAAAAGCTATGCTTTAGTCAATAACTAAATTTTTCTATTCTAGCTAGTAATCCCCAAGCTTCTTTCCCAACATTTTTATGTCAAGTCACAGGACCACCCCTGCTTCTTATGCAGATTATTTTGGAAGGAAGTGTACACTGGCCAAACCTTGGTGAACTGAAGGTCTTTGACACTCAGATTGACAATTTTGCAATGTCAGCACTAATTGGCAATCTCAGGGCTTAGCCACACACCCCTTTGCTTTTGCCAAATAGGATATTGTTGCCCTGCTGTGATTTTAACATCATCCCAGTGTCATTCTTGTGAAAGTGCACACAACCAATGAAGAGGCTAATAAATCCAAGGAAAGAAACTTTAAGCATTTGAAATGGGCTATGGACTTCAAAGGCCCAGTAACTGTAGCTCCTAATGCTCTTACTATGCCTGTTTACTTGTTGGCCCATCCCTATTGCTTGCAGTCTGAGTCACGGAACTTCCTGCACACTTAATACTAACAACTCAGAGGAATCACCTCCTCTTTTTTTCTCCCTGCCTTTTTTAATAGACCAAGAAGGAGTGGCCACCTTAATGGGTGGAAGCCACATAACTGGTTTTGCCTTCTCATCTTAAGCTTGAGAAGGTGTCTGGGTCCAACTATTTAGAGACCTGGAGAATGTGGGATATGTACAGCCTCTTTGTCTCAATTCTCAGCCCATCTTACAGTTGTTGACTATCAGGAAAAAAGTCACTCAATAAAATGCCATGAAAAGTAATACTCCTTTATTTTTCAAAATTCCCTTAAAATACACTCATGCTTCTTTCCAATTTCTACTCCTTTTTATTTACATATGTTAAATTTCCTGTCTGAATGTCACTAAAGACATATAACCTTCCCACTATGTTATTATATATGTTGAAGCTATATAACATTATATTTCAATATCATATTCATAATGAAATGTTACTGTTATGTAGTAAACTAACACACTCATTCTCTCACAGTTGCTTTCTTCTGGTTAGAGGGCCTTTGGTCTACTTTTTTACCAAAAATTCAAAACACACTATAAAATATATTGTTAACTATAGTTCTCCTTTGTATGCTAGATCTCTACAATAAATCTTCCTTACATATCTCCAACTTTGGATCCTTGGACCCACACCTTTCAATTTATTCCCCATTCTCACCCTAAGTAATAATCATCTTACTCACCTTTGTATTTGACTTCTTAAAATATTATTCCACATATAAGTGAGGGCCGGCCAAATAGCTCAGCAGAATAAAGCACCTGCAAGCAGGTGCAGGGGCCAAGGGTTCAATCCCCAGGCCTGCCATGCGAGCCTCACCCCCAGGGCATGCAGAGACAGCAATTGAGACTGGGCATGGGAGTGTACACCTGTAATCCCAGCACTTGGGATGCTGTAAACAGGAGAATCACTACGAGTCTGATCTAGCAGTGAGACCCTGAACACCCTGTAGACCCATCCATAAAATACAGGGGAATAAAAGTGAGATTATGTAGTAGATTGATTGATTTATTTATTTATTTAGTAAGAGGTCTACAGGGTCTCACTACACAGATCTGACTCATGTTGATCCTCTTGTTTTTGGCCTCCCAAGCACTGGGATTACAGGTGAGTGCCACCATTCCCAGTCTCAGTCACTGTCTTAGCACACCCCATGGGGGAGCAGCATGGCACACTGTAGTATTTTTATGTATGTCCCATTTATTTCATTTAGCATAAACTAAAAAAAAAGCATAAACTCCAGTTTCATCCATTTTGCATCAGGGGGCAGAATCTCCTTTGTTAAGGATGAATAATGTTCCATATTCATCCTTTTTTTTTGCTGGCAGACACTTCAGCTGCAGCCATATCTTACCTTTAGTGATTAATTCTGCAGTGAGTATAGTGCTGTAAATATCTTTGTGATACAGCAATCTCATTTCCCTTAGGTACACGTCTCAGAGAGTGATTCCTGGGTCATACAATAGTACTGTTTTTAAGCTCTTTAGCAGACTGTTTTGCATAAAAGTTCTATTTACACTCAGGCAAGTGCTTATTCTACTGAGCTATCTCCCCAACCCCTCTATTTACATTCAGATCAACAATAAGTCACAGTTTTAAAGCATACAGTCAGTTTCAATTAACCCTAGGTATTTTGCAAAAATTGCAGGTGATAGATTGTCACTGCTTGCTCAGAGAATTAAGCTGGCTTTTTCATCCCTTCAGAATCACCCATTTTTCTTACAATAATAGCAGATTATAAATCCTTTCTGAATTGGTCCTGCCTTGTGCACAAACAGGCTATCTTTCAAAAAGTCTTCAATCTTTTAGTGATGATGCTGTCTGAGACTAAAGTTCTGCATAACAGTGCTGCTGCGGTACTGACGTAGGAGAGTTTACAGGACACACCTTGATAATCAGCTTTCACTGAATTTGGAATCCAAGGCTCTGTCTCAAAAGATATAGATAGATAGATAGATGATAGATAGATAGATAGATAGATAGATAGATAGATAGATAGATAGATTCGAAAGTCTATAGCTAAGTGTTAGCAAGCTATATCTAATAACATACAGAACAAGTTTAAATTATGTTGAACCCAGGTCATGAATGATGTAAAATCCAATATACTATATTAATAGAAAAAAAATCACATATTATCTCAAGAAAAGAATAAAAGCATGTAACAAAATTTTGCAGTAAAACTAATGAATCCAGAATAGAAAGGAAGTTCTTCAACCTGATAAGGAGTTTCTAAGATAGGTTTTTTGAAATATATAAGAAATCCACGAAGAAATTGTTATGAAAAATAAATGAATTTAGCAAAGTAGATATATAAACCTTTTTACATAAAACCCAATCAGAGGTCTGCACACTATGAATGAATAATCA
Organism: Octodon degus; assembly: GCF_000260255.1. Lineage (NCBI taxonomy): Eukaryota > Metazoa > Chordata > Mammalia > Rodentia > Octodontidae > Octodon > Octodon degus. The sequence continues at coordinate 7,148,583 of NW_004524673.1, forward strand.
GGGTGAAATTTTGAAAACAATCCCATCAAAATTTGTCAAAAGAAAGTCACCAAAATAGACCTGTATAGCAGTATCTATGAAATTTTGTTGAGAAGAATGAAACTGCTAAGTAAACACAGTGTGTATTCATGCATCAGGAAACTCAAAATTGATAAAATTATTTAATTTAATTATTATCCAAACATCAACTTTTAAAGAAATAGACAAATATTCTAAATTTATATGAAAACGCAGAGGACCTATAATGACCAAAATAATTTTTAAAAATAACAAATAATTATAATCACTGATTGCAGAATTACAGCAGTACTAGCACAAGTACGGGAGCACAGAGCAATGGAATGTAACTAAGAGGCTCAAGATAAAGCCTTCATTTATCTGTTTTCTTAAATTTATTTTAATGAGAAAAAGTAGCAATGAAACAGTTTCAAAACAGGTTAGTAGCACATTTATAATAATTGATACACTGCATATTGTTGTCTTTGCCGTAGTTATTCAGAGAACAGGATGCAGACATGATATCTTGTCTAAAACAATAATATTACAAACCTTTCTTCTCAATGAATGAACTAAGAGAAAACAGCTGTATATCTATCCTGACTATTATGCATATACATGTATATTATATATGTAACATATATTTTTAACATTATATAGGGATTTAAATTTTAGAATATCCATGGTTGTTGCAAAATATGTTATGTCTAAGGGGTTTCATACTCAGACAGACAGGGATGTTAAGTTCAAATGTCTATGTTTTAGGGTAATAATATCATTAATCTTCTCTTCTGGAAGGTTAACAACTTATGTTTGCAGACCAAAAAATTAGAGAAAAGGAAGGGCTACAAGGACAGCCAACATTTTTGTCATAGCCCTTCAAGCTCAGTGAGGACTCAGAACACAGGAGAACCTGTACTGCAACATCCTGTAATTCAGTGGTATCCCAAATTTTCTGATCAAGGAGCTTATGGGGCCACTAAGGAAAGTGATCGATGATGCAGAGTGTGCCTAAAGAGAGCCACGTGGAGAGAAAACATTCTCTCAGGCTTTCACAGAGAGCAAATGGGTCAAGCAATGGCTGTGACTCATCCAGATGACTGACACTGACAAAGGATCTACAAGGTGCTGTACATGGTTCCAGGGTAAATTCTGAGGGGATTTGAAAGACCTTTATTTGTAGTCATTTGATTTTTTTATTAAAATACCAGGACAATTCAACACCAAAATGACCATCTTTTAAAGAAATAATGCAGGAATGATTACATATGCAAAAAATGAACTTCTACCCTTACACTGCACTACAATAGCACAGATCACAAAAGGACTATGAGTGTGAATAGAAGAGCAAAAGAGACCTAGAAAAACCTACATTTGAATCTTGAGGTTAATAAGAGGACTTAGATTTGATGCTAACAATGTGATCCTTAAAACATAAGACTGAAATGTAAAGCCTGAGCTAGATCCTCAGCACTGCAAAACAAATTATATAATATTAATCAATTGGACTCCAATCGCAATTCAAAATATTTCACAAAACTATAATGAAGCAAGACTTCACATTCACTAGAACAGCTGAAATGAGAAAGACAGACTACAAACACTGGCAACAACGTGAAAAGCAGAAACTCAGATACATTGCTGTGGCATTGTAAAATTATGCAACTGCTTTGGGAAACAATGTAGCAGTTCCCCAAAATGACAAACACAAAAATGCCACATGACCCAGAAATTCCATTACTGAAAATATATCCAAGAAAAATGAAAAGATACGTCCATGCAAAAACTCATCCAACATTTTTGTATGGTAACATTCAGAATAGCCACAAAACACAAATGTTTAGCAACCAATGCATGAATACAAAAAATTTTATTTATCCATGCAATTAAACATAACCATAATAGAGAATGAAAATGATTCAGGTGACAATTTAGCTGAACCTTGCAATCATTATTCTAAGCAAATGAATGATGTCATTTATACATGTCAATAATATGCAAGTAGAGAAAGCCAGACAGTGGAATGATCTCCATGATTTAGAGAGCAGAGCAATGAGGAGTTATGGTTCTAAGAGCACTAGAGTTGTCTTAAAGTTAGAGAATAGATATACCTACACAACACTGAATGTAGTAAAATCATTGAACTCTACAATACTAATGTGGAAATTTATGCCATATAAATTAGGTCTTTTAAAAGCACAATATAAAAGACAGGAATAAGAAAAATAATAAAGCTTAAGTAGTGGAATATATTAATAAGGGAATTATACCTAAAGTATGTAAAGCCTTTCAATGTAATAATAAATTAATAAAGCAAACAACCCAACTTTAAAATAAGAAAATGGGCCAGCCAGATAGTTCAGCGGACTAAAGAGCCTGCTTAGGCAAACACAGGGATCGGAGTTCGATCCCCTGCATGCCATGACGGCCTGTCCCCACGGAGATGGTGAATGAGACTAGGCGTGATGGCATGTGTCTGTAATCCCAGCTCTTGGGAGACTGAAAACAGGAGGATCACTGAGTCCAATCTGTGTAGTGAGACCCTGTAGACCCTGTACTAAATACATAAAAAAATAAATAAAATGAGAAAACGACATGATTCTATATTTCACAACAGAAATCATACAATTGACCAATAAGCACATTAAAATATTCAATCTAATCAATTATTAAAGAAATGTAAATTAAAACCAAGTGTGATACCACTTCCAACTATTAGAGTGACTGTAATTATAACACACTGATGACCCTGGCAAGGATGTGAAGTCTGGAACGTTTATATATTGCTGGTGGCAATGAAAAGTGAAAACACTGGAAATGAGTTTTCATTTTCTTAAAAAGCAAATAACTTATCATAAGACCTGAAATTCTACTCATAGTGAGCTACCTAAGTAAATGAAAGTCTCTGTCTATACAAAGACCAAATGTTCATAACAGCATTACTCACAAGAGCCAAAAGGTGGGAAAAATCCATGAAATGGAATTTCCATGAGGTCGAATATTATCCAGCAATAAAGAGGAATTAAGGATGAATACGTGCTACAAAAAGAATGAATCTCAAAATCATGCTAAGCAAAAGAAGACAGGCACAAAATATTATATATTGTAGAATCCCATTTATACAAGATGTAGAAGAAAAAAGAAATTATAAAGTTAAAAAGAAAAAGCAGTGATTGCCTGAGATGAAAAGTGGCAACTGGAATGGGGAAATTTTTAAAGGTGATGGAAATATTTTAAAACTTGATTGTGATGATAGATGTCCGATATTGGAAATTTACCAAAAATCAATAGATCGTAACTTACAATGTGTGAATTTTATGGTTTGCAAATTATGGCTCAACACAACTGTTGAAAAATGAGTAATATGTACTTATTAAAAATTCAAAAAAGTAATATGGATTCACAATGAAGAGAATCAGAAAGTATCAGAGCTTTACTTAAAAGCATCTTTAAGAAAATACCACTTAGTAATGCCTATGCTTCACTCAATAAATAAAGAAAGAAATAATGAAAGGGGATTTAGAAAAAGAAAACAATTATGAGACTAAAAAATTTTCCAATTGTCAACTATCTAAAGCCTTAGAGAGTGTAATAAGGTAGGCACTTGCATCAACAGCAATATTTATATTCTCAGTTATCACACTTCTTTCAGATATCAAAATTGCTGTGTTAGACTATGTTAGACTATGTCAAAATGGACAATAAACTATAGAAATCCTCTCTGTCTGGTATGTTATTTAATTTTATTTTATTCTCACGTTTGAATTTTATTTTGTTTCACTAATACATCTCCAAAATCTCTTTCCTGGATGCAGCTTGGTGTAAGGAAAAAGTAACAAATAATTGAGTAAATTATTGTCCTATTTTATTTGTATATTATAAAATGTAAAAATTCTAGAACTGAAGGGACCCACACTTATTATCAAAGATACCATTTCTGCCCATTAGTGCCAAACACTTACAAGATATGGGTTTATTTTCAAAAAGAACCCAAAAGGGGTGTGATCTTTGCTCTGACTACCTTATGCATAGCACAAAAAAATGTTTTACTTTCAAGGAAAAATATAAACATACATTATTAGAGTCATTAAGTCATTAATTTAATGGGAAGATTGGAATTGTAATGTATGGACAGTTTCTGTGGTTCTGTTAATACTTCAACTAAGCATCTTTTCTAAGAAAGCCATGTATGGCCATAATCTCCCCCACCTTCACTCCCTGCTGGCCCATCTGACACTCCCATAGTGAGTATTTTAATTCATGCCATCCCCAGCTCATTTATTGCATCTTTAATTTTGAGGCAGGGTCTTGCTAAGTCACAATGTTGCCCAGGATGGCTTCAACTTGAGATCCTTCTACCTCAGCCTCCCAAAGTAGTAGGATTCCATGCGTGTGCGACCATGTCTGCTTCCCTGACTGTTTTATGGAGAAGAAAATCTCCCAAAGAAAAGAAGATTGTTGGCCTCATTGTGTCTGATGAAGAACAGGAAAGGATGATTACAGTGAACATTTTCACAGCCTGAGTCTGGTGAGACTGTAAAGGTCATGCTGGCGGCTTCAGTAGCCTCAGTTCCCTCCTCAGTCACCTCCAGGAAGGACCTGTGCAGGAATTTCTGGGCCTGCAGCTTGGATTGCAGGCACATTCCTGAGCAGTTTGCCTCCAGTTCACTGAAAGGATCTCCAAACCCCAGAGCCACCAGGACAGCCTCCAGGTCATAGCTGTCCTGCACTTGCAGCCGGGGCAGGTGCAAGCTCACATTCCTTGTTTCCATTTTCCCAGGGTTGGTCCACTCCACCAACTTCTCTGGAGACATTTTATCTACAATCTATTTTTTTTAAAAGAAACAGAAGATAGATTGTAGTGATTATCAATAAAAATTCAAAAGAGTGCAATACCTGAGTTGTATTAGTCAGAAATTATTAATTTTAGTTACAAGTAGTTTTTTTTTCACTACACTGTTACTTTTATACAGTAGGGAGGTATTATTTCTCTGCAGCATGAACTGTATAGCAAGATCCATATGTACATATATACAATCTCATGAAATGAATTTATTAAAGATCAAGAACTAATTTCTATAATAATCTTTAGTATTTCATTGTTTTCCAGCTCTCGTTAGTTTCTGTACTTGTGTATAGAAAGCTTCTGTCACAATGAATGCCCATTACAACATTTCACTGTTGCAATACCATGTATCTCTCCTAAATACCTTCAATCTGCTAGATACTATTCCTGTAAAATTTACAAATGTTAGCCAACATTCACCTGTTAATTCACTTTACAGACATCTAGTATGTATCAGTCATTGTGATACATGCTGCTTAATATTGCCAACATAGAAATATCAATTGCTATGAATTTCAAACTGAATATTCTAGTGTATTTTAAACTGAGATTACTTATTTGACTCAGAAAGCTAGCTTTTGCCTTTTGTATTATTTCCTTAGGGTAATTCCTACATTTGAGTGGTTTTTCAAACCACTTTGAGATTTTTAAGAGTATAAAAATCACTTTGCTATTGCAAAATACTTTCCAATTTACAAGGCTACCAGCCAAGTTTCACAGCACAGATTAAATCTATTTTATTTTTCCTGTGCATTTTAATCACTTACCATTTATTGAGTAGCCTGCTCTGGGTTACATTTACCCAATCTTATATTATATTAAGCACCACAGAGCCCAATTTATATCTGTTAAAATATTGAGGTTCATCAACAATCAGAAAGCTACAATTGAGACCAAGCTGGGTTACAAAGTGAACTCATGGCCAGCATGAACTGCATAGCAATACACTGACTCAAAAAGACAAAAACAAATAGATAAATAAGTCTTTCTGATGCCCACATTCTGTAGCCACATTAATGTTATAACTAAAAAGTTGGTATCTCTAAGTCACTTAGTTCAAAACTAAGAATCAGTGAAAACTTCAAAAGGTCAAATAAGCAAAATTTGCTCTGTAATGCATGTTTAAGTTTTTTTCCAGGAAGGAAGTCCATAGATTTCAATCAGTTCTTAGAATTCTCATATAATCTTAAATGTTCATTTTAGCTCATCCCGAATATTTAGATACTCTTTATCCTCAATAAGGCTGATACTTTTTAATGTTCCTCTTTAGACAAGCTGCTACACACTGAATTACTTCCCACTTGACACAGGCAACAACTGCTATTCAAATGCCCTATTTCCTGACATGCCCAAGTGAAATTGGTGGCATACAAAGTCTCAGGAAAGGAAAGCAAAAATAAGTAGACACAAGGGGTCACCTTCTCCAGGCCATCGATGTCATTGGGCAGAAGCACAAACATGCTGAGCTCGTTGTTTCTATATGGGATCCCCACAATTTTGGCCTGCAAGTCTTCCAGGAAAACAAAGCTAAAGGAATGTCTCTGTGCCATCATCTGCACAGGCTTACTTGTACTCTGCAACAGACCAACAGAGCATGCAATGTCAATGACATACGAGAAGAGATGTAAGGCAACCAAGTTAGCTCACTGAAATAGTTTTTCAAAAAGCTGAAGATTAGAATTACCGAAAGAACATTTGCTATCTACCAGCATCCATTTGCTCAACTATGACTTTAGATTTCATATTATATGTATATTATAGCTTGTGTGTAGATTCTCCCCCTGCCCAGTCTAATGTGGCCATAAGCAGGGTTTTTTTTTTTAAAGAGGTGACTGGATCTAGAATGTGTGATGCTGAGATTAATTCATGGCGCATTGCTGGGATCAAGGGCACTAGGATTTAAGGTTAGAGTGTTATAGCCTGAATAAGATATAAAGGATAGAAAAGGCTGTGGTTGAGCCTTGCTTGCTTTGCTACCTTCTGCCCACCCTAAGTAGTTTCTCCTCTGCACTGCCTATCTGGCGTTCACCCTAACTTTAGAGCCAGCCAACTCTAGACTGAAATCTCTACAGCCTATGTGTGAAATAAACCTTGTTCCCTTTAACTTTGGATGTTGGGTATTTTGCCCCATCAATGAGAAAAGTAACTAAGGCATTGTATAAGCACATCAATAAAGCATCATACCTTATTCAGCCAAAACTCCTCCTCCTTTGTATTTTCTTTCTTGAACTCCCTATCCCACTTTCCTTTCAAATAAATTGCATTTATCAGCACCAGCTTTGTGGAGCTACTTATAGAGTTTTCAGGAAATACATCTTTGATCTTTTCTGCAAACAGACAAAAAGGATTGAGCCATCTTCCAAATGACAAATGATTTGTGTGGTAGACATGATACAAATGGACTTGGCCACTCACTCATTAGCAACTCAGCCAAGTCAGCACCTGAAAGCTCTGCTGACGAAGGGTTTGCTGGCAGAATCAGTGGATCTCCTCACTTTGTACATTGTCTACTTATCTCTCTGCATGAAGTAAGGTTGATTGTTAAGTGTTCAGGCTTGGTGGCCAGACTGACTGTTTGCATCCAGTTTGGGCCTCTATCAGCTGAAGAATGCATTTATCTTCTCTGTGCCTCAGTTTCCACATATGAAAAAATAGGAATAAAACCTCCTCTAAAGGTTGGTGAAATGATTAATTGTGTGAGAACTCAGAATGCTATTTGACATATCATAAGAATTCAGTGTTGGCTGTTTTCTTGCCAATGTAATTAGAATTTCTCCTTGAGATTTACAGAGTACTTACTCTATGGGAAAATAACTTGATGTTTTGAGTTCTTGGCTCAATCCTCCAACACCAAATTCTGAAAAATACTGTTCAGTGAACTTTTGGATAGACCCCTTATTTTCTGATCTTTTACTTTTTTTCTAGATAAAGGATAAAGAAATATCCAGTCTCTATTAACAGAAATTTCTCTAATAACTGGAATAAAATTTTAAATATCATTTATTGCTCCTATGCCCTATTTCCATATTAATATATCTCTCCAGAATTTCATGTATATTTAGCTCATGCTTGGGAATGAGAATGGGAGAATGACATCAATAATTCATTGAATTATTTGCTGTGGGATGGAGATAAAAGTTGTGTCAAGTCTGCATAATGTACAAATGAAGGCAATGTCCAAGTGGTCCCACCTGTAGACAGCAGAGACAGTCTTGAACAAAGAACCCACTTAACAAAGAAAAAGAAACCATCTACACATTTGCACTTATGGGCTCAGGCTCAGAAAGAAATGCTTTGATATAAGATAAATAATAAACTGAATATAGATATGAGCCCAGTTTATGGAACACCAAATATATTACGATCTGTGGGCAAACAATTCCTAAGTACTTCCCTATGACTGGCTTTCTGTGGCACACTCACTGTTTACCTTGAATCTCTCTACATAGATGGTGACCATCTGCAGTGCCTTCTCATCCCCTTCATCTCCAGCTTTGTCTTTTACTCCCTGCAAAACCCATGTCCCTTCCCAAAGGGTCCCATGTAGTGTGAAGCTCAAAATTTCACTCACAGAAAGTGATCAAGAAGTTTCTGTATGATGCATAAACCCCCATCCATACTCTACCATTTGTTTGGCTTTCAACCCAAGCATTCATCTTCTTTCGACTTTGGTCAGCTTCATTTAGAAAATCAACAGGTTCCATTGATGCATGGTAATATTTCTCAACATAATCTAAATATTTCTTTAAGTCAAACAGGGAAGACAAAAAAGAAATTTTAAAGTCAATTTTTCAATTGCCTGAACCTCTACATAAAATGTGTTTGTTGGGGCAACTAATGTCAAAAGAAGAATTTTTAGACTCTGCAAGAGCCACATTGAGTATCTTTAGGGATAATTTTATGCAGGTTTAGTGGCATTAAGGCAAAAATCAGGTTCAGTTTACCAGGACTGAAAATGAGTCCAATGTCTGGTGAGCAGACCAGAAAGACCACCAGTGAGGAGAACAGAACCAGCTAACTTTGGCAAGAGCTCCCAGGACCCCTGTGGCCATTTAGCCAATCACAACTAACACTCATAGATGTACTGAGAACAGCAAAACTTACTTGAAGAAAGAGATATGTTTTTTCTCCAAACAATCTGTTGGCTATGTACAAGTCATAATCTTCAGAGAGTTTTCTTATTTCAGTCAAAAATGTTTGTAATTGCTCATGTATCTCTTCTGTATTCTCTATCTTCAAAATCAAGAAAAAAATTCAGTGGGTTATTGTGGTAAAAACAAGACTCAATTCTCCTCCAAACGAGTATGGTGAGTAGTTTTTCCCCTCAGTTGGATGTCTTTGAGGGCAGTCAATGGGTTCTCTGTGGTTCCCAGATATTAGTTGTCTTTTACACACAAAGCATATAATCATAGTATAAGTCATAGAAAAATCTCAGCTCCAAAGAATCCTAACATCACAGAATTTTTGTTCCTCACTCAGGTTGTTCTTTTGTTTGCAAATGAAATTGGCCACCATGTGTTACATGCACTTGCTTTTATCTACCCAGAGACTCTAAGAACTTAAGGAAAGTAGATGAATCTCCAGGTAATTCTTATCCACTAAAGTTCAGTGATTTCTGTTCTAGATAGGAAATAAGAAAAGTAACTCCAAATGGAGTAAGTTAAGTTATACATTCAAATGAAATAAGAGTTATACTTCTCCTGATGTAGGATGGGTGTTTTTCTGAATATTTCTATAAGACATACCAGTGTTCTAACTAAGGGCTTCAGGGTTGTCTGTGGCAGAGCCAGAGGACTCAGAACAATTAGAACCAGCTTGGGCCAGGGCTGGAGGGGAGGGTTAGTAGAAGCTAGGGCAGGAGGAGAAATGTGGAATGACAACATATAGATATTTGAAGAGGGGGTAATGAAATGTGACAAAAACCAGTTGCAATGATAGTTGCACATTTCTTTGAAAACCACTGAAGGGTGGGCTTGAAATGGCTCAAAGTATATATGAGTCATCTCAATAAAGCTCTTTTGTTTTGTTTTGTGAGATAGAACCTTGCTGTATAATTTAAACTGGTCTTGAATTCACAGTGAGGCCCAGCCTGACCTATTTTTTTCCACTAGCCCATTTTAACTTTTCTCTCTCATGGGTAAAATCACCATTTTGAGAGGATATTTACCATACACAATTTTCTATTTTATTTTAGATTTGGTTATACAACTACAAATTTTGTCTATACAGTTAAAAGTGGCAAATTAATAATTACCAGTTTGTCATTTTCTTGTACATGTTTGATGCAATTGCTATTCTTGAAATTACTACTTTGGTAGAAGTAGTGACATAATTGTTCTAAGGAATTGCTGTTCTTGCATGTCAGCACTGAAATTGCCTGAAGGTCATGCACAACACCACAGGTCAGTTCCAAAGAACCAGAGACTAAGTCAAAAAGGCAGCAATTTCTCATCCTCAAGAAATTGAAGTAGTAGGCAGCAATTTCTCATCCTCAAGAAATTGAAGTAGTAGGATCTTGGAACAGAATAAAAACCCCAAATCCAGCTACAACTGAAAGACATTTCTAAGAAATAGTCATTTCCTAAGGGTTCCTGATATGAGCAATAAAGATAACATAGACAATTCATAATCTGAACATAGAGGATTAATTTTTTAAAAAACAATTAAAAAATTAATCCTCTGTGAGGATTCTGTGAGAATATACAGAATCAAAACACAACCTCAGACATTCAGCCCCACCAAAGGCAAACCCAGGAGGCAAAGACATATAACAATTCAAAAGCCACCCACATTGACTACCTGAAGTGGAAAACAGTGGAAGTAACAAAGCAGTTATGCGGAGCTAAAAAAATTAAAAGATAAATAATTGCTTAGAAAACAACAAAAACATTGGCCATATGAAGAGCATGATTAGGGGATCTAGAAAAGATAAATATAAAAAATAAAGCAGCATAAAATATTATAAAAGCTGGTGCGAGTGGGACCACCCAGAGCCTGCAGGACCCCCACTTGAGCCAGCACCCAGGCCAGGCCTGTGTGGGGAATTTCTTCCCTTAGACAGGCCCAATGTGGAGCCCTGCAGCAGAACTCCCTGCAGAAAGGCTAGAGGTAAGACCCACCCAGCTGATCCAGAAGCAGAACATCTTGCCAGAGTGGCATGGAGGGTTCACCTCCAAGGGCTGCAGCAGGAAGAAGTGGATAACAGCAGCCAGACCCAAGCCACACCCACTTGGACGAGTGTGAACTTGGTAGATCCAGACCTGGTGCTAAGATAATAACTCTACCAAAGCTCTACATCAAAGGTCAGAAGACAGTGGTATACAAAATGATAAAGGGACAGTGCAAAATGCATTTTCAGGCCCCAAGGAAACCTAGAACAAATGTAGGAGACACTAGCATAAAAGAAATTGGAAATCACACACCTGAAATCTCTGAAATGATAGAATCTGAAGTAAAGAAATAACTGCAGACAGGTATAGAGGAAATCAGATCAGAAATAATCTCTGAAGTAAGAAAAGAAATGATAGCTATAAAAAAAAGTACTAAGTGCTTCTAAAGAAGACACTGATTAAAAAAAGAGGAGAATATAAAAATGAAGGAATCCTTGAATGAGCAGTATAGGAAAGAAATTAATGCATGAAGCAGATTAAAAGTGATGTATAGGAAATTAAAACCTCAATTATAGGCTGGCAAAACTGTTTGAATGAAAGGGAAAATAGACTTTCACACCTTGAAGACACTGTTATAGCTAGTGAAAAGGTAAGAAAAGATCTCTTAAAAACAACTACGATGCAGAAAAAAATAATTCAATATGTGCAAGATGATGCAAAGGTGAACAACATAAGACTAATAAGCATCAATGAGAAAGAAGGAGTCAGTACAAATGATATAAAAAGAATATGGGCAGAACTAATAGAAGAAAACTTCCCAAATATGGGGAAACAATCTGACATTCAGTTCACCAAAGCATACAGAATTCCAAATAACATCAATCCAATTAAAAATGCACCCAGACATATAATAAAGAACTCCCAGAAATTCAGCACAGGAATGGTATACTAAAATCCAATAAAGAAAAGAAACAGATCACATTTAAAGGGAATCCCGAGGTCTGGTGAGTGTGTGGGAGAGCTTCCAGCTACCCTACGCTGGCGGGACCTATTACTGGTCCCAGGCCACGCACAGCATGGGTAAGACAATCTTCCACCCCCTTGGGACGCCCACCCACCACTCTGCAGCACCTCCCCCACACCGCCCACCCAGTAGGAATTTCAGCCACTTTCTGGGAACCCCAAGACCCAGTCCTAGCCCAGGCCCAGTGAGTGTGTGAGAGAGCTGCCTCTCCGCCCTACTCCACCTTGTCCCATCCAGGCTCAACTCAGGCCTGGCATACAGGCCTGAGGTGAAACCCTGCAGCTTCAATCCCTGCAGAGATTGTAGAGGATAGAGCCACCCAGCTAGTCCAGAAGCAGAAAATCTTGCCAGAGGGGCACAACAGGTTCACCCCCAAGGAAGCAGCAGGAAGGAGCTGAGCACAGCAACAAGACCCAAGGCAAGCAGAGCTGGATAAATCCAAACTTTGTAGATCTGAACCTGAACTTCAGTATGTACTAAGGTTATAACTACAACAAAGATCTAAAACAAAGGTCAGAAAACAGTGCTACACAAAATGACGAGAAGGAACAAAATGCAACCAGAGAACCCAAGCTCACCCATAACAAGTGCAGAGGACACTAACACAGAACAAATTGAGAATCACATAGCTGAAAGCAATGAATCAACAGCTTCTTAAATAAAGAAACAACTGCAAAAAGGTATAGAGGAACTCAGATTGGAAATTAAAAAAAGAAATCCCTGAATTAATAACATCTGCAATAAACAATCAAATACAGAAACATATGGAGGAAATCCAATGCCCACCCAGAACAAGTGCAGTGGACACTAGCTTGGCTCAAATGCATGAAGTAATAGCATCGATAGTAATTAAGCAACAGCAGAAAGTTATACAGGAACTCAGAGCACAATTCTTTCTGAAATAAAAAAAAAGAATTCTCAGAACTTATAGCATCTGAAGTAAAGAAGCAACTACAGAAACATAAGGAGGAAAACCAATCTGAAAAAACACTGCAGTAAAAGAACTTATAACTGCTTCTAAAGAAGACATTGATTAAAAAAAATAGAGAAGATTAGAAAAATGACGGATTCCTTGAATGAGCAATACAGGAAATAAATAGATCGCATGAAGCAGAGTCAAAGAGATATAGAGGAAATTAGAACCTCAATCACAAGCTTTCAAAACTGTTTAAGTGAAAGTAAAGACAGAGTTTCAGATCTTGAAGATGCTGGTGCACCTAGTGAAAAGGTAAGAAAGGATCTCTTAAAAACAACGAGGATGCAGGAAAGAATAATTCATCACCTGCAAGATGATGCAAAGATGAACAA
>NW_004524673.1:7164067-7180551 GCF_000260255.1 Octodon degus
ATTCTACAAGACATTTATAGAAGATGTAGTCCCTATACTCCTCAAACTCTTCCATGAAATTGAAAAGGAAGCAATCCTCCCAAAATCGTTCCTGGAGGCAAGTATTATACTGATACCAAAACCAGGGAAAGACACAACTAAGAAAGAGAACTACAAGTTGATCTCCCTTGTGAACATAGATGCCAAAATCCTCAATAAAATACTAACAAATAGAATACAGCAAATCATCAAGATCATACACCATGACCAGGTAGGATTCATCCCAGGGATGCAAGGATGGTTCAATATTCGAAAATGTATCAATGTAATACACTATATCAATAGAGCGAAAACTAAAAACCACATGATCATCTCCATTGATGCAGAAAAGGCTTTTGACAAAGTCCAACACTCATTCATGTTCAAAGTCCTACAGAAAAATTGGAATAGATGTCCTCTACTTCAATCTGGTAAAAGTCATTTACAAAAACCCAACAACTAACATAATCCTAAATAGGGAAAACTGAAATCTTTTACTCTTAGATTGGGTACACGACAAGGATGTCCTCTATCACCACTCCTTTCAATATAGTTCTGGAATCTTTAGCTACAACCATTAGACAAGAGAAAGAAATAAAAGGAATAAGAATAGGCAAAGAAGAAGTTAAATTATTTATTTGCAGATGACATAGTCCTGTATGACTACCATTTTCAGAGCTCTTTATTCTTTATTTTTGGTTAATCAGAACTCAAAAAAATATGAAAATATGAATGCCTAAAGTAGAAAAACGTTGCTTGAAACAGATGCATTTAAATACCAGGAAATTAAATATTTGTTGAAATTATGTGCAACAGAATGAACCAATATGAGGAAAGAATATCAGATCTAGAAGACAAGATTGTGCTTAGCAACCATGAAAGGTAAGATTTCCTAAAAAGAATAATAGATTGTGAAAAATCAATGCAACAGCTGCAAGATTATGAAAAGAATAATGTAAGATTGATCAGAGTCCATGAAAAAGCATGAGAGAGCACAAATTACATTTAGCCTATTCACACAAGTAATGGCAGAAAGCTTCCCAAATATGGGAAAAGAATCTGATGCAGATAATTGAGGCATACAGCACTCAAACTAACCATGAGTTTTAAAAAACCTATACCAAAGTAAACAATAATCAGGATTCAAGAAATTTAACATGAAGGGTTGGCAAAATATCTCAGTGGATTAAGCAACTGCAAGCAGGCACAGGGGCTGGGAGTTCGATCCCCAGGACTACTTTGCTGGCCCTGCCCCCGGGGCACACTGAAATGGCAATTGAAAGTAGATGTGGTGGCACATACCTGTGATGTTAGCCCTTGGGAGGCTGTAAACAGGTGGATCCCTACAAGTCTGATCTAGTAGTGAGACTCTGAACAGCCTAGAGACCTTCCCTAAAATGAGAGAGAGAGAGAGAGAGAGAGAGAGAGAGAGAGAGAGAGAGAGAGAGAATTTAACATGAGAACAGAAAATTAAAAGCTATAAAATTAAAAATTAGAAAAAAAAACCAGGTCACTTATAGAGTAAAGCCCATCAGAATTAAAACAGACTTTTCAATACATACCCTCAAATCAAGGATAGTTTAGTGATGTATTTCAAGTCAAAAAAAAAAGTTCCTACCCAGATTGATGTACCCTGCAAAATTATCTTTAAACATTGATGGAAGGATACTTCTGTGACAAAGAATACCTGAAGAAATTCATGATTACCAAACCTGCACTCCAAAATGTTCTGAAGGATAGTCTAAAAATGTGTAATGAAACTACAACTCCTTGAACCTCAGCAGAATGAATCAGTCCAACAAAGCAAGCAATTAAACAGAGCAGCAACAAAGGAATCCCATAACAGAGAAATAATATGACAAGTATAAGTCAATACATATCACTAATAACTACAATATAAATGGTATTAATTCATCAACCAAAAGAAACAGGCTGGCAGAATTGATCAAGAAGTAAGGTCTAACAACACACTGCAAGAAACATATCTAATGCAAAAATAAATTTATAGACTGAAAGTCAAAGAATAGAAAATAATACTCAAGGGTGGGCCAAATAGCCCAGCAGATTAAAGTGCCTGCTTAGGCAGACACAGGGACGAGGGGTTCGATCCCTAGGTCTGCTGTGCCAGCTTTGCCCCCAGGGCATGCTGAGATGACAATTGAGACTGGGTGTAGTGGTGCGCGCCTGTAATCCCAGCTCTTGGGAGGCATAAACAGATGGATCACCACAAGTCCAATCATGTAGTGAGACCCTAAGTACCCTGGAAATCCTTTCCCAAAATACAAAAAAATACTACTACTACTACTAACAATAATAATAATAATAATTAATAATAATAATAATAATAATAATAATAATAGTAAAGAAAACAATACTCCAGGCAACAAGAACCTGGAAAGAAACAGGGTAGCCCTTCTATTTTCAGACAAGGTGGACTTCAAGCAAACACTAATGAAGAGAGAAAATGAAAGTCAGTCCATTCATTTTAAGGAAACAATGGAAGAGGAAGAGGTAACAACAATAAATATATAAGCTCCAAATGTTATTGCATCCATGATATAAAAAAGTTAAAGGACATGAAAAATAAAATAAGCAATAACACAGTTGATTGTGGGAACTTTATACCCCAATGTTACAAATGAACAGATCAACTAGATTAAAAAAAATCAATGCAGAAATACCAGAACTGATCCAAATTTTTGAACAAAAGAATTTAATAGATGTCTACAGATATTCCATGTAACAACATCAGAACACACATCCTTCTCAGCTACACAAAGTACATTTTCCAAAATAGATCACACACAAGCTCATACAATATGCTGAAGTAAATGCAAAAGAATTGAAATCATCCCATATATTTATCAGGCCATAGTGTAATGCAATTGAAAATCAGTAGCAAAAGAAAACACAAAAATTTATAAACACATGGAAATTAAATAATACACTCCTGAACAACCAGTAAGCTAAAGATGAAATTAAAGAAAAAAATCAGACAGTTTTTACAAATAAATGACAATGTCAATAAAATATACCAAAACTTGTGGGATGTAATGAATGCAGTCACAGCAGGGAAATTTATAGCACTGAACTTCCACAATAGAAAATAAGAGAAAACTCAAATAAACAACATAACAGTGAAACCCAAGCTTCTGGAAAAAGAAGAGCAAGTCAAGCCCAAAGCTCTTAGAAGGGAAGAAATGATAAAGATTAAGCAACAATTAATGTGATAGACACAAAAAATACAATGCAAATAATCAACAACTAAAAAAGTTGATTATTTGAAAGATTAAATAAAATTTGCAAACATTTAGCCAAATTTATCCAAAAACAGGAAAGAAAATTCTCAAATCCATGCAGTTAAGAATGAAAAGGGTGAAATCACAATAATCCTGAAGAAGTGCAGATGACCATCAATACCTACTTCAAAAACCTGCATTCTAATAAGATGAAAAACACAGAAAAAATTGAACTCTTAGATACATATACATTGTCAAAGCTGAATCAAGAAGATACAAGATTCTAAATAACCCAACATGAGTAAGTGAAATTGGTGAGGTATATGCAAACCTACCAACAAAGAAGATCCCAGATCCTGATGGTTTCACTGATGAATCCTAGAAAAAATTTAGAGAAGACCTAATGCTGCTACTTCTAGAAACTGAAAGGGAAGCAATGCTCCTAAACTCATTCCTGGAAGCAGGCAATACATTGATGCCAAAAACAAAGAAGGATGCACCATAAGAGTGAACTACAGACTAATCTCCATAATGAATATTGACACAAAATTCCTCAGTAAGGTACTGAAAAACAGAATGTACCAAAACATCAAGATTGCACTCCATGAGCAACTAAGATTCATCCTAAGGATTCAAGCATATATGTAAATCAGCAAATACAATACACTGTATTAATAGAGTCAAGAACAAACACCACATGATAACTTCAATAGATGCAGAAAAAAATGTGACAAAGTCCAACATCCATCCAAGGTATAGAATCTCTACAGAAAATTGTAATTGGATTGTCTTTATCACTACCTGATTAAAGCCATCTGTGACCAAAAAAAGCCAGTATCACATTAAATTGTCAAAAACAGTGAGCTTTCACTCTAAAATAAGAAACAAGACAAAGATGTCCCTATCAGCATTCCTATTCAATATAGTTCTGCAAACATGAGCCAGAACAATTGGACAAGAAAAATAAATAAAAAGAATAAGGATACAAAAATAAGAAGTTAAATTACCATTATTTTCAGGTGACATTATGCTCTACATAGACAATCCCAAAAATTCTGTCAAAAGACTTCTAGATTTAATAAGCAAGTCATAAGTAGAGCTGGATACAATGACAACACTCAAATATCAGTAGCTTGCTTGTTATTTATCCCACAATTAAAAAAACTCACTGAAGAGAGGAATCAGGGAAACCACAATAGCATTTAAAAATAAAATGCTTATAAATCAACCTAACAAAGGAAGTAACAGATCTTACAATGAGAACTACAGTAAAACAGATCTTACAATGAAAATTGTAGCACTCTGAAAAAGATAAAAGAGGATATCAAAAAATGGAAAAATGTCCCTTATTCTTGGGTAGGGAGAAGCAACATAGTGAAAATGGTCATACTCCCAAGATGTAATAAAGATTTAATGCAAACCCAATCAAAATATTGATGACATACCTCACATAATTGGAGAAAATAATCCCAAAATTCATTTGAAAAAGGAAGAGATCTATAAGAGCAAAAGCAACTCTGGACAACAGACAAGGCAGCAGGTATCACAAGCTATTTGTTTATCAATAAAATTATTGGAAAAAATAATAAACAAATAAATAGATGATAGATAGATAGATAGATAGATAGATAGATAGATAGATAAAGTTCTGTTGGCTATGACTTGGAACTATACTATAAAGCTACTGTGATTAAAAAAAAAAACAGCACGGTACTGGCCAAAAATGACCCCAGGATCACTAGAATAGACTACAAGATGTGTAAACAACTCCCTACACACTCAGACATCTATTTTTGACAATGGGGCAAGACGCCTTCACTGAAAGGATGATAGACTCTTTAATAAGTGGTCCTGGGAAAATTGGCTTTCCACATGCCAAAGACTAAAACTAGAACCATATCTTTGACCAGGCACTAAACTAAGTAGAAATGCATCAAATATCTAAATACTAAAACAGAAAAATCTTCGGAAAGTCAACATAGGTAAAACCTGTAAAGACACTGGTGTAGGCACAGATTTTATGAACATGACCCTGATGACATAGGAAATCTCACAAAGAATCAACAATTGGAATTTCATCTTAAAAATCTTTCAAACAGCAAAAAGAAACCACCAACAGAATGAAGAGATAAGGGCCGGCCAAATAGCTCAGTGACTTAAAGTACCTGCAAGCAGGTGCAAGGGCCAGGGGTTCAATCCTCAGGCATACTGTACCAGCCCTATCCCTAGTGCATGCTGGGAAGGCATTTGAGACTGGGTGAGGTAGTGTGCATCTGTAATCCCAGTTCTTGGGAGGCTGTAAACAGGTGGATCACTATGAGTCCAGTCTAGTAGTGAGACCCTGAACACCCTATAGACCCTTCCCTAAAATACAGAAAATAATAATGATAATAATAATAATAAACAGAATGAAATGATAACTCATAAAGTAGGAAATGTTTTTCCAGCTGTTCCACAGACAAAGAACTAGTATCTATAATATGAAAAGAACTAAAATAATCAGATTTACATCTGAAGGCTGTAAAGGCTGAATACAAAAATGAACATCTGAAATGAGGACATTTCACAGATGAATTAGAAATACTAAATAAATATATGAAAAAATGTTCAACATCACTACTCATTCAACAGATGCAAATTCAAATAACACTGAGATTCTTTTTCACCCCAGGGAAAAATGGATTTTATCAAGAAATCAAGGCTGGGGCCAGCAAGATAGCTCAAGAGAAGCTTAGGCAAACACAGCAACCAACATGTGATCCCCAGAACCACGTGCTGCACCAAACCTGTCCCTAGGGTAGGCTGAGACACACATAGTCCAGGTGTAGTGTCACATACCTGTAACCCCAGTGCTGAGGAAGCTGAAAACAGGAGGACTCCTGTGAGTTTGAACTGTGTAGTGAGACCCTGTACCAACCAAATACAAAGAAGGAAGGAAGGAAGGAAGGAAGGAAGGATCACCGTGAGTCCAAGCTGCATAGGGAGACCTTGCACCAAATACAAAGAGGGAGGAGGAGGAGGAGGAGGAAGGGGAAGGGAGGAAGGGAGGAAGGGAGGAAGGGAGGAAGGGAGGAAGGGAGGAAGGGAGGAAGGAAGGAAGGAAGGAAGGAAGGAAGGAAGGAAGGAAGGAAGGAAGGAAGGAAGGAAGGAAGGAAGACATTGCATGTACAGGTACAAATTCCATATGATGAATGCTATCATGTATACCTAAAATATACCAATAAAACTAATGAATTTTGAAAAGCTATTTTAAAATAAATAAAAGTAAAGAGAAACAAGTGAAATTAATTTTATTATATTTTTATAAGACAACATACCTAGTATTTCATTTTAACATATCACTGCAAAAATTGTTAATTGTATATTACATATAAAAAATATGGACTTTAAGTACTTCAAACAATAATGATTTTTTACATTCATTTCTTTTACTAAGTTCCTGAAGTGTTTATTTTATATCTATTACATCTCTATTTGACCCAGGCACATTTCAAGAGCTCAATAGCCACTTGAATAATTATCATATTCATTGTCAGAATTAGAGCAACTCTTATCCAGGTAAGCGGGGGGAACTGAGGTGGAACTGAGCACCTCCCGGACTGTAGAGTGTGCCTGTGCAAGGCCAGAATCCAGCCCTCACCAGACATCAAGCCCTTGTCTGAAAACAAGGGCATCTATGTGTGGAACCTTGCCTTTCTCCAGTTTGCCTAGAGAATCAGTGTGGATGTACATGCTTGGAAAGGAACGTGCTCTGGACCAAATGCATGCCTCGATTGAGCACATGTGGCAGAAGTTCCCTAGCTCAGTTCTGCTGAGGAAACCCCAGAAAGAAGCCTGACATTCAGTCTAGGATTATTAAGTAACTGGCCAGATTATTTTAGCTATAATTTTATAAGGCCATAGAACTGGACTATAACTACTTTCAGAACAATTGTGCACTTTCCGTAACCTCTGACTATCTCCTAATTCTAAATCTGACCTAATACACTTGACTCCTTTTCTGTATTAGGGAAGACTGAGTGATGACTACTAGACACCGAGAGCTGAGGGAGAGCCCAGGAGATCAAATATGTTGTGCTAATATTTTTAATAAAATATCAAGAAGGACAAAAATATGAATTGAATTTAGTGATATCATCTACTACCACCATTGGATGAGTTACCAGAGTTCCAGGTGCTCCTACTAGACACTTTATAAGGGATCAAAGAAGATAAATAATTTCCCCAAAGTAACATAGGTCTTAAGCTACAGAGCCAACACTTAAACCTAAATCTGTTTTAAAACCCAGCATTACCCAACTGCATAAGATGTAGGGTAATAATAAGCTTCTCTTCTGGAGGGTTAACAACCTAAGTTTTCAGACCAAAAAACAGAGAAACAGAAGGACTGCAAGGACAGTCAACATTTTAGCCCTAGCCTTTCAAGGTCAGTGACGACTCAGGACATAGGAGAACCTATACTGTAACATCATGTAACTCAGTTGTGTCCCAAATTTTCTGGTCAAGGAGACTATGGGGCCACAGAGCAACATGATCAATGACATAGAGTGTGCCTAAGGAGAGTCACATGGAAAGAAAACATTCTCTCAGGCTTTCACAGAGAGCAATGGCCATGACTCATCCACATGGCTGACACTGACAAAGGATCTACAAACCGCGGTACAGGGTTACAGGATAAATCCTGAGGATAGTTGACTGAACTTATCAGATATAAAAGTTACATCCCTTGCTATACAGGTCTGGCTTTATCTTGGTCATAACCATCCAGCAGAAAAGTATAAAAATGAGGTATATAAAGTAAAGCCATATTAATATACTGAGCTGTGAAAGGCTCAAGTCAACAATTTCTGTGGATAACCCACTACTATTGTGGACTGCTGGACCATTTTGGATTGTTTTGATGAATTCATGAATCTATAGTATTTAGATGCCAATGGAATACCCATTTTTGACAGGACTATATAAAAAAGAGGATACAAAGGAAGGACTATTTTGTATCTGTATATGCAAAATAGTTAGGATAGATATACAGCTACTTTTGCTTAATTAAATGAGAAGAAAGATTTGTACTAATGGCGTTTGGACAGAATATTCTGTCTGCATCTTATACTATGGACAACCACTAAGAAGATAACAATGTACAATTATTAATTATTGAAACTGTCCTATTAATCAGTTTCAAAACTGTCTCATTGATATTTCTCAATAAAATAAAATTAAAAACCCAACACTATTCATTTTGCCGTGATGACTTTTTGTGTGTGTGTGTGTGTGTGTGTATTTTAGGGAAGGTTCCCCAGAGTGTTCAGGGTCTCACTACTAGATCAGACTTGTAGTGATCCACCTGTTTACAGCCTCCCAAGAGCTGGGATTACAGGTGCACACCACCATGCCCAGTCTCAATCACCATCTCAGTGCACCCCAGGGGCTGGGCCAGCAAGGCAGGCCCAAGGATTGAACCCTGGCCTCTGAACCTGCTTGCAGGAACTTTAATCCACTGAGCTATTTGGATGGCCCTGTAATGACTTTTCAATCATCCAGTCTTCAGAGCTGTTATTCATTAAAATCTGTTCTTAACATTAAGGATTTGTTGTTATTACATAATCCTAGTACTCTCATTTGGAAGTGGTTTGTCCAGTACAGGTTCTTATACTAGAGGGATGGTGCTTAGCACAATGATGTTAGGAGGGGATAAAGATTTTAGCTTTAGGATCACTAGAGGACCTGCTCTCAGAGATTAATGTTAGTCTGTTGGGGGGATTAGTTCTTGAGTGTGGGTTGCTACAAAATAAGACCAACCAACAAGCTCAGCCTCTTCTGCACGCAACAGGATCTCCTCTTTATCTATTTTGTTACACATCCAGGAGAACTCTCACTAGATGCCACACAAATGGAGTCACCCAACAATGGCCCTTCAGTCTCCAGAACTGTGAGCTAGAGAAATATTTTTAGATATAAATTACCCAGCCTGAGAAATTTTGTTAGAGCAATAGAAAGTGAACTAACACATTTAGCAGTGTTATTTGGGTACAGTAATTATTACTGCTTAATAATTAGTGTGAAGTATTACACCCTTTTCTCAGTCTTTGTCCCCAATGAGTCCACATCTAAAAAGTAACCATGCTAAAGTCTGTCAAAAATATATCTTACCTTTTTATCTTCATCTTTTATTCCAGAACTTTCTGTATCTTTTTCAAGATGAAACACCTGGTAGGGAGAAAATATTGTGTCAGTGATTAGAGCACTAAAAGCCTTCACAGAATCAGTCAGGTGAAAGTAGACTCCTGTTAAAAAATCTCAGTAATATATAGGTAATTATCTTCTTGCAAAATCATGAAAACATCTAGGCTGTTCACTAATCTCTTCAGAGAAGCCTACATCCATTGATGCATTCACCTTTGATGTGTCACTTATACTCAGTGGGGATTAAGAGTTTTTGCTTTTCATGTTCTTTCTTTAATTGAGAGTAATGGCTCTGGGCATGGCTGCTCACTCCGAAGATACTTCCCCCACTCAAGGAAGTTTCAGGCATCAATAAGCAGATAACATAATGCTACTTGAAGAGACAAGAAGCATTGCCTGAAAGACCTGAAATTGTTTCATGTCTTTCTACCCTTTATTTGTTGGACTGCAGGTCAAGATTTTCAATGCAATGCTAGAGGGCCGGCCCTCTGAAACAAGTATGTGCATAGACAACCAAGTAGCCACCTACCTTCTGCAACTGGGAGGTGGTGACTCTTTGGGTCACCAGGAAGATCATGCCAACAGCAGTTGACATACCAACAGGCGAAAACAAGATATTTCCATCATGTATTTTCTTCAACTCTCTGAAAAGATTAAACCCAAAGTGGGTGTTTGCTGCGATGAGGAAGTCCATGATGATTTTAGTGAGATCTGAAATAGTGACAGAAACATGCAACGCTGAACATTTGGGTTGGGCTGCTTTGTGTCACAGGAGCTCTTCCAAAGGTCATTGCTGTCCATGTTTCACTCTTTTTCTTGCCTTCTCTTGATAGGACATACAAGTTAGCTAAAGTCAAGTTAGCTAAAGCCAGTAGCTCTTACTTCTTGTTTCCCCAGGGAGTGGGGTTAGTATCATAGTGGTTTTATTCTCTTATTCTTTGTCTGAACCTGACTACCTCACCTCTCTCTGCCTACTCCTCATGATAAGCTTCCTCAGGCAGAATTAGTCCTTATCCTGCTGGTGATCAGGTGTTCAAGCTGCTCAGCCTGTGGCAAGGCAGGATTCTGAAGTTACTGGAATTCTACAGGCCTCCAGTAGGAGCAATGTTCAAATTCAGTCTTAACAATAATAAAATTAATAGCTGCATCCTTATCTGATGCTATTTCTAGATTCAATCAAAATCCAGATTGAACAGTAGTCAAATAGCTATTTCTCTTATATCCTAAACTATATCCCCATCATAATTTGATCCTAAACTAAATTTTCCTTTAAAGATAATCAAATATCTCTAGTCATGGATTATTAGGTAAGGCATGTATCTGTGCTTTTCTCTATTGTTTCAACTTTGTTCAATGTGTGTACAGTATATTTGTTATCTCACAATGAATAATTTTTAAGAGTAATTAATATTTGCTAGAGTAAACAGGTAAACCATGAACATGTTTCATGTTTTCTTCATCGGAGCTACTTTATAACTACTCTATCAGCACCATAAATCTTTAGAACAAGAACAGACTTCACAGAGAATGAAATATTTGTAAGTCCATATCTCATGGATGAGTTTGCTGCCACAGGTTAATCTCTATGAAGGCATCTTTTGTCCGCATCCTATCTGCTGTCACAGCTTCAGTTTCGGCTTTGGAGCCCTGACTGAGGTGCTTGCCTGCTCACTCAAAACTAAAATGAATTAAACAAAATCAACTCGAGAAAAGCCAATGCACAGTAAAGCTACTTCTTTCAAATCGACAAGCAACTATATTTTCAAGCACAGGAGTCAGTCTTAAATTGAAGCTGAAGGAAGAACATACCTGGCTCTTGATGAGAGGGAGGCAGCTGAATGAAGAACTAGCAAACCTATGTAAAATGAGTAGCTGAGATCCTTAATTTATAGCTCTGTCTCAGCCTCTCCCTACTCATTAAAATTTGCATTTCCAGTGAAACAGCATTGGGTTTCTCAATGATAATTTCCTAATAAAAACAGCATGCAATATTTATGTCAAAACTGAGGATTTAGATCCTTATATTTTCATTAACAGCCATGAAGTCATGTACTTGAAGTTGTCAGCAGTTGTGTTTCAAGTGTAGCTTAAATAGTTTGCATTTTAGACATACACAAAACAAGTTTAAATTCTAACTTCTCCAAAATCCCTTAGAAATTCTTTTTGGGAGCCTCAGGCTAAAAAGGTCTAAATTACCCAGAGAAAAAAACAGGACTGAAAGCAGATGCCCAAATTGGGACTAAAGTGTAGAATTAGAATGACCAAGTCAGGAGACTGGGAGGGGTGGTACGTGCCTGTAATCACAGCTCTTGGGAGGCTATAAACACTACAGCAGATCACTATGAGTCTGATCTAGTAGTGAGACCCTAAACACCCATCCCTAAAAATTAAAAAAAAAAAAAATAGAATGACCAAGTCACATGAACACATGGGGGAAAGAAGGACTGAAGAAACTTCATGCCTAATGATATCACAAATCCTCCTGAATGGCCTATTTAGAGTAGAGGTTTTGCACCTTGGTTATGCATTAAAATTTCCTGAGAAACTTTTAAAAGTTCTAGTCCCTATATGTACCACACAGTATCTGAATCAGCATCTCTAGGGTGAAATCAGGTATCATATTTTTTATCACAACAGGAACTTAGGGCATGCAGCCAAGGTTGGAAGCCACTGATTTTTATAGGCTACATTTAATTCATCTGCAGACATGAATTAAATGCATGTTTTACTTACTACTGATATACAGAGTTATGTCCTAACAGGCCATTATCCCTACTAAGGCTTATTTTTTTTTTATTTTGGAATGCTAAATGCATAGAAGACAATGAAAGAAAACATTTCTTTCATTTTTGTTTTCAAGCTGCCTGCTAGAAAAGAATCAGCAAAAGGAAAATATAGAATTTGGGCAGGCAGCTTGATACAAAAATAAATGTGTACACACATGACCACTCATTCTCACTCATTCTCCTGAAGTATTTACTGTCATCCTCCAGTCTTCCAAGGATAGAATGTTTTACTAAGCCTGTATTTGGAACTATAATACCAGGCAATAGCAGACAGTGTAAAACCACAAAACAACTCACCATTTTATAGAAAAAAATAAATTTTGAAAAGATACATGTATAAAAAGTATGTTCTCTTTAATGTTTTAAGAATAATTTTATTGAGAAATGACAAGAAATCATTCATTTTAATTCATTCAATAAATATTTATCGAGTCTTCTATGTACCAGACAGAGTACTAAGCACTAACATTTCATAAACATACAACAACCAGTTTCCAGGAAAACATTACCAAAGTTGGGAGGAACCTAAAAGAAAATTTCACTTCCAGATTCAAGTTTTTCCTACCAGCCTTGGAACATTTCTACTGGACCTACTACTTCATTAAAACAAAGAGCACCTACATTAGTCTCCACATTAGTGCTCATAAAGGATGTAAAAGCTTTATCATTGTTGTAAGCAACACCTCCGGAAAAAATAATTTCTTTTTCCCTTCCTCTGAAGACAAGCTTCCTTAAAGGTATCCGTCTCAATAATTACAATTTACTTTTCTAAAAATTCTTTTTATTAGAACTCTTTAAGCAATTCAAAGCATATATAATTAGGTTGGTTTTTTAAATGTCACAGAGAAATATGCAGACTAAGTAAGGTTCAGAGTTAGCTCTGAGTTGTAGAGTTAACCATGAGCACCAGTGAAATGCTTTTATAAGCAGCATAAAGCCCTTGAGTCCATTACAATACTCCATATTGTAGTATACCTAGCAATTTACGTCTTTGAAGTCCTTTCTCTGTGGCCCCCAGATGCTCTATCTCAATGTGTAGCTAGTTTCACATGCCTTCTGCTTTTCACTGAAAGCTTTTCCTCTACTGCTTGCTTTCACAGGCAAAACTGACTTTCCCTGAGGATCACTACATTCCAAGGTCTTCTCTAGGACAGCCATTCAGATCTTGGGATTAGACAGCAAGTTTTTCATTCCTAGTCTTCTTCCTAACGATTTCTTCTTTCAAGCCTTTCTACCTCCACCCTTCTTTTAGCCCTACTTCATTCACCTCCAATGTTCCCTTTTAGAGACTAGTGCCACTGCCTTTTCTCAAGCCACAAGCCCCTCTGATTCCCAGCAGAAGCCCTCTTGTCTGTACATCTCCAAATCTCTCACTTTCCTGATCTTCATCTTCTTTCTCCTACGGTAACTCTCACACAGAAGTGCACTGACCATGAACATCACCAAGAACTGCTCCTGCTGTAAACTGCTGGACACCAAAACTCTCCATCTGCCTACTGGTTCCCATCCTGAATCTCTCTAAACCTAATTGCCAGTGCCTTCACAACCCCCAGTTATTGGTCTTCTCCTTAGTCTTCTATTTCATAAGTCCTTCTTGTTTCAAAATGAGTGGAAAGAAAGAGGTTGCTGATTAAGAACCATAAAAATAGCTCCTGTGCTCACAAGGGTGGAGAAAACTAATTAAGCCCTGAAGCAGGGCACTGATGGATTTGCCATCCTCTCCCATAACTCATGGTTTGGATACAACTTCTGTGTGTATACTACTGGTGCTGGCTTGTAGCGAGTGTCTTCTTCAAATGTACGCTGTAATCCATCTTGCTAAGGCCTCAAATGTAGTTTTCCACCGGCCTGCACATTCAACTTTCAGTTGCTGTTTTGGTTGACATTTCATTCACAGGTGCTGTTTTTTGGGGCCAGTGACTCAACTAAGTGGAATCTGTCTGTCTGGAGTCTGCATTTCACTCCACAGCCCACCCAGGGCACACCCAGACATGACTCACTGGTACAAAGGTATAAAAAAGCCACCTAGCATCAGGCAAGGCCTGCTTTGTAGTATGATTTATGTTCCAGGCCTCCTCCATACGGTGAAACAGAAGCCAATCTCCAGCTTAAAGCAGGTGATTAATTGAGATTTCTCCTTGTCCTAGCCTGCTTCTCTAAAAGAAGCACATCCTCCCCTAAAAATAAATAGGCAAAAATAAAAATTAAAAGTGAACAAAAGTTATTGTCTATATCTCTGATTCTAGAGTACCTAATCTAAGGCAAGAGTATTTAATATCTACTCTAACATCCTCATCATTTTTAATAATTTTATTGAGAAACAACAATGAGACTGTTTCAAAACTGATTAGTAGGACAGTTTCAATAATTAATACATTGCATATCATTGTCCTCTTAGTGGTTATTCATAGTACAAGATGCAGATATGATATCCTGTCCACAAATACTATTAGAACAAACCTTTCTGTTCATTGAATTAAGAGAAAATAGCTCTATATCTATCCTATTTTGAATACTCAAATACAAAATGGTCATTTATTTGTATCTTCTTTTTTTGTTTAGTTTTGTCAGAGAAAGGTATTCCATTGTCATTTAAATATTGTAGGTGCGTGAATTCAGCAAAATATTCCAATCTAGTCCAGTAGTCCATAATAGTAATGGGTTTTTCATTCAACAACTTGTGCAAATGTCCTTTAATTTTAATCAGTTTGCCAAAATCTGTCAAAAAAATCCTCTTCAAAGTTAAATTGGAGCCATTTAGAATCAATATATTACATGCAAAATTTTTCATTTTTTGTATTACGCAAGAAGTATATCTTCTTACATATCTTTCAATAGACTTATAGGTAGAAAAAAGAGATAAAGAAAAACCTGTTCCTCTTTAGGCAATCAAAGATATAGGAAATTAGAGGGCTTGCCAGATAGCTCAGTGGATGAAAGAGCCTGCTCAGGCAAGTGCAGGGACCCGGGTTTGATTCCCAGCATGCGTGCAGGCCTCACCCCCAGGGCACCCTGAGAAAGCGACTAAGACTGGCTATGGTGGCAGCGGCATAATCCCAGCCCTTGGGAGGATCACTATGAGTCTGATCTGTGCAGTGAGACCCTGTAGACCCTGTACTAAATACATTTTTTAATAAAAAAGATATAAGAAATTAGGGTCTGAGGATGTGGTTCAGTGGCACAAGTGCCTGCCTAGCAAGTGTAAGGGGCTGAATTCAATTTCTGGTGCAAAAAAAAAATAAAGAAAATTAAGATGAAATATGACATTAAGAACTTCTGGAATATAAGATGATACGCATAAAATTTTAATTTTATATGTAATTACGATCAAGATAAAATTCTTGAATAATCAAGATATTTTCTTCAAATAGTTTAGGATTAATACATTGAATCAAACAAATTATAATGCTCATACTATTTGGTCAACAAGCATTAATTGCACACTTATCAAAACAACAATCTGTGTGCACTGTCACTGTCTGTTCAACATGGAACCAGAGACAGCAAAAATGCAATAACACAATTCATTGGTTAGCTTGCTATTTAAAAGCCAAAAAGATTCAGAGAGAAAAATAAAATTATCCATAAAAGAAGAAAGAATTACACTATTGTTTAATGTAAAACTGATATAAAAATCACATATTCTTAATATACTATCAAAATACATTAGAATTTTTAAATATACAATTTAAGAGTAGTAAAAGATTATGTAAGATAATGTATGCTAATTACCAAACTTAATCATTCCATATCTACATATATATGTATATATACACACAGAGCAAGTCATCATGTTTCAACTAATAAAATATATAATTTATACCAATTAGGAAAATAAACGAATAAAAAAATCACATACTTAGTATATGGGAAAGGTGCGTAAGCCTTTAAAAGGAAAAGGAGAGGTGTAATGCAGAGAAATTAAGATTAAATAGAAGAATATGGTTTAGAAGAAGCCTGAATATTATAAGGATATCAATTTTCTCAAAATTGATTGTTTTATATAGGAAGTAAAGCCATGCTGTTATGTTGAGCTGTGGGGGACTCAGGTCAACAATTTCTGACATTGCCAG
The DNA here is from genome assembly GCF_000260255.1 of Octodon degus. Taxonomy (NCBI): domain Eukaryota; kingdom Metazoa; phylum Chordata; class Mammalia; order Rodentia; family Octodontidae; genus Octodon; species Octodon degus. Next base: position 7,180,367 of record NW_004524673.1, read on the forward strand.
TTAAACAGAAGACCCAATACTATTATGGACTACTGGACTCTTTCAGAATATTTTGCTGAGTTTACACACCTATAATATTCAAATAACAGAACTTAGGAAAAAAAGGGGTATACAGATGAATGTCCATTTTGTATCTGTGTATTCAAAGTGGTTAGGGTAGATATATATATTTACATTCTGTTAAT
>NW_004524673.1:7180746-7221172 GCF_000260255.1 Octodon degus
TCAAAGTGGTTAGGGTAGATATATATATTTACATTCTGTTAATGAATAGAATGATTTGTTCTAATGGTGTTTGTAAATAGGATCTCAAGTCAGCATCTTGTGCAGCAATTAACCACTAAGAAGAATATATGCAGTGTGTTAGTTATTGAAACTGTACTACCGATTTGATTTGAAACTGTCTCATTGCTATCTGTTTATCAATAAAATTTTGAAAAAATAAAAATAAAAAAAGAACTCAAAATAATTAGACTGCCCACCCACAAATTTAAAGACCCAATTAAAAATGGGCCTCTGAAATGAATAGACATACCTCAGATGAAAAAATACAAATAGCCAATAAATGCATTAAAAAATGTTCGACATCACTAGCCTTTAGAGAAATGCAAGTTAAGACAAAAGTGTGACTCCATCTTACTCCAGAAAAAATAGCTACCATCAAGAAATCAACTAATAACAAATACCGTGGGGAGGAAAACACCTATGCCCATTGTTGGTAGGAGTGTAAGGTGATGTAACCATTAGAGAAATTGCCAAAAACAAAATGTAGACATTCCGTTTAACCCAGTTATTCCCCTTCAAGGTATCTCTCCCAAAGAGCTTAAGACATCTACCACAGTGATGTTTGCATATCCACGTTTATACCAGTGCAATTCATAATAACAATTTTTTTTGAGACAGTGTCTTGCTGTGTAGTTTCAGCTGACCTTGAACTTCCTCTGTAGTTCAGGCTGGCCTCAAACTTGTGGCAATCCTCCTGCCTCAGCCTCCTGAGTGCTGAGATTACAGGTGTGTGCCACCATGCCCAACGTAATAGCTAAATCTTGCAAACAGCTTATATGTCCATCAACAGATGAATGCATCTTTAAAATGTAGTTCTTATACACAATGGAGTACTACTCCACCACGAAAAGGATAAACTTGAGTCACTTCTAGGAAAATGGGTGCACCTAGAGACATAATGCTAAGTGAAGTAACTCAGACACACAAGCTTAAATAATGCCTTTTCTCTTTTCTATGAAAAACTCAATGTAGATATAGATATATTATGAAATAATAGGGGGGAAAGTTAATGTAACCCAGTGTGGGGCTGGAGAGATGGCTCAGTGGAATAAGTGTTTGCCTGGCAAGTGCAAGGGCCTGAGTTCAATCCCCAGTTCTGTCAATAAACAAATAAAAATAAAAAGAACTGAGTATATATTTCAATAAAAATAAACAAATAATCCAGTGTGGACAATGCATCTAAAAATGTACCTTAGTACAATTGTCTTAAATGTTTGGTATGTTCTTTGGCCTATTGGTCTGTTTTTTATCTGTATATGTGATAATTAACTTTATAAGGTCTTATAAGAGAAATATATAAATCTAATACTGGAAAAATAAAAGGAGGAGAGGGAGGGGAAAGAAAAGAACTGAAGTGTGTTACGTCCTGATACTAGTCCCTTGTCATGAATGAAATCATTATGTACTGCAAATGTGTGCTAATAAAAGTTTATTTAAAAAGAAAAAAAAATTATTATTTTGATCTTAATTAAAATTTTAGATTTTCAACAGCTCTGGCCAACTGATTCCAAGTTTATAGAAAACAGCATAGGGCTAGTTGGGGAGACAGTTTGGTGGCATAAGAACCTACCTGGAAAATACAAGGAACAAGTTTGATTCCCAGTACCATGTGAGGTGCTGGCCCGGGAACATGTGTTTTCCCAGAACCAGGCCTGGTGGCATATGTCTGTAATCCCAGTGCTGGGGAGGCTGAGAAAGGAGGATCACTATGAGTCTAAGCTGCATAGTGAGACTCTGTACCAAGAAAAAAGAAAAGAAGGAATAAGAGACAGAGGTGTGTGTGTGTGTGTGTGAGAGAGAGAGAGAGAGAGAGAGAGAGAGAGAGAGAGAGAGAGAGAGAGAATAGCACAGAGCTAAGAGTAGCCAAACCCCCGAAGAAGGAAGAGGAGATAAAACCATTTCTAGTCAGCAGTAAGATTTATCTTTAAATGATAAGTCATCTAGTTTTGGAAAAGTTTTAGACTAAAACAAATGTCCAGAAGAATTTCAGTACATAGTTGTGTATTTCATGTTTTTAAATGCTGAGCCCATTGGATAGAAAACAAATATTGACTTCTTCCTCACTCCGTACATATACAAATGGATTATAGAGTTAAATGGAATATACAAAAACATTTTCAGGAATACTAAACATTCATAAATATTGCTGCATAAAATGTCAATATTATCAATAAAATATACTTTAGTATTTCTACATCAAGTATATGCCCAGTATAAATATATGCTATGGTACCAAGAAACATGTGCAAAAAGGTTTATAGCAGCATTATTCAGAGCAGCCAAATACTAGAAACCCAAACGTATACTAACAGTTGTTATACACAAATTGATTATGATATGTTCGCATGATGAGACATTGCCCAGTAATGACAATGACTGAAGTAAGCTACAGCTGACAAACAAGATAAGTGAATTTCACAAACAGTAGCAAAGAAAAACCACATGGAGAAGAATATGTACTGTATATAAGTTTCAAAAGCAAAAAAAAAAAAATTAGTGCTACAAGTCAGCATAATTGTTATTTATTCAAAAGGGAAGAAAATACCAACAGAGAAAATGTGCAAGGAGAGGTGTTGGATTGATGACAGTGTTCTATTCAATTTGTGATACCTTATTAAGCTGTACATTTGCATTTTACATTTGTGTATTTACATAGTAGCTTTATTCCTTGTAAAAAAAAATCTTATTAAACTTACATTTCTTTTTTTTTTTTTTTTTTTTTGGCTGGCAGAGGCTGCCTTAAGAGCAGGTGTGCTAAGTAAGGCATGTGGAGCTGGGGATGGAACCGCGGTATCCTGCGCCTGATTGTGTTTGCATGAGCAGGCGCTTAAACAACTGAGCTAACCAGCAGGCCCCAAAACTTACATTTCATGACCTTGATTTTCTCACAAAAAAAAAGAATTTGGAGGGCTATGGATATAGCTCAGTGGTATAAGCGCCTGCTGGGCAAGATCAAGGTCCTAAGTTCTATCCTTGGTGCCTCAAAAAAAAAAATTAAATAAATAAATATATAATAATAAAAAGATTTTGGATTTTTTCATTTTTTTATTCAACAAATATTTTTGAGCATCTACACTGTATTTAAGATCCTAGTTTAGGAAACAAAATGTAGCATGAATATGCTGTATATAAAAAAATTCTTTTTTGTCATAAAATTCACATTCTACTCAGGAGGTGCATACAATAAGTAAACAATAGCGAGATAATCTCTAATAGAACTATGTGGTATAGATTTAAATACATTTGTAAATAATTATTGCTGAAATATAAGATAACTGTGTGAGATATATAACTAACCACTTGAATGAATTTTTTATTAATATTTATCTTATATACATGGCTTTTCTAAAGATAATCATAAAATCACTGAACAATATCTTAGTATCTCTTTACTAGTATTCATTCCTCTTACAAAACTGTGTTTTAGTGTAACGGGAATTGATTTCAAATATCCATGAACATATTAAGAAGCAAAGCGAAGGCTCTTTTATTTTAATACATTGCTGGGGATTGGATAAACCCAGGGCTTCACACACGCGAGGCAAGCATTTGCCAGAGCCACCCTTCCACCCCCAGGCAGCATTTAATTTTAAACATGCACTTAACTATGCCAACAGAAGAGGGCAATCTTGAACCAAGGAAAGAGAATGTGGCACCCAAGTCAGAGATACTGGAACAATTGGATGACCACTTGGACATAGATAAAATTGGATGCATCCTTCACTTCATATGCCAGAATAAACTCCAGTGGGATCAGACATCTAAACTAAAAGTTACAGCACATAGGTCAGTGGTGATGAACCTACGGCACAAGTGTTGTTTTACTTTTAAGATGAAAAACAGTAATGTATGAGTTGTGTTTGTTTGTTTGTTTGTTTGTTTTTTCCAAACCAAAGCCCCAGTATTAAGGTTTAATAGAAGTGTTGGCACTTTGTGACAAAGAAGTGAGTTTTGAGTTGTAGTTTGGGCATTCACTCATCTCTAAACATTTCACCATCCTTGATACAGATAATGGAAGAAAACACAAGCCAATTCCCTTACAAATTGGAAGTGGGCAAAGCATGACCTCAGATCTACAAGCATTAAAAAACTAATAAATTAACTTATGAAAATATAATTTTAAATAGTTAATCAAAGTAATTAAATGAAATAAATGACAAAGCTGAGTGTGGTAGTTCATGTCTGTAATCCCAGCCCTAGGGAGATTGAAGCATAAGGACTGTTTTGAGTTCAACGCTAGTCTGAACTACATAGCAAGAAGCTTTCTTGATCCCCCAAAAATGACAAGGGCCAGCCACATAGCTCAGCAGATTAAAGCACCTGCTTAGGCAGAGCGCAGCAGCTGGGGTTAGATCCCTAGCGCGCCCTGCCAGCCCCACCACAGGGGCGACGGGGGCAATTGACATCTGGCATGGTGGCGCATGCCTGTAATCCCAGCGTTTGGGAGGCTGAAAACAGGATGATCACTACGAGTCTGATCTTAGTGAGACCCTGTAGACCTTGTAAACCCTGTACCAAATACATTTTTTAAAAAAATGGAGAAGGGCTTTGACAATTCTAATACAATGAGTTAATCCTCTAAACACATGAAGAACTCTTAGAAATTATAGGTAAAAGCCATAAAAAATGGCACATCACAAATATTTTATATATTCATAAATTGAATATATATTCTATAGGAAAAGAGAAACAAAATAGCATTATGATAATATGTTCAAAATGAAAAATTAAATTAAATATTTGCTAATATGTATTTTCTTATAATTTAGCATACATTTGAGGCTTCACAAGATTCTATGATGTGATTTTAAGGAAATAGATACAGATATTACTAATAAATATATATATTACTAATGAAAGAGCTATGGTATAATTTTTTAAGTAGGATTATAGAAATAGCTAACAAAATTATACACACAATTATAGTATGACCCAGCAATTCTACCCTCAAAATGTACCTTTATATGTCCTATACCTCTACAAATACAAAACCAAATATGTTTCTTTTCTCCTGCCTAAATTGTCCAGTCTTTACTCATTTTTAAATCATACTTCTAATAGTTTTAAAAATTTATTTCCTCATTATTTAACATATCTGACTTTATTATTTTCACCTTACTTAGATTCATGAACTATATTTTCTTTTCTCATGTTCTGGAGAGAAACACATGCAAGTTATAGTAATTTCTTGTTTACTAAAGAATGGAAAGCTTTGTATTTTTCTAAGCACTTTCTCTTTGAGTGTTTCATACTTAAGCTGTTTCAACATTTTTACAAATTTTTTGCTTTGTACAATTGTACCACCATATTAAAATTATGTTATTGAGTGATATTTTATATTTATTGGCATCTTTTATCAAAATAAAGTATTTTTCTATGGTGGTTTTGGGTTTTGATTAGATTCTCTTCTGATATTATTGTTATAACTGCATTCCTTCCATTAATGTTTATTTAGTATCTTTTCTCTGTCATTACTTTAATATTTTTTGTTCTTGTTGTTTTTATTTACTAATAATTATTTACCATAAATAATGATCTCATATGTCATAGAAAGCTGTTATACATACAACACATCTTAATTCTGTTGAGATTCTCTTTCCCTTCCTCTCCTTCCTTCACCTTCATCCCCAAATCCCCTTCCCATGTACATGGGATCTCTTCCCCAATTTCATAATACCCATCTTTTTTTTTTTTTTTCGGAACCAGGGATTGAACTCAGGCCCTTGCACTTGCCAGGGAAGCGCTTATTCCACTGAGCTATCTCCCCAGCCCCATAATGCCCATCTTTGGTTAGCTTTCTAAATTCTTCATACTCTGGGTTTCTCATCTAAGAGAAGTTATGCAATGTTTGTTTCTCTGATTATGCTCTCCAAGTGCATCCATTTCCCTACAAATGACTCCCACCTCGCATTTCTGTGACTGAGTATACTCCACTGTGAATATAAGCCATATTTTCTTGGTGTACCCTTCTATTGGTGGACATAAGAACCTCTTACAAGGTCTTTTTTATCATCTGTTGTACTGCTGTAAACATGGTATGCACACATCATTGTAATATGATAGCACTGACTCAGGAGAATACTTACAAAAATAACTGGGTCAAATGAAATTTCGATTTTTATTTACTTTTAATTTTTTATTTTTAAAGAGAATACAAATAGTATTAAAATGGAAAAATTACAAGTGATACAGAATTTCACTTAACAAAATAATATGAATTTCACAGTACTCATAATGCATAGTGTTATCTTCAAACTAGTTGTTCATATTACCAGATATATGCATGCAAAATTTCAGGAAAAAAGAAAAAATACATAACAAATTAAGAAGAAAAAGGTTACGGAATTGAAAAAGGAGACCAAAAAAAATTAAGCAATAATTGCTCCCTTCCATTTTTCCAGCAAAAATCTACAGTATAGTTGTCCAAACCATCCTGCTTACATATATAGGTATATCTCTCTTCCCCACTCCCTCTCCTTTCCTCCTCAATTCAGTAATTCCTTTTGAGTAGGTTCATTCCCTTTTCCCAGTATCTGTTGTACCCTTCAGACTCCATTTTCTCTTTCAAGTTCTAACACTAAGGAGTCAAGGCGATGTTTGCACATGTGGGTCTCATTTATTTTTAGTTTTTTGAAGAACATCCACACAGATTTCCTTGTAAAACTATTGAAGAATGGTTCCTTTTTTCCCTGAGGCTCACTAGTCTTACTAGTCATTTGTACTTCTTCTGAGCAGTTTCTATTCATTTAAATCATCTATTTTTTTGCTGGATTATTTTAAGATCTAATTATTTGAGTATTTCATGTATTCCAGATATTAGTCCTCTGTAGCAATAGTAGTTGCTGTTCGGCTACAATATGTAGCCAAATTTTGGTTTGGCTCTTCTCTTTAATTTCTGTTTTAGTATTTAGATATCTGATCCACTTTGATTTTGCTTTAATACATGATGAAAGATATGGGTCAAGACTTGGCGTGGTGGCATGTGCCTGTAATCCCAGCACTTGGGAGGCTGAAAACAGGAGGATCACTGCAAGTCTGATCTACACAGTGAGACCCTGTAGACCCTGTACTAAAAAATACCAAAAAAAAAAAAAATAAATAAAAAAAGCTATGGGTCAAGATCAGTGTTCTACATATGTATAACCAGTTTTAATAGCACCATTTATTAAGAGAATGATTTTTTTCTCCAATCTATGTTTTGTAACCTTTGCCAAAGGTTATATGACTGAATAGACCTGAGGTTTATCTATCTCTCCTATTATTTTCTACTGATGTGTATGTCTGTTTCTGTGTCAGTATCATGCTGCTTTTATCAATGTGGCTTTGCAATGTAACTTGAAATCTCGGATTGTGATGGCTCCTGCCTTGTTCTCTCCCAGCCAGGGTTGCTGGGCTGCTCAGAATCTCTTCTGGTTCTATAGAACTTTTAGGATTATACTTTTCTAATTTTTGATATTTTGATTGTGATTGTATTTTACTGTATCTATATATTATTTTAATAGTATGTCTCATTTCACATTCTGAAATGAGATTTGTTTCCAATTTTTTAATCTCTTTTTCAATCTATTCTCTTCAGAGCAGTATTGTTTTTATTACAGAGGACTTTCATTTCCATAGTTACATTAATTTCTAAATATTGACATTTTTTTCTGTGTTGGTGTGAATGTGGTTGCTTTCCTAATTTCTTTCTCAGTGGGTTTATTACTGGTATACAAAATAGGTTTCTGTATGTTGATTTTATATCCTGAGACACTACTCAATTTAGTTATTGCTTTAAGGAATATTTTGGTGGAATCACTGAGGCCAGGGATAGTTCAATGGCATAAGTGCCTACCTGGCAAGCATAAGGTCTTGAGTTTGAACCCTGATACCAAAAAATAAAAGTAAAAATTTGTGGAGTAACTATCAATGGTAAGCACCTACCTGGCAAGAAAGCACAAGGACCTGAGTAAGATCCCCAGTACTGCATGCCATGCCAGCCCTGGAACCCTGGCACTCAGTGCCACCCTGAAACCAGGCAGAGTGGTGCACATGTGTAATTCCAGTGATGGAGAGGTTGAGACAGGAGCATCACTACAGGTTCAAGCTGCATAGTGAAACCCTGTAGGAAAGAAAGAAAGAAAGAAAGAAAGAAAGAAAGAAAGAAAGAAAGAAAGAAAGAAAGAAAGAAAGAAAGATTTTTTAAAAAATTAAAACATCACATTGTGTGTACAGACTGTTCAACTTCTTTCTCATATGTATCCTTTTTATCTCATTCTCTTATCTGATTTTTCTAGCTAAAGTTACGAGTATTATATTGAACATGAATAGTGATAATGAACATACTTTTTTTGTTTTTTAATTTAGATAGAAAAACTTTCCCAGTTTTTCCCCATTATTATCATGATGGTAACAGGGTTGTCATAAATGCCTTTCATTAAATTGAGATAAGTCCTTCCTATAAACAATTTTCTTGAAGTTTTTTTAAGTTTTTGAGAATGGTTACTAGGTTTTTATGAAAGCTTTTCCAGTATCTATTGAAACTATACTGTGATTTTTATCTTTGCTTCTTCTCATAGTTTATTTTTTCATGTCCCTCTGCCTAAAGCCTCATGCACCCAGAGGTTGTTCTTTTTGGAGGCAGTTGGATCATGAGGGTGTAATACTCACTGGTGAGTTGAGTCAGCGTAAGTATAGTTGACTTGCTGTTAGAAGGTACAATCTAGTCAGAAGAGGTACATCACTGAGAGTGTGGCTTGTAATGATATATCTCCCCCTCAAACTCCTGGAATCTCTCTCTCTCTCTCTCTCTCTCTCTCTCTCTCTCTCTCTCTCTCTCTCTCTCTCTCTCTCTCTCTCTCTGTTTTCTACCACCATCCCTTGGACTCTTTCCCCTCTGAAATCTCCTTCTTCCATATGCCCCTGCTATGAATCAAGCCAACTGTGGGCAAGAACCTCTGCAAACTGTGAGCCAAAATAAACCTTTCCTCCTTAGAGTTGTGGGTGTTGAGTATTTTGTCTCAGCAGGAAAATGACTAAGACACTTCTGTTTATGTATTACATTTATAGATTTCTGTTGGGCTATCCTTGCATCCTACAGATAAAGCCTAATTGATCATAACATATGGTCTTTTTTAATGACTTTTTTGAATTCTATTTACCAGTATATTGCTTGTTTATTTTATTTTGTTTTGTTTGAGACATAATCTTGCCATATACTTGAGTTTGTATATTTTGTTTATTCTTCTGAAGAACCAACTCTTCTTTTCACTGTTCTTTATATTACTCATTATATATTTTTAATTTTAAAAAAATGAAATACAAAACAATGACACAAAATTTCAAAGCAAGATACTAGGACAGCAACAATGATTAGTACATTGCTTATTCTTATCTTTAAAGAGATGCTCAGATTAAAAGCTATAGGCATGATCCCTGGCACCACATGCCGTGGAAGCCCCATACCCTGACACACTGATCTGGCCACAGAGGCACAAAAAAGGAGTTTGGGGGGGCCTCAGGTGTATAATCCCAGAACTAGAGAGGCTGTAGCAGGAGGATCACTACTGGTCAGGGCTACATAGTGAGGCCCTGTACCAAATACATAAAAGAATACAAAAATAAAAGCTATAGGCATGAAAAATTGATCGAATAATAGAAGCACAAATCCTTCCAATGAACCAATAGAAATTATCAGTATAGCTGTCTCAGTTACTCTTCTCTCATAGCTGGGACAAATACCCGACACCCAGAGTGAAGGAAGGAAAGGTTTATTTAGCTAACAGGTTATGCAGGTTTCACCCCATACTCAGATGGCTCCAAGGCAGAGTGGCACATGGCAGAGAACAACCTTTCGTGGTGGTGGCAAAGAGCAAGAGCAAAGGCAAAGACTAGCAGCAACAATGGCACAGCCACAGAAAGCAAGTCTGTCTTCCTTCTGTTGCAATCAGGCTATGCATCCCAGGCTGGGTGTAGCATTCACACCCATAATCCCCGTGGATCTTGAGTTAATCACAAACTGCAGAAGTCCACCCCAGGACTGCATGGGGGACAACTAGACACAAACCATAACAGTACATTAAACATATGTATATTTACTTTTCCTTCTTTTCTCCTTTCCACATCCCAGTTTCTCTTTCCTTTTGAACAGGTTCTTCCCATTTTACAATATCTATTGTACATTTTGGATTTTAGTTAGTATTTCAGCTTCTTACACTAGAGAGACGATGCACTGTTTACACATGGGAGGCTGATTGATTTCACTGACAAAGAAGACTATTGATATTTGAGTGTTGATTTTGCATCCAGATATGCTACTGAATTTGGTGATTAAATGTAGAAATCATTTAGTAGAGTTTTCTGGGTCTTCTCTGTAGAGTATCATGTCATTCTGTAAATAATGATAATTTCACTTCTTTGATTCTTATCCTTATTTCTTTTGTTTCTGTGTCTTGCTAGTTGTTCTGGATAAGGTTTCCAGAACTATACTGAATGGGAGTGGTGATAGTAAACATCCTTGTCAGATTCTTGACTTTAGAGTAAAAGCTTTCAGTTTTTGTCCATTTAATATGATGCTAGCTGTTTGCTTGTCATAAATGGCTTTAATCAAGTTGAAATAAAAACCATATATTCTGATTTTCTATAAGATTTCTATCACGAATGAGTGTTGGGCTCTGTCAAAAGCTTTTTCTGCACCTAATGAGATGATCATGTGATTTTTGTCATTGGTTCTATTGATATGGTATAAATTTATTGATTTGCATACTTGAATTCAACCATACTTGAATTCCTGGAATGAATTCTACTTGGCCTTGGTGTATAATCTTCTTTATGATTTGCTGTATATGTTCATTGGGGAGACTGGCATGTAGTTTTCTTTCTATGGTTGTGTCTATCTCTGGTCTGGGTATCAGAGTAATACTTGTCCCCAGAAATTAGGATTTGGGGCCCAAGAGATGGTTCAGTGGAATAAGTGTTTCCCTAGCAAGTGCAAGGGTCTGAGTTCAGTCCTTGGTTCTGTCAAAAAAAAAATCAGAAATTAGGAAGAATTAATGTCCTTGAATTTCATCAAAGATTTTGAGGTGTACTGATATTAAATCTTCTCTAAATGTCTTGCAGAATATAGCAAATCCATCAGGACTTGGGATTTCCATTAGTAAGTTTTTAAATACATTTTCAGTTTCATTAACTGATATTGAGTTGTTCAAAATTTTTACATCCTCTTGATTCAGCTTTAGTAGTTCACACATATCTAGGGATCAGTAGATTTTTTCTGTGCTTACTTTCCTATGACAGTAAAGGTTTTCAAAGTATGTATTAATGATCTTCTGAATTTTCACAAGATCTGTAGCTATTGTACCCTTTTCCTCCCTCAGTGCCTGAATTTGGGTCTTTCCTTTCTTTTATAAAGTTGGCTAAGGGTTTATCAATTTTATTTATTCTTTTAAAAAAACCAACTCTTAATTCATTAATTCTTTGTATTGTATTCTTGGTCTCCATTGCATTGATTCATGCTCTGATCTTTATACTTTTCTCTCTTGTATGAGCTTTGGGCTTATCTTCTCTTCTTTTTCTAGAAGCTTCAGGTGTAACATTAGCTTGTATATTTATGCACATTCTTTTTTCCTGATGTGAGAATTCCCCACTATAAATTTCCCTCTTAGGATTGTTTTCCTTGCATCCCATAAATTGAAGGATGTTGTGTCTTCTCTCTTGTTTAGTTGTAGATATTGTTTAATTTCTTCTTTAATTGCATCTGTCAACCACTGGTTATTTAAGGGAGTGTTATTTAATTTCTGTGTGCTTATGGAGATTTTGTGGGGGGGTTGCCATTAATTTCCTGTTTCAGGACTGGTGAGATAACTCAGTGGACTCAGCACCTGTTAGGCATGCACAGGGACCAGGGTTTGGTCCCTGGCCCTGGGCATGCCGAACTGGCCACTGAGTATGGGCATGGTGTTGCACACCTGTAATCCTACCTCTGGGGAAGCTGAAAACAAGAGGATCATTATGAGTCCAAGCTGTGTAGTGAGAGCCTATATTAAATACATTAAAAATAAAAATTAAAAAATTATCTTATTTTATTGCACTATAGCAGATAATATGCATAGGACAATTTCACTTATTTTTCATTTACTTAAGCATGTTCTGTAGGACAAGATATGGTCTATTTTAGAGAATGTCCCTCATGCAGCTTATAAGAATGTGTATTTTAATGGTGTCAGATGGAATACTCTAAAATCACCTACTAAGCCCATTTATTCACAGTATTGGTTCTGTTCTTTATTTCTTTGCTTATTTTTTGTCTAGTTCACCTGTCTATTTATGACACTGCAGTATTAAGATGTCTCATTACAAGTATGTTATTGCTTGTCTTAATGTCTATTAATACTTGTTTTATATAGTTGGATTCTGCTACATTTTGGTGCATATATATACATGACTGTCATCTCTTCCCATGGCAGGTTTCCCCTAGCAAGTATGTAGCGACCTTCTTCCTCTATTTTGATGATTGTTACTTTGAAGTTCACATTGTCAAAAGAATAGTTATCCCTACTTTTTTCTGAGTTCCTGTTGCATGGAAGATCGTTTTCCATTCTTTGAATTTCAGTCTACGAATTTGTTTTTGCATTAAATGTGTTTCTTGTACACAAAATATTGCTGAAATTTGTTTCTTGATCCACTCCAACAGTCCGCTTCTTTTGATGTGTGAATTGAAGACATTTACATTGATGGTTAGAACTGATATGTATTAACCTATCATTGTCCTGATATTTTCCTGCTCTTGGTTCCCTGTTCTTCTCCTCTATTTAATTGCTTGCTCTGCTTGCTGGTTTCTTTCTGTTGTTGTTGTTGTTGGAACTGTGATCACTTTTTTCTCTGTTTAGAATAACTTCAGAGAACAGGGTTGGTTTGATTGTCATGAATTTCTTCAGTTGGTCTTTGGCTTGGAAGTATCTTATTTCTCTGCTAATTTTGAAAAATAGTTTTACAAGATACATCAATCTGGATTGAAAGTTTTCTTTCAGGACTTGAAATACTTTATTGCAAACTCTTCTTGATTTGATGGTTTGTGTTGAGAAGTCTCCCCTAATTCTGATAGGCTTTCCTTTATAGGTGATCTGTTTCTTTTGTCTACCAGATTTCAATAGTTGGTTCTTAAGCTGAATTTCTGGAATCTTGATTATTATATGTCTTGGTGTGGTTTGATTTTGATTATAGCTATTTGGAGTTTTATATGCTCCATTTATTTATATATTGAATTCTATATCAATGCTTGGAGATTTTTCTGCCATAATTTATGTGAAAAGGTTTTTTTATAGCATTTAGTCTGTCTCCAGCTTTCTCATTGAACCCAATGAATCTTATGGTATTCTGTGCATCAACTTAGATTTATTTTTCATGATCTCACTATTTTTAAGGTATCTGTTTTCTCACTAGCTGCAATTCTATCATCAAAATCTGGAATTCTGTCCTCTCTATTCAATCATCATATATACTTTTAATAGAGGTTTTAATCACTTGGATTGCTTTTTGGACCTGTTTCTTGACAGTTCCATTTTTCCCTGTCTGGTATTTTTGTTTCCATCATTTTCCTAGCCTTGCATCTAGCTAATCTATCTTTTTAACTGTGTCTCCTCTAATGTCTTCGATCTTAACTGTTATTTCTTTTTGTTCCTGAAGGATTATTTTTTCTGAAGCCTGTTTCACTTTTTTCTCACTCTGTTACCATGAGTTCAGAAAGTTCCAGTGTTTGGCTTCCAAATTTGTCAATTTCGCTGTGTTCTGGGTTTGTCCTCTATGGGCTGGGGGCTAGAGTTGCATTTTGTTTCTGCCTCTTGTCGTTTTTCTATTTTCTGTTTTTTATTTTATTTTCTAAGTTGATGCAGTCAATTTCTTATGATTGCTTTAGCACTAGTGTTGAGTCTTCCTTAGGGCATATCTGTGCTGTGGGGATGTCCTCTATGTATAGGTGATTCTTTATAACTATCCCAAGAGCCTACTTTCCCAATTTGTAAAGTATACAAAGTAACTATTTGGTTCAGCACCCAACCCTTTGGTACTGGATTATGGTGGTAATTATGACACCATACAAACACAGTATTATCACCCAGGGGGAAAAACCTGATTATAAATTTTTTATTCATTTATTTATTTGATACAGGGTCCTTCTATGCAGTTCAGACTCATAGTGATCCTCTTGTATCAGCCTTCCCAGGGCTAGGATTGCAGACATGCACACCATACCTGGGTTTGGGCCCAACATGGCACACCTGGGCGAGCACAGCATGCAGTACCAGGGATCAAACTCAGGTCCTTGCACTGGCCAGGAGGTGCTTAGACCACCGAGCTGTCACCTCAGCCCAAAAAAACTGATTATAACATATACAAAATCCTGGCTAAAGTAGCACAGGTAATAATAATAGTTTCAAGTACAACTTAACACTGACAAACAATGGGGACCACTAGCCTGCTACTTCCAACCACAGGAGAGAATACTAAAGCTATATAACAAAATCAAACATATACCTTGTACTTGTAGGCAGTGATTTTCCTCTTAGTGGAGTGAATTTATGCTATTGCAAGCAATGTGGGGATTAACATGTACAAGGGACAGGATAAAGTGATGAATGAGGTCAAGCATAGTAGAGTCAAGGCTGGAGATCATAGGATGATCGCCAGAGTTTGGGAAACTGGAGGACACAGGAGGAAAAGAATGAAGTAGAATGTTAGGGAGCAATCAGAGATGGGAGAGAAAATGTTTACTAACTTGAAAGTTTAAATTCAAAAAGTAGTCACGGAAAGAGAAAGAGAAGATCAAAAGAAAAAAATTAAAAAATAGGTAAGAAACCTAAACAGTGAATAAGAGGAAGAAAAAAAAACAAAAAGAAAAAAAGTTGCCCTGAGAAAGAGAGTAAAGAAAAATATCCTGAAACAAAATATCAGAAAAAAACAAGAGGACTTCCAAGCAGATAAGAAAAAGATAGCCACTCAGACAAACAAGAGATAATAAAAGTTCTATGATGATGCTCATTTCAGATCCCAGAAATGTGCTGTATACTACAGCCAAGTTTACCATGGGAAAGTGCTGTGTTTGGAGCTAATATTGGCCTCTGGGTGTGAAGGCTGGGGCTGGCCTTCTGCTGGTGCAGCTCTCCAGAGCCCACAGCTGGCTCCTTGCTGTGCCTCAAATACTTCTGTGTTGTTGGTCTCTCTGATTATTCCACACATTAGGATGGCTGTCCTGGGTCTCAGGGTTCCAGTCCTTATGTTTCTTTTTGTGTGCACTGAGGGTTGAAAGCAATTAGAGAAGAAAGACTTCGTTGCTAGTATGAAGAGCTCATTAGTATATGTATGCTTTCCAGTTCTGTGGTCTTAGCTTGTTTTGCATTTTCATATTTACCTACCTCTTCAACTTACCCACTTTGATTAGTCAGACTCAGTCACTGTTTCTCAAGAAAAAGCTTTCTACCAATGATATGATGTCAACACATCCAACTATATACATCAAGCATGTACATTGAACTTACCTTAAAATAACTTTAGCCATTTCTTATTGACTCTTAGAGTGTGTACTATATACTTCTGATAGACTTAGAGATATATGAAAGGAGGAAAAAGTGCAATTCAGTAAAAAGCAGAAAAAAGAAACATCAATAGGTGAAAAACAAACACCATATCAGACTCTGCTAGAATCATTTTATATCTAGAGTAAAGGACTAGTGGTGAGTTTGAGTCAATATCTATAGGAGCATTCAGAGGGAGAGAAGTGTAGTTAGAGACTAGAAGAAGCTGTTATATTGTCATAACCTATTAATTTGTTGATACATCCTTTATATCTAAATTTTCTGTGTTATACTCTAGTTTACCCTGACATGACAGAGAAAGGTACTATTTAAACTAAAGCACTAGTTGATTGTTGTTCTTTGTGTATACACTTTGGCAGATTAAAAGAGTAAAGAAAGGAATGGAAAATAGGAGTGAGAGAGAAAAGGAGAGTGGGAAAAACATAGTAAGTCTGCTTACAAAGGTCTCCGTCCCTCACTGTTGCCACCTTGCCAGCCTTGATGGTTTCTCTATTCTTATGGTCCTAGAGTTATGTGAAGTTATGACTTCATTTTATGTGTCAACTTACCTTGGCTAAGAAATGTCCAGAGAGCTTGAAAATTATCTCTCGGTACATCCTTGCGGGTTTTTCAGGCAGAGATTAACCTTTAAGTCAGTAGACTCAGAAAGATCCCCTCCCTAGGCAGCAGCACACATAGAATAAGACAGAAAGGGGGAAAATTCACTCCCACTGCATTGACTGGTCCTCTATATCCTCCTCCAGGCTTCAGACGTTAGACATCTGTGATTCTGGTTCTCGGGCCTTTGGACTTGGACTGGTTCTTAAGCTATTGACATCAGCTTGTCTATGGGACCTCACATTGGAAGTGGCAGTTATATCACCACACACATGCCCTGATTCTGAGCCCTTTCATCTCGAACTGAATGACACTCCTAGGTTGCCGGTTCTCCAGCTTGCAGATGGGCGATGGCAGATCCTAGGATGACTAAACTTCCATATTCATGTGGAGCAAGTCCTCGGAATAAGTCTTTCTATAGAACTATTTGTCTGTTTAATCTATTTTATTGATTCTGTTTCTCTGGAGAACATGAATATAATTTCTCCCTCAATAAGTAGGTTTTAATAGAATTTTTGTTATCTTAATGCAATCTGTCTTGTAACTGACCATTGCATATCTCTCTGTCTCTCTGTCTCTCTGTCTCTCTCTCTCTCTCTCTCTCTCTCTCTCTCTCTCTCTCTGGTACTAGGGATTGAACTCAGGATCCTGCACTTGCCAGGCAGGCACATTTCTTACATTTCTTGAGACTTAACATATTTGCACTTTTGTGCTATATTAATGGCTGCTTCATATACACCATGCTTGGTTGTGTTTTTTTTTTCTTTGCTTTGCTATATTTCTTCAATTTGCTGAAGTTTCTTATTATTTTTCCCTGATGGTATTGAAAATTATGCAGTTTATCTCAGTTCTTCAATTAGTTAGCTACAAATGTAATACAAAAATTATCTCTTCATGGTTCATCTTTAGTTTGTGTTGTTGTTTGAGCTAACTTTATTGGTACACTTTAGATAGACATAATGATCATGCCTGTTGTAGAGAATTTGTACCAGTGCATCATACATCATTATTCTTCTTTATTCCCCCATTTGTCTCCTCCTTTCAACCCATCTTCTCTTCTTTATTTGCAACAGCTTTGTTTCCATTTATTCCTTATATTCTCTCTTCTCTTCCTGTCCTTTCATATTCATTATTTAGTATTGTATTGTTTAATTTGCATTGATTTAACACAAATATTGTGTTTAGTATTCTATTAATGTCTACAGCTAAGTTATTTTTCCCGTCATCCTCTAAGCATAGCAAGAAGCCCTGCAGTGCTATCTCCTTTCTTCCTCTAGCTCTCTAACTCTATACCTCTCTCTTAATCTCTCTACCTCCCATCTCTCATGTTGAGAAGGCCTGAATCTTGTTTATAAGCATTCATTCTAACCTAAACATAAATAGTGGGGTTTTTTCTTTTTGTAATTTCTATTTATATTCCAAATTTTATTCTTCCATTTATTTTTAAATTTTTGAAGTAGAACTTCTAAAACCTGGACGCACTTTGAGGTTACAGTGGCTTATAGTAAATTTGGGCTCCTTGATGGTGTGTGGGCCTCAGACATGAATAATTTCAGTTTCTTTGAGCATTTTTGCCTTGAACATTTTCTCTCAGAACTTCAAAGTATCATTTGATCTTCTTGTAATACTAAAGAAAAACTTGAACTCAATCTGATTAGCTTTCATTTTATGGCTTCTGTTTCTTTTAACTCATCATATTTTCAGGATTGTTTTCTTGGTACCATGTAATTTGCCGTAATGAGCATGTATGTGTTTCCAATGGCTCTTTTGATCTCAAAATGCAAAACTGCTTTCAACTTTTATGCATTTATTCATTTATTTAATCCATCCTTCTGTCTATCTCTCTGTCTCAAGCTGCAATCTATCTATTTAGTGTTTCCCCTCAGCTTTTTTCCAGGTTTACTTCTGTTTTGCTTTGTTGTGCCTTTCTGTGTGTGTAGCTGAGTCTGTGTCTGTGTGTGCATTACTGAGAATTAATTCAAATATGTAACACTGAGCCACATTTCCTGCAAATTTATTTTGCTTTTATTCCTGAAACTTCCATTAATGAATATTGAGACTCCTAAATTACCTGGCATGGCTCTTAACATTTTTAAGTACAGTATTTTTACTTCTTTTTCTTTAGACTTTTTTTATTTTTAAAGAGAGTACAAAATAGTATAAAAACAGAAAAATTACAAATGATACGCAATTTAACTAAACAAAATAATATGAATTTCACAGTATTTGTTGTGATGCATAGTGTTGTCTTCAAATTAGTTGTTCATATTACCAAATATATGCATGCAAAATTGGAAGGAAGGCCAGCCAACTAGGTCAGCAGGTTAAAGTGCCTGCATAGGCAGATTCAAGGACAGGGGTTTGATCCCCAGCATGCTGCACTGACCCCGTCTCCAGGGCAAGCTGAGACTTGAGACTGAGTTTGGTGGCACATGCCTGTAATCCCAGCAATTTGGAGGCTGAAAACAAGGAGGATCAATATGAGTCTGATCTGTGTAGTGAGACCCTGTAGACACTGTACTAAATACATAAAAATTAAAATAATAATAATAATAATTGGAAAAAGAAAGAAAAAATATATAAGAAATTAAGAGAAAAAGGTAAGAAGTTGAAATAAGGAGACGAAACAAATTAATCATTAACTATGCCTTTCCATAGACCAGAAGAAATCCATAGTACAGTTGTCTAAATCATTCTGCTTCCATAAATAAATCTCTTTCTCCCACTCCCTCTCCTGTCCTTCTCCTCAGCCCAGTAATTTCTTCCTTTTGAACAGATTCATTCCCTTTCCCCAATATCTATTGTATTATTCAGATTTAATTTTTTTTCAGGTTCTCACACTAAGGAGACAATACAATGTTTACATATGTGGGCTTGATTTATTTCACTTAAAAATAAGGTCTCTTGTTGCATACATTCACTGATAAAAGCCTCAAATTTATCCTTGTTTATAGTTGAACAATATTCCATTGTATAAAAATACTACATTTTCTTTATTAATTCCTCTGGCGATGGGCATTTGGGCATTCCAAGATTTAACTATGACAAATTGTGTTGCTATAAACATAGGTGCACATATATCACTGTGTATGAGTTTTTCAGTTCTTCTGACAAAATACTCAGGAGGGGAATAGTAGGGATGAACATAACTTCCAATCCTAGACTTTTGAGGAATCTCCATATTCATTTCCATAGTGGTTGTACCATTCTGCACTCCCACCAACAGTGGACAATTGTTTTCTTTTTCACCAGAGCCTCTCTGGCATTTGTTATTGGCTAACTTCTTGGCGATAGCTATTCTATCTAGGGTGAAATGGAACCTCAGTGTTGTTTGTTTGCTTGTTCTTATTTAGTACAAGGTCTACAGGGTCTCACTACACAGCTCAGATTCAGTGATTCTCCTGTTTTCAGCCTCCCAAGTTCTGGGATTACAGGTATGCAACACCACGCCTAGTGTCAATCCCTATCTCAGCACACCCTGAGGGCCAGGATGACACAGCACTCTGGGGGATTGAAACTCTGTCCCAGCATCTGCCTAAGCAGGTGCTTTAATCCACTGAGTTATCTGGCCGGCCCTTCAGTGTTGTTTTAATTTACATTTCTTTAATGACCAATGATGTTGAATTTTTTTTATATATTTACTTTCCATTTTCATTTCTTCTCCTGAGAAGTGTATATTCATCTCAGATGCCCATTTTTTATTGAATCTTTTAATCTGAGAGGACTGATTTTTCAAAATTCTTTATTTGTTCTATATAGAAAGCTTTTGTCAGGAGGACAGTCCACTATACATTTTTCTTAGTTGATGGGTTTTCTTTTAACTCTGTTGGAGATTTTCTTTGAAGTGTAGAAACTTTTCAAAACTATGAGATCCCGGTTATTGATTCTTTGAAATATTTTCCATGAAGTTTGGTTTTCATTCATTAACTCTCTACCAACTCCTATGTCTTTAAGATTTTTACCTATATTTTCCTCCAGGAGATTTAATATTTCTGTTTTGATGTTTAAATCTTTGATTCATGCTAACTGTAGTGTAGTGCACGGTGATAGACACGGTTCTAACTTTAGTCTTTGACATGTGGAAAGCCAGTTTTACCAGCACCATTTATTAAAGAGGGTATCTTTCTTCCAGTAAACCTGTTTGTCCCCTTTATCAAAGATAAGATGGCTGAGTGTGTTTGCAGCTGTGTTGGCATCTTCTAATCTATTCCATTGATCCTCAGATCTGTCTCTATGGCAGTACCATGCTGATTTTATCACAGTAGCTTTATAGTATAATTTCAGGCTTGGGATTGTGATTCTTCTGCCTTTCCTTTGTTTCCCAGGATTTCTTTTGATATTCTTGGCCTCTTCACATTCCAGATGAATTTCAAGAATGTTTTATCTAGCTCTGTGAGGTATACTAATGGTATTTTAATTGGGATTGTGTTGAATCTGTATAACAATTGTGGGAGTATGGCCATTTTCACAGTGCTTGTTTTTTCTATCCAGGAGCAATGAATACCTTTCCATTTTCTGAAATCATCTTCAATCTCTTTTCTCAGAGTACCACAATTTTTACTATGTCAGTCTTTACTTCCTTTGTGAGATTGGCTCCTAAATATTTCATTTCTTTGGATGTTATTGTAAAAGGCATGGTTTCCCTAATTTCTCTCTCAGTGGATTCATTCTGTACAAAAGTACTATTGATTTTTGAGTGCTGATTTTATGTATTTATTTATTTATTTTGTATTTAGGACAGAGTCTACAGGGTCTCAATCCATAGATTGGACTCATAGTGGTCCTCCTGCATACAGCTTCCCAGGTGCTGGTATTACAGGTGTGCACCACCATGCCCAGTCTCCAATGCTGTCTCAGTGCACTCCAGGAGTTGGGCTGGCAGGGCAGGACTGAAGACCAAACTCCCAGCCCCTGTGTTTACCTAAGCAGACACTTTAATCCACTAAGCTATTTGGCTGGCCCTTTGAGTGCTGACTTTATATCCCACTACTCTACTGAATTTACTTATTAAATGTATAAGTCTTTTGGTGGAGTTTTTGAGTCTTCTATGTAGAGTATCATGTCATCTGCAAATAACAATAACTTCACTTCTTCTTTTACAATCCTTATTCATTTTATTTGTCTCTCTTGTCTACTTGCTCTGGCTGTTTCCAGAACTACACTGAATAGGAGTGGAGAAAATGGACATCCTTGTTCCTGATTTTAAAGTGAAATCTTTCAAGTTTTGCCCATTTAGTATAATGTTGGCTGTTGGCTTCTCATAGATGGCTTTTAGCAGGTTGAGATATAGATCATCTATTCCAGTTTTCTGTAGGGTTTTTATCTTGAATGAGTGTAGAACTTTTTCAAAAGTTTTTTTCTGTGTCTACTGAGATCACCATGTGGTTTTTGTTCCGGGCTTTATTGATGTAGTGTATTACATTTATGACTTTGCATATTTTTTATGTATTTAGTACAGGGTCTACAAGGTCTCATTATGTAGATAAGACTCATAATAATTTTCCTATTTTCAGCATCCCAAGTGCTGGGATTACAGGCACATCCCTCCATGCCCAGTCTCAATCACCATCTCTGGGCCAACCAAATAGCTCAGTGGATTAAAGTACCTGCAAGCAGACACAGGGCTTGGGGGTTCAATCCCCAGGCCTGTTGTGCTTGTCCTGCCCTCAGGGCACACTGAGACAGCAATTGAGACTGGGCATGGTGGTGCACACCTGTAATCCCCACACTTGGGGGAGGCTGTAAACAGGAGAATCACTATGAGTCCAATCTAGTAGTGAGACCCTGAAAACCCTGTAGACCCTCCCCTAAAATACAGGAAAAAAAATCAATCACCACCTCAGCATGCCCAGAGACAGACCAGCAGAACATCGAACCCCAGTCATTGCACTCTGCCTAGGCAGGTGCTTTAATCAGCTGAGCTATTTTGCAGACCCTTGGATTCACATATGTTGAACCATCCCTACCTTCCTGGGATAAATATCACTTGTTTGTGATATATAATCTTCTTGATTATTTGCTTTATTCTTTTTTATGTATTTGGTACAGAGTCTCACTATGTAGTTCAAACTCATAGTCATTCTCCTGTTTTCATCCTCTTCAGTGCTGGGATTACAGGCATGTGCCACCATACCCAGTCTGATTTGATGAATTCTGTTTGTTAGTATTTTATCAAGGATTTTTGCATCTATGTTCATTAAAGAGGTTGACTTATAGTTCACTTTTTTAGGCAGATCTGTCTTTGGTTTTGACATCAGAGTAATACTTGTCTCTAGTACTGAGTTTGGGAGAATTTCTGCTCTTTCAATTTCATTGAAGAGTTTGAGAGGAGTTGGCATTAAATCTTTTCTAAATTTCTTATAGAATTCAGCTATAAATCCATCAGGACCTGGGCTTTTCTCTTTTGGTAGGTTCTTTAAGGTTCCTGAAGCATCTTCCAGGTACTCGTTTTCAGGTTCTTGTGGCAGTCTTCCTGGGTGATGACAGGTGGGCAGGACTCAGCTGAGTTCCAGAAAGGGTGATGTGGTCAGGGAAAGCCTCAGCAGGTGTCCTTGGCAGTCCTCCACACAAGTGCCAGTAGCCAGGGCTCAGCCAAGTTCCATCAAGCATGAGGTTGGAGCTGGGAAAGGCCCACTGAGTCCCCCTGGCAGTCTCCTAGGTGAGGATGTGCAGCTGGGACTCAGAAGAACTCTGGTAATGGTGAGGGTGTTGTGACTAGGCCTACCAGGTCTCCCCTTCAGTCTGAGGATGGTCAGCTGAGACTCAGAAGAACTCAGTGATAGGGGGTGCAGGGCTAGAGCAACTACATTTTTTTAAGCAGCCTATATGTCTATCAACAGATTCATGCATAAAGAAAATGTGGTATTTGCATAAATGGAGTACTACTTTGTCATAAAGATAAACTTAAATCATTTGTATGAAAATGGATGCACCTTGAGACTATAGTGTTAAGTAAAATAGGTCAGACATAATCTTAAATATTACATGGTTTCTCTTTTATGGGAAACTGAATACATAAGTGAAGCACAAAGTAAAGAAAATAGGAAGTAACAAGATAGGCCTTTCTAAAATGTGAAGGGGTTCAAGAGATAGAGGTATGTAGTGGTTGATTGATTATGTCAACTTGAAAAGCTAAGAGCTTAACTAAATGGCTCAGCAATTCCATACCCTAGTGTGTGGAGGCCCCATCCTAGAGTGACTCATTTCTTAAAAGAAAATGAGGAAGGTTGGAGGGTCCCATTCTTCCTTGGAGGAGCTCCCATCTTCACCATCAGCTTGGACATCATCTCTTGGCTCTAGCTCAAACTCTTGGATTCTGCCTTGCCTTCAGCCTTCTGGTGTAGACTCATCGGTCTTCCATTGTACACCCATCAGTTTCCTGATATGGACTTGCATGGAACGCTGCAGTGAGCTCTAGACCTTAAACTGAATCCTTCAGTCTCCAGGATGCAAATGCCCTCTGTGTGCTTCCTTATCTGACTCTGTGGGTGACCATTGTAAGCCAATCTAGGAATTTCTTATACATTGGTACATCTTGTGCTATATCTGTACCTCTAGTAAAACCCTGACTGATACAAGGTAGGTTGAGAAAGGAGAAAAGAATGAGATTTTAAGAAAGAATTAAGTTGTGTTTATACATGTACTAACTCTCCACAAGGAATGCAATTATGTGTGTGAACTCATAAAAATAAAAAATGAATAAAATCTGTTTAAACTCTTCAACTGCATTTTTAACTCCCTAGCAGCCTCCCTATATTTCTGCATAGTTTACATGATGTAGCCCAATCTTACTTGTTCAAGAAAAGTGAAGCATTAAAAATTCCTTTTTGCTTCAAAATGCCTTATACTACCAATAAAAAAAGTTTTATTCTATAAATGATCTGTGGTAATGAGAAGGCTACGTTAAGAAGTTGGAATTTATCTAACAAAGCACAGTGTGGTAGGGGAAGAGGCCAATACCAAATCAGGTAAAATGAACCCATGTATTCCTGCAAAACTTGCTATGAATACCCCTACCCAGTCCAGTGGCAGTTGAGAGGAGGACAGTCATATGCCCATGCAGCAAAACTGAACCACAAGAACAGAAATCCATGAAAAATAAGTCACTGATTCCTTGATTTGAGATAAACAAGGGGTCCTTCCAGAAATCTTAACTAAAGCAGAGTTCATAAACTGAGATTGTCTATCAGAGAACAGGGCTGAAGGCCTCAGAAGTCTGATCATTCAGGAGCCTGGATTTTAGAAGCCCAGAGTTTAATAAAGACAACACCATTTCCAAAAAGGATTTCAATATACACTGAGACCCAGGACTGCTCTCACCATGCAGCCAGACCTACAGCCTCCGGCAGAACAAATGGGTTTATGCTGCCAAAGAGCCAGGAAAGAAGAATGGATTCCTCAGGCACACACAACAATGGCAGCATCCCTTTTCCACCTCAGGATGCTCATAGTAGGCAGTTAGTTACCAGCTACAGATGGGGCTTCTCTGAGGAAGCAGTAAAGAAAAGATATAGAGAGAAGTGTTAGGGAAGTGCCTTAGAGGATTCAATATGGAAAACTGACACAAACTTATTAAAGCATACCTTCCACTTTTCGGAGTTAGTGTCAAATTCACAATATAAATTCTTGCTCCAGCTATGTGAGAAGCTGCATGGGGAATGTTGGATAGGAAATTCACACACCATTGGCAGTCACGTAAATATACTCCTGAACCCAACCTTCTCCTATCGAAAAGCCCTCCAAGACATCTCGTATGTAATAGAAGACATAAAAGGAAGAGCAGCACATCTCATCCAGTGATGGCGAGATGATGATTATATCTGCCCTAGAAATAGAGCTTAGTCTCCCAAAAAAGTTTCAAATGTTTTCTCTTGCCACTCATATTAAAGTGGTTTCTGTGTTTGCCATCTCTCAGACATGGTCTTATGCCAAACAGCCTAAGGTTATTTTGCTTAACTCAGAAATCGTGAATTTACAAAGTGCATCTCTGCCAGCAGCCCTAATATCACCAAGGAACACCAGATAATGCTAGACACCAATAGCTGACACACCCAGCAACTGACCATTGCCGCTACCAACTGCCACCATCTGGTGCCAGTTTTTGCTGAACATCATAGGTCAGCTCTGCTGAGTGCTGATCTCTGCTACTGATCTTCCTTGACTGCCAGTCTCTGGGGCTCTTCATTGCAAATGGGCCCCACTGTTTATTGCTGTTTTTTTTTAAAAAAAAAAAACCACTCTGTCCATATTACACAGGGTAAGAATCCCCAACTTATTTACAAAACTCTTGGAGCCCACACTACCTGAGAATTAAGTCATGAGAAGATTTATAGGACTGCAAAAGAAATTCTTTATTTTAAGAAGGTCTATACTGCAGCACAGGAGGGTAAGTACACTGGAGAAGCCACCACCCCTACCCCAGACTAAACAGAGAAGTGTGTATTGAGTAATGCTTACATAACAGGTGTGGGCCTGTGATTGGTCAAACTATAGACCTGTGATTGGTGTAGGGCCCCACACCCTCAGTTGTTATGGCAGAGATCCAGTGAGGGAGGAGGGCTAAAACCAGAAAATCTTTTAGAAGGATAGCTGTGGGGGTAGAGGATGTTAACAATGGGTCCAGATCCCTCATTCTCTGATTTTATCCATGCCAGGGCACACCTTCCCTTCTTCAAAAAGGCAACTGCATTGTGTAAAGTGGCAGGAATTGGGGAAGAGGCACATGCTGGCAGCAGAGCTGCGCTCACACTAAAGTGGAAAGTAGCTGGTAGATAGCCAGGTAACATACTATTAAATAGTTAAGTAGGACACAAATAGGTAAACAGGTAGGACATCACTAGGTAGCAGAGAGGACTCCAAAGTAAGCTGCCCCAGTCCATTGGGAAATGAGATGTGGGAGTGGTATGATAGCCCCTATCCAAGCCATGCTCCCTCCATTCCAATTAGGAAAAATAGGAGAGCCTGGCGTTTCCCAAATGTTACCATGTGATGCATTGAGCTTTTTGTATTCCTTTATAAGGAGGAAAGAAATTGAAAGTCTACAGTAATAAAGGATAGGGAGGAAGGATAGTAGACAGGGAAGAAGTGAGATTTCTTCAAAACTAACAGAGAGATGAAAATCAACTTTAGGGTAAGAGAAAGATCTGGACAATCTCAGATTGATTATGAGGGGAAAATACACACAGCTGTTGATAGAATATGGTCAACTTTAAATAGCAGCAGAAATGCCATGCAATGCAAGGGAAAGACAATGACACACCTAGTATACCCTTTTCAAGGACAGTAAACTCTGCCACAAAAAAGAATGGTTTGGGTTTTG
Source organism: Octodon degus (assembly GCF_000260255.1). NCBI lineage: Eukaryota > Metazoa > Chordata > Mammalia > Rodentia > Octodontidae > Octodon > Octodon degus. Next base: position 7,207,288 of record NW_004524673.1, read on the forward strand.
TTGTGTTGGATAAAAAAGAGAAAAGGGTGGTTGGCATTGAACTCCACACAAGACGGCAGTGACTTCTCCACACCAACAGCACCGCTGGCTGCAGCTGCCTGGGTGCCAACTTCATCCACCTCCACAAAGGTCTTGTGAATGGTTGTGGATAAGTGCAGGCTGTGACTTGAAGAGATTCCAGTAAGATCAGCCTTTGTTTCATCAAAGATATCAGTCACACCCATGTCTTGTAGAACAGAATTGAGATCGTAGTGGTCTTCTAGGGTGAACTGGGGGAAGGAGATGGCTACCATTTCTTCTGACATGTTTTCTGAACTGCACCATGTCACCATTTTTTCATAGCTTATTTTCTTTTCAAGCTAAAAGAGAAGGAAATAATATTTTGGTCAGATTGAAAAACCATCAGAAGGGCCAGGGGGATAGCTTAGTAGAATAAGCACTTGCCTGGCAGGCACAAGGTAGTTCAATCCCCAGTACCACAAAAAAGAAGAAAGAAAGAAGACAAGAAAAAAAAGAAGAAAGAAAGAAAGAAAGAAAGAAAGAAAGAAAGAAAGAAAGAGAGAGAGAGAGAGAGAGAGAGAGAGAGAGAGAGAAAGAAAGAAAGAAAGAAAGAAAGAAAGAAAGAAAGAAAGAAAGAGAAAGAAAGAAAGGCCATCAGAGAATGTCCCAATTACTTCAAATTGCCTGAGTCCCTTTCAACAGTCAACTACATGAAACCTTCAAATTCATTTCCTAAGCCTCAAAATACTGACTTCATTTTTAAACATTCCAAGTAAATGTGTTTCCTCTCAAGAAGTTATAGACAATTTGGTGTACTTTGGTGTTCAAAGACCAAAAAAGTTCAGTGAAGAGAACTATGGTCAGCATCAATTGAAATTGAATTTCATCTTCTGTAGAACAGAGATAATGCAATAAGGCTTTTGCAAGGATTCAACAAAATAATGTGTGTAAAGTACTTAAAACAGTAAATTTGGAATAATTGTTGTTATTGTTATCATAATTGCTGTACTGGTGTTACTCTCACTTTCTCCCAGTCTTTGTCTTCTTGCCTGCAAGGACAATCAGTAACTGAGCCATCCCAGCCTTCATTATCTCCTGCCTTACTGTGTCAATATCTCTACTTCTGTCAATACAGGATGTTACTGAAAAGACTTCAACTGCACTATAGCAACAGTCAGGAAGAGGCTAGAGCATCTTCAGGTAAAAGGAAAAACCATTTAATTCACTGCAATTCTCAAATAACTCAACATCCATATTCCTTGATGTGGAAAAATGATTACAGATGGCTATCAACTTAAAGATAAAAATCGTATTCCAATATTTTAGCACTTATTTGTTATTTTTAAACAAATAAATAAATATAAAATGCAATTCGTATCTTATATAGCCATCAATATCTCTGATAGCTGGGATATCATCAACACTGGGTAGATGACAGTGCTGTTCACAGATCTGATTAAACTGGGTGCAGACATGGAAAAGGATACTGACCTCCTGCAGGCCCTTCCCTTTGTCTGCAGAGGGCGATGGCAGCAGGACGAACATGCTGAGCTTCCCCAAGGTGTACTTCATTTCCAGGATCTGTGCCTGGAGCTCCTCAATGAAGCCAACTCGGAACAGGCCCTTCTGATTCATCATCTTCACACTCTTCTGTTCGTTCTGCAGTAGGCAAGGGAGAGGTGACAGGCAGCCCTCAAAAGCTTACAAACTCTTACAGCCCTAATTTTCCTGAAAACAAGATCAGAAGGGGCTGCCCCAGAACCCGAAGCCACACCAGTGACCCAGCGTAAGACAGTCCTCTGTCCAGGGATCCACAGCCTCTCCTTAGTGAATATTTGCTTTTATCGTCTCATGTTTTTAATCAGTTCTTCAACTCCTAAGACTACTTGTGGGCTTTGGGGAGCCCTTCTCTCCTTATCTCTCATAGCCTCATCAGCCAAAGTGAAACTTTGAAAATTCTCTGTTTTAGCGCCTGCTGCACACCAATTCCTAGTGCCTTAGATCTTGACAACCCCTCCGCAGTATCCATGGAAACCAGATTAAACATTAATTATCTATGCATTAATTAATGACACCTGCTCCATAGGCTCCCTGCAGAAGAAAAGACACTACTCTGACCACCTTAAACCTCACAATAACTTTCATTAATCTACCAATTAGTACATTAGGTGCTTAGAAAAAATTGTGTCCCTAGTAATAAAATTAGGCAGCTTCCTTTGTCTGGGATCCAGTACCTGTCTTTTCCTCCTGTTCTAAGTCTAGTGGCTCAAGGCATGGTTTAGGGGGAGAAATGTAGATATGGACCTTAATCACTTTGCCATTTTTGTCTTCATAGCCTAAGAAGAAATGATACTCTCATAATATTATTTTAAGGTGCAAATGAAATAATAAAAAGCAAATATTCAGTGTAGTATCTAGCACAAAAATGCCCAATGATCTTTAGGCACTGACTTATTTAATCTAGAAGGTTCTTATTAAAATTGTAAGCTACAACTCAGAGAAGTAAGCTTTAGATTCTGTCTACAGTCTGCAAATCACTGTTAGTGGAAAATACCAATGAGTTAGCAAACCACGGGCTTCAACATAGTACCTCACTTAGAAAGAAGGGTGCATCAACTGTATTTTGAGGATCAAAATGTGTTTCCCATTTGGCCTTGAAGTAAACAGCGTTCACCAGCACCAGCACAGTAGCATCATTGATAGTGTCCTTGCTGAACAATTCCTTGATTTTACCTAAAGACAAAGTGCCAGAGAATGTACTCAAGTGTTCATGTAAAAAGACTTTCAATTCATCTTAACATTCCCAACATTGGAGAATGCTTCATCTAAAAATCAACCCCAATTCCCAGGCCTGCCATGAAGGCCCTGCCCCCAGGGGGAGCTGAGAGGGCAACTGAGACTGGGTATGGTGGGTGTGGTAGCGCTCACCTGTAATCCCAACTCTTGGGAGGCTGTAAATAGGCAGATCACTATGAGTCTGATCTAGAAGTGAGACCCTGAACAGCCTGTAGACCTTTCTCTAAAATGCTAAATAAATAAATAAATAAATAAATAAATAAAAATAAACCCAAGAACACAGCAACTCATAGTTGTCAGTGAGATGGAAGTTGAAGTAAAGGTCAGAGTGAAGCAGGGGAAACTCCTTCACTTCACCCTCATGGAAGATCCAGTTGGGAATACTTCAACTCAGAGAACCTCTGATCCTCTACACAACTATGGTTGAAACTCATATCAGACTCCTAATACCACAGTTTATCTTTCAAATTATAGAGCAACCACCTGAATAGATTCTCCTGGAGAAAATGGCAATGGTATAAATGTTCTGTCTCAATATCCTCTGACATATAAACAAAAATTGTTACAGTTTTATGCATCAAGACATGAAATCTACTTTGTAAGGACTTTCACATGCTTTATTTTATTTTGCCCCATGTAAGCCATGAGAAGTATGTATAGTTACCTATTGTTCTTGTTTTTGTTTTGTTTGCTTCTTTGTTTACTAAGGATTGAACTCAGGACCTTGTGCTTGCCAGGCAAGTGCTTACGCTGTTGAGCTATCTCCCTAGCCCCAGCTGCCTGCTCTTAATGGGGTAATATACTTTAGGTAATGAGAGCTGATGCTAAACAGCCTAGAAGCAGCAAGGCCAGCTATGATCAGTGCTGGGGCTCCCTCTTTCATCTCTTGGCCCAGTTTGGGAGTTTTCTCTTTAATAATATAGACTTAAGAATAACTGGAAAACCTAGCACCACTGGGAAATAGTCTATTTCCGTGTACACCCTGTTCCACTTCAAAATATCAAATCACTAGTTACATGAACACAGGCCCAAGTCTTAAGGAAAAGATCCTTTTATCTCAAGAAAATCTGTACTCAAATCCTATAATAATACATTATGTTGACACCATGAATAGTTAAAATACTTTGGGAGAGATAAAACATAAATGACACACTAGATAATTATCACTTAGTCAGAATTCCTCAGTGTACTATTTTCCTCTGAACCATTGATGGGAACCTCCAAAGAATATAAATTCTGTGGCATGTGGATAAAGGAAAGACAAATAATTTTGGAATACAAAGATCTCATGTAAGGAAAGGCCAGGAGTAAACTGGCCCTAAGTCAGAAAGAGGGTAGGAGACAGGAAGGGGAAGCCTCCACAACAAGAGAGGAGAAAAGAGCATCGGACAAAGTGCCAAAGACAAATGAAAGTGTGTCAAGGTCTTACTCTTTTTCTGCAGGCAGAAGAGGCAATGTCTCCCTCTCTCTGAGGTACTCCACACTTCTGATTGCAGCATTTTCTGGCACATTGACAATCAAGAAATGTGTTCAGCACCTTAAATTGTCCCTTATGCTGCTAACTCTGAGGCTTTGGGGAAAACAACTAGCTGGTTTTCCAAGCCCCTGCATACACTGGTGGAAGAGAGCACTCTCCTCAGTAGTCTGGAGCAATAAGGGGGCTGGCTCATTTCTCCTCTTTTTTTCCCCAGGATTGCCCACAAGACCACAGACCACTTTCTCCAGGAAACATAGAATCCCAGTGGCTTGAATCTCTGACACAGGGATGGTAAGAATTAAGTCTTGGGGGAGATGCGGCAGAAGGGCAAGACCACTGCAAATAAACAAGAAATTGGCAAGGAATGCTTGGAGGAGGACTTGAGTCCTCTCACTTGTTGGCCATCTGAGTTCAGAAGCAAATTCAGGGTGAAGAGACAGATCTCTTTCTCAAATTTTTTTTTTCGATTGTTTTGAGACAAAGTCTTGCTCTACAATGCAAACTGATCTTGAACTCACTGGCCCAGTTTGTAGCACAAACACCTGCCTCGCCCAAGCGCTGGGATTACAGGAGTGTATCACCATACCCAACTCAGAAGCATTTTTAATTGATGACTACAGTTTATACATGTTTACATGACGATGTTATGAAGTATGTGTTCATTGTAGGATCGCTAAAGGAAATTAATATCTGCATTATTGAGAACGCTAATATTTATTTGAAAACTTTTTTCTCCTTTTTATTTATTTATTGGATACAACAGTTCAGACTCATAATAATCCTCCTGTCTCAGCCACCCCAGTGCTGGGATTACAGGCACGCACCACCACACATGGCTTTCAGGCAAGCGTGGTGGGCCCAGGATTCCAGAAGCAGCATGGCGTGTGATACCAGGGATCCAACTTGTGACTTTGTATTTGCCAGGCAGGTGCTTAGACCACTGAGCTATCTCTGCAGCCCACTAATATTTAAATAGTAGTAATTATAATAAGTATTGCAAACTGTAATCTATAAACTGTGTCTTCTCATTCCAAGAAACTCTTTTAAGAAAAATAAAATGTAAGTCATAAATAGGGCATATACTTCTAACAGGAAAACCTTTACTTTGCTTAAAATTTTCCATTATAAGATTTCACACATGCTATAAGAAAACATGAATGGGTGGCAGACAGAATTGCTTTATTTGGACACATAGGTTCTGCTTTGCATTTAAAGAACTGAAATGTTTGGGTTAGAGCATTATGAGTCTACTCTCACTAAATACTGTATCACCTATCCAAGTAATTGATAAGAAATCTTCTGATGCACATAGTAGTGCCTCTCCAACCCATCCTCTTCACATTCCTCCCCTACCACCAACTGCCCCAGCTGCTAGTTCTTCCATCCTGTCCTGCCGTGTGGTGCCCTGACTCCATCACCTGCACACACATGCACTTCTGTGCAATTCTAACTGTTCTCCATCCTACAATTAGACTCATCTTGGAAAAACATAGCTTCCCTTCATTCTTAGTTCATCATGCAAAATAATACTGCAAAATTTAATGCATAGGTAGAGCCTTATTAAGGAAATGCAAATTTAGATATTAATTGCAAATAAATATAAAATACTCAAGTCACATGTAACTTTCAAATTCACAGTTGTATAATTAAAAATATTTTTAAGTATGCTACATAATTTTGTTATCATAAATGTATAAATATAAGAAATAGAATCGTCAATAATTCTACTATACCGGTTCTCCCACCGCCCCCGCCGTGGGTTCCAGCAGCTCTGGCGGCGGGAGGAACGGCAGCGGTCGAGCTGCCTATCTCCGCGAGGCTCCCGTGCGCCTCGACCCGCAGCCTCCGCACGCGCCCCGCGCGCCGCCAAGATGCCCAAGAGGAAGGTCAGCTCGGCCGAAGGGGCGGCGAAGGAGCCCAAGAGGAGATCGGCGAGATTGTCGGCTAAACCTGTTCCAGCTAAAGTGGAAACGAAGCCAAAAAAGGCAGCCGGAAAGGATAAATCTTCGGACAAAAAAGTGCAAGCAAAAGGGAAAAGGGGAGCCAAGGGAAAACAGGCTGAAGTGGCTAATCAAGAAACCAAGGAAGATTTACCTGCGGAAAATGGAGAAACTAAAAATGAGGAGAGTGCAGCTTCTGATGAAGCAGAAGAAAAAGAAGCCAAGTCTGATTAATCACACACCATGTCTTATCAGTGCTCCCTGTCTCCCTTCTTGTACAATCCAGAGGAATATTTTTATCAACTATTTTGTAAATGCAAGTTTTTTAGTAGCTCTAGAAACATTTTTAAAAAGGAGGGAATCCCACCTCATCGCATTTTTTAAGTGTAAATGATGTTTTTAGGGTAAAATCATTCTCTGGTTGTTTATTTTTTGGTACAACCAGAAATAGTGGGATATTGAATTGTGGCAGGCTTTGACTGTCTTGGGTGTCAGCTTAACATTTCATAGGTGGGGGTTAGTTTTATATCCTGCAATACAAAGCATACTAAATGACAGTTTGGAATTACAGTCCTGCATTTAATAATGTCTTAGATACTTTAAATGACTTCTATTCTCATTTTTGGTAGAGTTGTTTCCTAAAGAAAACTACATCCTAATTGTTGCCCTGTCAGAACCATGTTCACTCTGTAACATCTTTGGTAGTGGTAGTCCGGTTTGCCTCATTTTGTTAATGTGCTGTGAAAGATAAAATATTTGATTATGTAGTGTATGTGATACAAAATTGTGAATTGGTGGGACTTAAGTAATACATTGTCAGCATTTGAAGATACTGGTACTTAATCCTCTTACAGAAAATTTGCCTCTAAATTTGAAGCTGGAAAGTCACTGGAACAACTGAAAAACAATATATGGCTTTTTTTTTGGTATGTGTGTTAAGAATTGTGTACAAAGTGAATCATGTGTACTGATCCTCAACACAACCAATAAAATCTCAAATATTGAAGATAAAAAAATAATAATAATTCTACTATAGCATAAAAACTTATAGATAGATAGGTACATAGATAGATAGATAGATAGATAGATAGATGATAGATAGATAGATAGATAGATAGATAGATAGATAGATAGATAGATGGTAGATAGATCCCAGATATTCTATGGGGATTATAAGTTTTGGCTTCCTGGGGAAATAAATATTAAGTACTTCAAATAATATGAGTGTGATTCCAGAACTGATAAGGATCCACATAAATAATCAAAATGAAACTCTACATTAAAAGCATTAGAACTATTGAAACAAAAAAATCAGAGCTTGTAGGAGGAATAATTCTGACCATGAGATCATGGGTTTTATTTACTAAGTATTAAAAAATACCATTTTAGGGAATCATAGAATTTTATATCAGGAAAAAACCTCTCCTCTCTCACTTTTACTGAGAATCAGGATGCTTGCCAGCCCCAAATCCATTTCACTGATTCATCAGGAGATAGGTGCAGTTTCACTTAGTCTGTGTTTTGTTTTGATGCAAACATCTTTCTCCATTAATTTTATTGGTACCTTTTAGATATACACAATGATTACATTAATCATAGAGAATTTGTACCTGTACATGATGTGTCTTGATTCTCTTTTCATTCCCGCAGTTCACTGCTCCTCTTTATTTACAAAAAATTTTTCCCATTTTTTCTTTCTATTCTCTTTTTTCTTTTCCTCCTCCCCACTTCCTTGTTCCTCTTCTCATTTGATTATTTTTTCCTATTTCCCAATATCAACTATATTTTGCTCCTTATTTGCTTTTTCACTTTCTCTTACCAGAGAATTAATGTGATATTTAAACCTGCATGTCTGATTAATTTAGTTTAAGTGTATGTTCTCAAGTTGCATTCAGTTACCTAGAAGTTCCTAAAATTGTTCTTTCTTTATGACAGAAAAAGTATTACAGTGCATTAAAAAAAACTCACCTCTTCTTTCATCCATTCATTGGATGCTGGGCATTTAGGCTATTTCCAAATTTAGCTATTACAAATTGTGTTGCTATAAACATGTATGTGCATATATTGTGGTGCTGTGACGCTTTTAATTATTTCAGGAAAACACTAAGTGGAAATCAGTGTGAGGATTCTTCAAACACTACAACTAGAGGTTCCATTTGACCTAGCTGATACAAACCTCTTAAGAATGAAGACCCTGTCTTAACCATCCAGCAGAAAAGTATAAAGACGAGGTATAAGAAGTAAAACCATGTTGCTATGTTGAGCTGTAGGGGACTCACTTAGGCCAACAACTTCTGACATTGCCAGTAAAACAGAAGACCCAATACTATTTTGGACTAATGGACTATTTTGGAATATTTTGCTAAGTTCACACATCTATAATATTTAAATGATGGAACTAAAAAAAAGGGGGGGATACAAATGAATGACCATTTTGTATCTGTGTATTCCAAATGGCTAGGATAGATATATAGCTACATTCTCTTAATTCAATGAATAGAGTGATTTGTTCTAATGGTGTTTGTAAAAAGGATATCATGTCTGCATCTTGTACAACAAATAACCACTAAGAAGGCAGAATGCAATGTGTTAATTATTGAAACTATCCTACCAATTTGTTTTGAAACTGTCTCACTGCTATTTGTTTCTCAATGAAATTATGGAAACAAAAAAGAATGAAGACCCTTTTACTTTACCAAGTTAAACACAAACGAGGTATAGGAATGGCATGAAGAACAATATTACTCTAAAGCAGCACAATATATATGTTTTGGGAATGGCCATATAACTGAATTACATGGAAAAGACATTAGATGGAGGACAACAGGGGAGTAGGGACCAGCTCTGATGAATGCCCTGTGGACACTTCTTGCACATGGCGGCCAGGAAGTTAGATTTAATGGACAGGGCTGCCAGAAAGAAATTTCGAGGCACTTGATTACATTTAAATGTGACTTGGAGGAAAAGGCCACATTAGGAAGCCCACGTCTTACATATTGATATCACTTCTACTTAGAAACTTCTATTCTGCTGGGAGCTCCACAGGATGGTGAGGAGTTTTATATTAAAGTATCATTCTATATTTTGGACGCACATGCTCTTTCTCAGGGAACTCCGTTACACAAACTGAAACATTGGTAAGAATGGAGATGTTATTACTTTGTTCTTCTAATTGGAATTACTGAAATCTCAATGTTTCCATAACCCTTTAAAATTAATAGAAATGTTAACATCCTTGCCAGTACTATGTTTTGATGTAAAACATTTTTACCTCTATTTATTTTGGAAAACATAGTGATTATAAGAAACAGAAACAACTAAACATTTTAACAGTTGGATGGTATTCAAGAAGAGTTGTGAAAGCGTCCATACATAGGAGCATCTTCTCCCAAAGATCAGCAACCTCAACAGCTGGGATAACTGGCTTTCTTTGAAATGGAAAGAAATATGAGCCATAATGTGTTTGATCTGTCTTACCTTGACATTGACTTTCAACCCAGAAGTTAATCATCTGTCTAGACTTTTCAGTGTTCTTCTGGAAATCAACACTTTCAACCGTTGTGTGGTAAAATTGAATCACGCCATCTAAGTATTTCTGTTTGATTGGCATAAATGAAAAACAGTATAAGAAGGTCATATAAAGATGGAAACAGTCATGAGAAGCCTACTGAGAAAGATGTGCCTTTCACCCAGCATTTCAGAAGCAGGCTGGACAGCTATCTACTCTTCCTCTTAATTAGCCAGAAATGTTTCTGTTCATGAGGTGACAATAGGATACAGACAATAATTTGTAAAGTAGACTAAGGGCCAGCAAGATAGCTCAGCAGATTAAGCACCTGCTTAGGCAAGTGCAGGGACTGGGGTTCAATCCCTCACACCATATGCCACACTGGCCCTGACCTCAGGCATGCTGAGCCGGCCACTGAGATCTGTAATCTTTGTACTGGGGATGCTGAAAACAGGAGGATCACAATGAGTGTGAGCTGTGTAGTATAAAAAAAAAAAAAAGAAAAAGTAGTCTATAGTTACAATGGCATAGCTTTGCCTATCAGTTATCTTTTAATTTAAGCAATCCATTCTAAAGGCACCACAGATAATTATCAAATAACTTGAAGGTCTGAATTCTAAAATTCTGTTTTGAAAATTAAACCTCTACTTAATGCTTCAGAGTTGTTATTTGGGGTGATGAAAAATGTCAAGTGAGCTGGGGAGATAGCTCAGCAGCCCTGAGTTTGATCCCTGGTGCAAAAATAAATAAATAAAAATGGTTAGAAAAATGCCATAAATACACTGAGTGACAGTTGCACAATACTATGGATATAATTATGAAACTACTGATTTGTATACTTTTAATGAATACAAATCAATTTGTGTGCAATTTGAATTGCATGATGTAACAATTTGTATCTCAAAAATCTATTTTATTAAAAACTTCATTCCCGTTGCAAGAGAATACACATATTTTAGTTAGAGATAGTTGTGTCTCTCTCCAGACCAGCTCAGCTCTAACAGCTGAGGCACATATTTACTACTAGTCTTCTCCATCATGTTTACAGCTTGATACATGACTCCTCCTAGAGACCAATCTGAGGCACCCTTGCTCCAGGTGAAAGCTGTTGGCCTCAGAGATAAGACCTGTGGCAGTTGACACCCTAGCAGTCTTCCACTACACCTTTCCCTTTCTGAAAGGAGTAAGTCCCGTGGGAAGCTTCCTGATTGTGTTTAATAAAGGAAGTGGGTAGAGAAGTACCTTGAAGGCAGCCCATAGGCAAAGGAGCTACAAACTGTACCTACCAGGCACCCTGATTGGGAAAGGAGTCCAGAAAATCCAATTACCAAACCTGCTTATGTTCCAAAAGTAGCTACTAGGATGATCTTTGCTTTACCCATTCTGCGCCACTTACAATGGACCCTATAAAATAATATTGAAACCCAGGTGGAAGGAAACACTAGCATAGGACCGAAGAGGGAGGTCTCAGACACCTCAGCAATCCACAGTACTCAATCTTGTCAAAGATGTGGGCCACATATAATCACACAGCTACTCACTTCTTTTTAAGAGGAATGCTCTCTTATACCTTCAGCCATCAGCAATACACAACTCACCTGACTAATTTGGAATTCCTGCTCACCATAAAGCCTGTTGGCCATGCTCAGAGTGTAGGAATCTTTGATCCTGTCTAATCTGGACAGAAGCTTCCCAAAGTAACAGCTAAGCAGTTCAGTCTCATTGCTTGAGGATTCAGGCTGATAAAAGAGGAAACAAGATGTGACCATAACCCTTATTATCAGGTGAGCTAACCACCACTAAGTGATAAATATGTACAAAAAAAAAAAGTAGCACTGCTTTGTGAGATAGAGCTCTGTGTGGGCTGGCATGAAGAACAGAATAGAAGCGACAAGTTGTCCTGTGGACGATCATAGTTTCCACAACAGCATCAAGATCATCCAGGAAAAACTTACCTGAGACTCAGCAAAGCACATGCTATCTTAAAGCTACAGAAAATCTCATGCTTTCTCAATACTCTGCTTAAGCTAAGGCAGGGATAACCTGGAGAATATCTTTCCTGCACCTTTTCCAACTCTAAAGGTTGTGTGTGTTAGTACAGCTTTCAGCACAAGATGGGGAGGGAGTCAGAAATCTTCAGCAACCCAACCCCTTACTGCCCTTCATCTTCAAGTAGGCTCCATTCTAGGGACCCAGGGCCTGCAGAAGCAAGTAAATATTGATGATTTATATTTATGATAAGTAGATACCGGGTTGTACTCCAGAGAATAAATTCACAGCCAAGGACATATAAAAAGCATCATCAGAAAAGAATCGTAGATCATATAATTGCTGTTTACAGCAGCCAGGACTTAACTTTTGGGTATAAGCAACACCTGCCAAATACAATGAAATCAGATGAGAAGTTTGCAAAGTTGGACAAGAGTTTAGGGCCATGGCTTACCTGCACCTCCAGAGACCCTGTTGTTTGTTTCTGCCCTGCTGGAGAGTCATCAATGGTCACCTGCTTACTGCTTTCTAGGCAGGGGTCAGGTTCTTTGCTCTCATTCTGGGAAAGTTCATTGAAGTGTAGTGCCTGTGTAATAATGGGATAGTCATTCAGATAATATGACCAATAGGAAGTCTGAATAGCTTCAGAAGCATTTTTATAATGTGACTATGACCATGATTACATAATCAATAACCACTGAACGAAACTAATGTTTCTTTCAACAATTACATAACCAATAATCATTCAAAGAAACTGATGTGTCTTTGCTTTGGTTGTGATGGAAAACAGAGAGGAAATAATTGAATGCTATCCCTCTGCCAGGACTTGTATTTTAAAATGAATCTAAACTGGGTTTTGTGGAATGTGCCTATAGTTCGAGCACTCTGGGAGTGTGAGGGTAGAGGATCACAAGTTCCAGTGAGCCTGAGCAATTTAACAAGATAGTGCAAAAGCCTTGGGTTGAATCTTAGGTATACAAAAGAAGTGATGAAAGAGAGAAAGAAAGAAGTGGGAGGGAAGGATGGGAGACAAATAGAAGAAGGAAAGGGGGAGGCAACAACATAAGAAAATGAAAAGGCATGAATGAATTCACAGGCTACATGGAGCTGCTGAGCACTTTACAAACCGCCTGTCCAAACTGATTGTGATTTGTGCCAAATACACTCTAAAGGTAATATGAAAAACAAAGACTAAAATATTTAAATGAACCATTAGTAAACCTCACAAAGCTACAGTAGACTTTCTTCAAACTCATTTGGAACCAGAAGAGACCCAGAATATCAAAAGCAATCCTGAGAAGCAAAGGAAAAGCCGGAGGCATCACAGTCACTGACCAGAAATTATACTGTAAAGCTACTGTGAAAAAATCAACATAGTACTGCCATAGAGACAGACCTGAGGGTCAATGCAACAGATTAGAAAATGCAGACACAAAAACACTCAGTAACCTTATCTTTGAAAAAGAAGCCAAGCATGATTACTGAAGGAAACATAGCCTCTTTAATAAATGGTGCTGGAAAAGCTGGCTTTCCACATAGCAAAGGCTAAAGTTAAACCCATGCCTATCACCATGCACAAAGCTACAGTCAACACGGATCAATGATTTAAATATTAAAACAAAACACTAAATCTTCTGGAGGAAAATGTAGGTAGAAATCTTGCTGTTGTTGGTTTTTTTATAGGGTCTCACTACACAGGTTGGACTCATAGTGATTCTCCTGTTTTCAACTTCCCCAGCACTGGGATTACAGGCATGTGTCACCATGCTCAGACTCTGCCACCTGCTCAGTGTACCTGGGGGCAGGGCCAGCATGGCATGTGTATAGAAATCTTAAAGACGTAGAGGTAGGTAGAGTTCATGAACACAAACCAAACTGCACAGGAGCTACTTCAAAAAATCAACAACTGGGATCTTATCTTTTTGAAAAGTTTCTACACTTCAAAGAGAATTTCTACCAGAGTTAAAAGAAAACCCAAAAACAGCAAAAAATAAGTTATAGTTGACTGTCCCTCTGACAAAGGCCTTCTATCTAGAACATGTAAAGAATTTTTAAAAATCAGACCACCCCAAATTCAAAGACCAATCCAAAAATGGGCATCTGAGATGAATATACACTTCTCAGAGGAAGAAATACAAATGGCAAGTATATATATAAAAAAATGTTCTCCATCAT
>NW_004524673.1:7221272-7240230 GCF_000260255.1 Octodon degus
CCCAAGAAAGAATAGCTAACTTCAAGAAGTCAGCAAATAACAAATACTGGAGGGGTTGTGAAAAAAAAGGAACACTTCTGCACTGTTGGTGGGCGTGCAGACCAGTACAACCCTATGGAAATCAGTGTGGAGATTCATTAAAAAGCTAGGATTCAAGCCAGCTATTCCTGCCCTGAGTATTTTCCAAAAGAACTGAAAACCTCATACCACAGTGATATATGTGCGCCCATGTTTATAGCAGGGCAATTTGTCACAGCTGAATCTTGGAAACAACCCAGATGCCCATCAAATGAAAAATGGATAATGAAGATGTGGTATTTTTATACAAATGAATATTATTCAGCTATAAAATGGGATAAATTTTGAGTCTTTTGTTGATAAATGGATGCAGCTAGAGAACATAGTCTTAAGTGAAGTGAATCAGACCCACATGTACAAACATCATGTTGTTTCCTTGATGTGAGAACCAGAAGTGTAAAAATAGAATTTGAAGGGTACAATGGGTACTGGGGAAAAGGAATGAACTTCTTCAGAAGCAAGGAGTTTCTGAGTTGAGGAGAAGGATGAGAGAGGGAGTGGGGGAAGGGAATTTATCTGTGTATGTAGGCAGGATGTTTTGTACAATTGTACTGTGTATTTCTATTGATCTATGGAAAGGAGTAGATAATAATTTGTTTTGGCTCTTTTTTAATTGATTGTACTTTTTGTCTTCTTAATTTCTTGCACTTTTCTTTCTTCTTTCAATTTTACATGCATGTACCCAGTAATATGAATAACTGGTTGGAAGGCAGCACTGTGTATTGCAACAGATACTGTGACATTCATCTTACTTCGTCAAGTGAGATTCTGTGTCAGGGGCCAGGGAGATGGCTCAGAAGAATAAGCACTTCCCTGGCAAGCACAAGGGCCTCAGTTCAATATCCAGTTCCACAAAAAAAAATTTTAAAAAAAAGAAAGAAGGAAAGAAAGAAAACAAAAGAAAATCTGTGTTACTTGTAATTTTTTTCTCTTTTGAAAGAGAATGTACTCTTTTAAAAAGTTTTGTACTCTTTTAAAAAATAAAATATCTCATTCAAATTTTATGCTAGTTACATGTGTGTGAGTGTGTGAGTGTGTGTGTGTGTGTGTTTGGTATAGGATCTCATTACACAGCTTGGACTCATAGTGATCCTCCTGTTTCAGCCTCCCCAATGCTGGGATTACAGACACACACCCCCACGCCTGGTCTTCCTAGTGGGCTTGGCTGCCCAGGGTGGGGCCACACCATGTGATACTGAGGAATCCAACCCAGATCCTTGTGCTTGCCTAGGCAGGCACTTAGCACACTGAGAAATCTACATGACACCACTAATTGCATTTTATTACATTTCTATCTTGATTATATGCTGACAAAAAAATTCTAAATATTTGGTTAAAAAAATTTTAATGAGAGGGTTAAAATATTTTTATTGTATATGTGACTCAGATTATACTTGTGTAGAATAGGACTGACCCATGGTTTCCAGGCAATCTAGGAAGCAAAGGTGGCAGAAGAAAAGCTGACCAGAGCTAGAGGTACATCAGGCACTGCTCAGTTCCAGTTGCTGGCCAGGGACCCCATGTGCATGGAGAAAAAAAAAAACATGAGCCAGACCTAGAAGAGCAAACCACCCTGTGCAGCTATGCCTTGCAATGCATTGAGAAAGTGATACATCATTCTAGGTAGATAAATGAAGCAGAATGACCCTAACCACATTCTGCCTTAATTCATAAATTTGACTCCTCCATATTCAGGGATAATATAACCTTACTCCCAAACCTTGTATGTGTGCTAGATCCAAGGACATATAAGGCCAACCTCAAGAGCTTTTAGTTTGCTTGAAGAGTTATTCTAATCATCTTTGTTCATTCATTCTACACTATTTACTGGGTATCTACTCTAATGCAGGCACTGTTCTAGAACAAACTTTGATCTCCTCCAGATTATATTCTAGTATATGTGGCATACAAACAGCAATACATAATAACTGATTGCCTTATGTAGTGTGTTCAGTGGTGGTAAACCCCATGTCAGGGAAAATAATTATAATCTTTCATAAGATTGGGGACAAGGAGTAGACATTAAGTTGAGAAATCAGAATCCTCTTAGCAGAGGTTATCGCTAATCGAAATCTTGAAAAAGAAAAAAACTAAAACATCACTTGTCCCAGGGAAGAGTCACAAGGCCAAGGAAGTTGGAACAGAGGCATCAGGACAGGAATGGATGACTTTCCCAAGGAAGCCAAAAAATCTATGTGGCAGGCAAGGAAGGAGCAGCAGGGATGAGAGGTAGAGTCACAAAGTTGTTCTAAGATTCAGATCCCTAGCTCCGGTGGGCCATTTTGAGGACTCAGGCTTCTATGATGAACCAAAAGAAAAGTCTAGGGTTTTTAGCAACTATGCAAAAGGGTCAGCCTTAGATTTGAAAGGATCTCAGGCTGCTGAGTGGAGAACAGATGGTCAGTGGGAGCAGAAGGCTGAACAGAAGCCACATTGGGTGAGATGGTGCATTTCAGAGCCCAGGAAGAGGTGAGAAGAGCATGGGTCCTGGGGATATTTGGAAAGAAAAGCCAGTAGGAATTTCTGACAAGTGTGATTTGGAATAAGAGTGAGGGTGGAAGGAGAACACCAAGAACTCTAGCCACTGGAAAAATGTCTTTTTGTTTTGCTTTGTCTTTTTGAGAATGGGTCTTGCTATGCATTGTAGGCTGGCCTTGGGCTCACTTTATAGCCCTGGTTGGTCTCAAACTTGTAATGATCCTCCTGCCTCAGTCTACTGAGTGCTGCGTATACAAGAGTATGCCACCATGCCCTGCTGGATAAATGTCTAGTGCTCAATAACTACTTAACAAAATGTATAAAACAGAAAATACATGCATATATTAAAAGTTACTAGCAGTATTGGTAATTATAATTAGAAAAAAGAAAGAGTAACAGATTTGCAGACAGTGAGGGAGGAGAAGATTGAGAAAAGCTGTATATGGGAAAACATGAGGAATCTCCATAAAAGAGAGAGAGAAATTTGAGTGAACATTGAACAATGATAGGATTGCAGAGAAAGCCAACAAGCTCAGGGTGCAGAAAGAAATCTGGCCTGCTCCAGATTAGGGTCTGCCTTTAAGACTGTACACAGCACTCAGCCCCCAGGAACTCCCTGCATGACTACATACCTCATCAATCTGATGTGCACTGTTATTTCTCGCCCCCATGCGGATCATGCCAAAGGCAGCCGAGAGGCTCAGTGGACAGAAAAAGATGTTCTTATGATGGTCATCTTTGCTTATCTCTTGGAAAAAATCAAAGCAAAACTTGTTGTTTCCTACAACAAGAGACTCCATTGTAAAATTCTTAAGTATCTGAAACCAAAAGACAGACAGAAAACAGTGACTGAAAACAAATAGGCATACAAACAATTCTTAGTTTTAATAGACAAGATACAATTATACACAGCTAATAGCTGTTATTAAGAACTAGAAGAATATTGCCATCATCATGTATACAAACACTGGTGTTAACAGTTGTAGTGATACAAGTGGGGATCTATTTTTGTTTAATGACATGAATTAGTTTCTTAGAGCTGCCACACACATTATCACAAGCCAGGTAGCTTGAAGACAAGAGTTTACCATGACCATTCTTCAGAAAGACATTCAAAATCAAGGTATCAGTAGAGTGATACATTCTAGCAGCTTTCAGGGAAAGTCTGTTTTGTTTATCTGTCCCTAATTTCAGTGGTGGCCAAATATCTTCGACACACCTCTGCCCCCATTTCACATGATTTTCTTCCTTATATCCAGAGACTATGTTGTATGTGTTTTCAATTTTCTCCTTTTTTTTTAATCAAAACTGGAGATTGAACTCAGACCCTTGAGCTTGCCAGGGAAGCACTTATTCTACTGAGTCATCCCCCGAAAGAATATATCTGTCATTGTACCAGAAAGATTTGATAGGTACCTTCCCTAAACCCATATAATCTCATTTAACTTTCTATGGAAAGGAGCAGTTAATTATTAAATATTAAAAATATTAATATTTTTGGTTTTTTTCATTCTTTTTCCTTTTTCTCTCTTCTTAATATAACTTTTTTCTTTTTTTTCTTTCTTTTTCCAATTTTGTATGCATATATCTGGTAATCTGAACAAATCTGAAGACCGCACTATGCAAATACTGTTGATTTCATATTATTTTGTTTAATGAAATTCTGTATCATTTGTATTTCTTTTTAATATTATTTTGTATTCTCTTTTAAAAATTTAGTTGTGCTGGAATAGCTTGGATAATAAAACTACTGATTTCTACTGGTCTACTAAAAGGAGCACCTAACGCTTTAATTTTTTTCTTCTCCTTTTTAATTTCTTATAACTTTTTTTGCCAATTTTGCATGCTTATATCCAGTAATCTAAACAAATAATTGAAGTCTACATTATGCAATACAATAACCAATATCAAATTTCTTTTATATTGTGTAGTGAAATTCTATATCATTTCTAATGTTCTTTTTACTATTTTGTACTCTCCTTAAAAAAAAATTGTGCTTCAACATGGCAGATATTTTACATAAAATAAGTTTAATCTTATCTGCAAGGCATATTATTGCTTCTCTTTCACAAAGATAAAACTGAATAATGAAATCACACATCTACTGGCCAAATATTCTTTATATTATATCAAGTATTTCTACTAACTTAAAATAAAGCTGACCACACACAGGTGAGTGCATATTGATACTGTACTTCCCATTTACAGTTGACAATCTATTTTTAATTCTGGCATTTCCTGCCAAATTTATGCCTGATTTTTTTCATTTTGTGCTTGCTAAGCTAAATTTCAGATAAAATTTACATTTTAAGAACAATTTAAAGCCTTAGTTATATGACTTGAGTTTTCCATTTGGCTAAAATCTGCAGCATCGAAGGAGGAGAAGGCAAGGACTTTCTGGTTGTTTGTTCACTACTAGAGGCAGAAAATACAGGAGGAAAGGAGGGATTTGGACAGAAAGACAAGCGATTGCAACCAGGCCCCTTAAGCCCTCTGGGTTAACTGCACCCAGGAGCTCTCTGCAGATGCACCCCTGGCCCCAGAGTGAAAAGGTGCATCCTCCTGGCATAATAAATACTTGCAGAGCTGAATGATCAGAAGAATCTCACCTGCTTTACAAAGGACGTGACTGCCCATGTACACCCACTCCCTTCTTAACATCAAAAAGCAAACAACAAGAAAAAGCACTGAGGCCTCAGGAAGTGACTTGCATACCATCACACTCCTGACCAAGAGAGAAGCAGGACTGTCCTCTGCCCAGGCCTGCTTACTGTTGGAATATCCTGCTTTTGGCACTCATTTATAATTATAGCTAAATCTTGCAGAAATCTAAGGATTCAATAAACATCAACATTAAATATAAAAGGATGAACTGAAGGAGACACAAGTTCTGCCTTTGAGAAATCCATGACCTAACAAAGTAGACAAAGGTTTAAAGCTGACAGAAGTAATCTCTAGTTTTAGGAGTCAGGAGAGTGGGTGCCCTTAGGGATATGTGGGGGACTTCAGTTAACAACAGACAAGAATAGTAGTTCATAATACCCAGTACTTACTGATGTCAAGAAGTGCAAATAACTGATTTATGATAAATTTCAAGAGACCAAGAGATCACTGTGCCAAGAACTAGAAAAAGATGAATAGAATCTGCCCTCGTTAACTTCTAGGAGCTGGCTCGAGTACACCACAGGACATAGGCACGGGAGTTGTCCAGAAAGCTGGTTGTGTTTTCTTTCTTTCTTTTTAATTTTTTTAATTTTTTTATTTTTTGATGGAACCAGGGATTGAACTCAGTCCTTTGCACTTGCCGGGGAAGTGTCTATTCCACTGAGCCATCTCCCCGGCCCCACTGTGTTTTCTTTCTTGACCTGTGTGTTGGTTATACATTTAACTTACACTTATTTCTTATGCATTTGTTTATATTTATACATAAAGTTATAATTTTACATATGGATATGCTCAGGACTACAGTGAATATTTAAATTTTTAAAAATTTATTACAGAAAAAGACACGTTGCAATGAATCCACCTCATAATACTCCCCCTCTTGGGGGCCCAGCCCTAGCTCAGTTCTTTAAGTGGCTGCTTCCACAATACTCCCCCTCTTTTCAAACACACTTATCCAGTGGTTCTTGATACTTTCTGAAGCAGTTCTTTTCCTTGAGTGTCTTCACTGGCACTGTCACAGGGCCTTCAATGTTCTACATGTAGGTAAAACATCTGCCTTTTATTTGCAGAAGAACCAGAGGTTGCATGGTGAGTGAGTAAGACAAGACGTGGAAGTGGAACTCATGAGAAATGACACCCAGCTCAGCTTCATAAAGTGGCAAGAGCCATGGGACAATTGTGCTCAAAGTGAGGGGATCATTTTGAGAATGAATAAGGACAATATGTCTTTTACATCAATAATTTTTAAAATTTAACCAATTTGATCACACTCCTGTGTGTGTTTTTGTATACCATTTAATTTCAAACTGCATTAAAAATGTATTACTAAACATGGCAAATATTTTTAAGATCTTGTGTTGGAGTTAATATAACAAATAAAATATATAGAAGATTGAAAAAGAGTATCTCATACTGTGAAAATAGCATCTCATAATGAAATATAAGCACCAATGTAATCTGCACATGTGCCCCCAAGAAGTAGCAGGAAAGGTAGTACTTTTCTTCTACTTTAGAAAACATCACCCATACTGTACGAAGCAACTGTTTGGCTAAGTTCTAAAAGTAATTGCTAATGCTGACTGCCTCTTGACTAAGCTACAACTTGAAAAACTTGTACATAATTACTTTAGTCATCACTATTTTCAAACTTATTCGAAATAACCTTTTAAAATAGTGAGGTCTCCCAAATACCATCAGCTCAAGGAAATAGGACTATTCTTACCACAACTACCTAAGAATAATAGCTATGCTATCATCTTGTTTTGAAATTCTACCATGTTTTTTTTCCAATTCGCTTCAAAATTAAAAAAACAGAATAATAATTACGATGTACCCAGTGTTTCACAGATATTGTCTCTAAATTTCAAAAGATTATGTATGTTATGTTTCTTCCATCCAGCCACTAAGAGACAAAGCTGGTGTGCAAATCAGTCAATTCAGTCTGAGCTCAAAACCATTTTCTTTCCTCCTACACTCTGCTGGCCTCTGACTAGATAACAATGTGCCCAAAAAACCATGCCCTGAGTGACCCACTGCCCAAGTCTTTTAAGTGACAGTACCCCCACGAGGTACATGCCCATGCTATGTACCCTGCCAATTCCACAGGTTACAGAAAGCCCTGCAGGGTGCAGCACAGAGTCCTTCTCAAGACTTCTCCAAACTGCCCTTCTGCCATGGGGCATCTTAGGACCCAGTTTGTCCACCTGAAACTCCCATGAATACTCACTAGGCAATTCTTTCAAAGTGCATTGAAATTAGCACAAATGTGTCACAGATAAGGGTCAAGATTTCAAGATTATAATCTCTATATTGGGTTTGTCTTGCACAATTACATTCTTACTGTCTCCAGTGTCACCTCCTACTAAACAGAACTATCTGCATAGGGAGGAGAGAATGGAAGTTTTCATTAAGGAAAAATAGGTAACACATTTTATGTCTATGCAAATATTGTCATATTTTTTCTATATTGTCATATTTTTTCTATGATATTCTTCAGGCTAGTGATTGAAAATCTAACCTCTAATAAATTACAAGAAGAATTTTGATTTTCAAATTTTGATGGAAAAGTAACAATAATGAAGTATTTGCTCTCAAAATATTGATATGTTGATTGCCTTTATTTTCCCATGTGTTCCGAACTCAAAGTCTGAGTATGTAATCGTACATCTGTTCACTTGTTCTCATCTTAGGCATTTATCAGCTTTGGTGTTGTCTTTATATTTGTCTTTTTTTGCTCTCTTTACAATTAGGTTTATGCATCTAAATTTATAAACTAATATATTACTGCTGGGCATTTTGTTAACTTGTCATTTTTATGATTAGGATTATTTGTAGAATGCATTCCTTCATAAACATAGCTTTTTATCTTCTTGTATATTAGTTCACTAGGTTATCCTCTTCTAGGGTTTTTAGAACAAATATAATATAGATTTTTAACTTTCATACTGTCAACCCAAGGTCACAGGTTAAGCAGATGCATCACACTCTTATGTCTTCAGATACGTCCACTGTAATTCTTAATAATGTAAAAAGTAAAAGAACATATTGGCATTCTATTGATACTTGCTGAGTTTTAAACATTTGGCCATGTATTTTTTTCTATTTAGAGATTCTCTCCATTGGCTCTTCTTGCCCATTTATCAGTTATCTAATGGAATCATAATTTATTTACTTATGAATTTTTCATACTATATACAGTTATATCTTCTTAATTACCTAAAATTAATTGTATAACTTCTGTAACTTCCATTATATTTTCTGTCATTAAACAATTATATTACTCTTATTTAATTAAAATTATCATTTTTTATGCTACTTCTTATCTTCAAAATTTTGAAAACAAATGAGTTTTGGTTGTTGTTGTAGTGGTTATTATAGTGGTGGTACTGGGAATTGAACCCAGGGATGCTCTGCTTCAGGGTGATATCCCCAGACCCTTTATATCTTTTTTATTTTGAAGCAGGATCTCTCACTAAGCTGCCCAGACAGGACTGAAAGCCTGCTTCCTTGAGAGTAGCTGGGCTTGCAGATCCGCACTACACTGCATCTGACAAGTACATTGTTAGGAAGGAAATTCTTAATATCAGTTATTCTTAAATCTTTTTAAGGCTTTTGTATCACTTCGTTGTTGCTTGTTTGATGGTGCTAGAGCCTGAATCTAAACAAGGCTCTGCTTCTGCTGGGGAACACTCTCCCGCTGAACCCCACCCCTGCACTGTTTGATGGCTTTAGAGACTCTAATACATGATGTTTCACTTGTTTTCTTTCCATCTAACTTCATTACTCCAGTAACACCCTCTTCCAGTTTCCTCTGCCTTCCCCACCCAAAGCGCTAGTCACCACACTATAGGGATAACCATGGTGCAGTTATAGTTCTATTTTCCTGTGGCTCTGTAAGGCATTTGGTTTCACATTTCTGTCTTCATTTCCAACGTAATTCTTTTGAAAGTAGGTTCAATGTCCTTTGCATTTCTGCTTCTTATAACTTAAAACACCATGGCACATGAAGGAGTATTTGATAAATATTAATGGGTTTCTTTGCTGTCGTCTGCCCTTTTTTCATTGTAGATAACCTAATGTCTGAAATGTTCAATGATACTGTTCAGACATTATACATGCTGCAGGTAGCTATAATCAAGAGATGCTACATAGCAGAATTAGTATTTGGTCAATGATTTACTTTATTAAAATAGTTCACATATTAAAATATATGGTTTCCTTTATAGCAAAATTAAAAGTTTAGAGTGATATTTTGACAGCCTAAAATGTTCTGTATGGAATTGTACTTTTTTATATACAACACACAGAAAAAATATACACTCCAAAATTATTTTAGCTCTTAATAATTTCTATAATTTCCACAAAGCTACTGACAACCCAGTATTTAGATTCCAACTTTACACAGGAAGATACTACTTTGCTGAAATAAATGTTTAATGCAAATTATAACGAGGTAAATAGTAAACAATATCTACAAAACGAAGAAGTACTTGTAAAAGATGCAGGCAAAAGTGTTTTCCAATTTATAGCACCAAAGAAGCATCTAAATCCATTCTGTTTATAGATATTCTAAATCACCTGTCATTTTATATTTTAGAAATAACTCTCTCAAAGATTAAAAAAAAAACAATTTTATGAAGGCATAAAGAACTCAGCAACCACTCTTTTAGAAAATCAGTTCGATACATCAGACATCTGACCAGGTGTTTGTGGTTGAGGGAGGCGACAGACACCATACACATCTTCCAGTGAGTACCGCCACATCTGTAGGACCTACAGCATCAGAAAACAAGTTGCTCTCCTTTTCAAGGATTTTGAATTAATAGAAATCGCATATCCTTCAGTTTCAGCCACATCGCCTGTGGTTTCCAATTATTTAAAAATACTCTTCCAATGCAGTGCTTCCCATTACAAAGCATACTAGGCAATGCAAGCATTTACCTTGAGCCTTCAGAGTTGCTGCAGCCAGCTGGCCAGGTGAGTTTCACTCCACACCCTGTCAGGAATGGAAATATAATCAGCACCGCCCCTCCCACGGTGGCGCTTTTCCAAGTGCGCTTTTGGAATGTAGGGTAAAATTGTCAGTGATTGATTAAAGGGAAAAGAGAAGCATGGCAAGTCTTTTTTAAAACAAATTTGTACGCTTCATGCTTTCAATTGAATTACATATTTCACTTAACATATATATGTGTTCTTTGCTTTTATCAGTTGTGTCTTTTTATAGAACACTCAACGTAATAATTAGCCCATGCCTTCTCCCAAATCTCTATTCTAGATAAAAGAAAAGCAGAAAACTGGTTTACCTCACACACTTATTGCCATGGGCAATCCCTTGTATTTGAACTCATATTATTCTAAACATTTAAACTTGTTACACAAGACCTTATGTGTTTTAAGCTCCTTTCAAAGTTTTTTTTTTCCTCTTTCCTTGTAGCAGCGCTAGAGGTGGGGAGGGCATTGTCTGGTTTTTGACAAGAATAACTGAATCCTAGTCACAGTACAGAAATTAAACTATGCAGATGGAGGGGAAGAGACTTTCTAGAGGAGAACAAATTTATTAAGAGCCGAAGAACTGACAAAATGTGTGCCACTGTCTCTAGAAAGCACTAAACTCGGCCGCCTGTGCTCTATGGCCTTCTTACCCATTTATTTTCAAGGAACTTTAGGGACCCAGACGCTCCTATTATTTTTTTAGAAGACACTTAAAAAGCTTTCGCTGGGCAAACATCCTAGCAAACTTATTTTTTTTAATTTTACGAGGAAAAACAAACAAACAAAAACAAAACTATAACAAATAACAAGAACAAACACAGAAACAAAGCAGTATAAGACAGTACAAATGATGCAGAATTCCAGAACAAAGTTTTAGAACTGAGCCCCAATCTCCTGATGTTGTCTTTCCAGCACGCCAGAACCCAGCCTTGTTAATGACTGTGAACCTGGGTGAGACGGCGTTAACGACCATGAGGATCTGAGATAGAGCTGGAACTGTAGGAATTTACGTGATTTAGGGGCAAAGTGAGGATTCTTCTATTTTTTTAATTTAACTTATTTTTATTTTAAAGATAAAAACAAAAGCAAGACTAATATCAGAAACAAATGCAGAAACTGGGCAACATATAATAATACTTGTGTGTTATAATAATATATAAAATATTAATAATAATCTGTAATATGTTACAGATTTTCAAAACAAAAATAGCTGATTAACAATATTTCGATCATACATTTGGTTCTCTTTTTTGATAGCTCCATCTTCCTTTTTTAAACTCTTATCTGACAACAATATTATCTAAAGAGCAGCTCCACAAATAGGAATATATTAGATTTAGGAAAATTCAACAGAAAAGTTTTTTTTTAAAGGATATTGTCTTTATGTAAAATATAGGGTACATATGCAGCTATGGCAGACATGAAACAAGTAAAAGTCTTTTTTATTAGAAAAGATACAAAGCAAGAGAAATTAGTGGCTAAACATTGAAGGATTTTCTCAATCTCAGTAATAAGTAAAAAAAAAAAAAAAAACATCTCCAACATGCTGTCAATTTTCTTTACTCTACCATCACTTGAAAATGATTGTGTGGTTTCTCTAAATACTTCCACAAAATTCTACAAACCAACCTAGTCACTGATTATGATTTCCAAAAGATTGGGATATTTTAGCATGTGAGTCAGTTAATAGCTGATGCCAATTGGTCATTAGCTACTTAATACAGTTGCTTTTAATCAGTCTTTTAAAAAGAATATTATTTACAATTAAAATATGATGATTTTTTTTTTGCCTGACCCCTTGGATTTGTGATTGTCATGTTGTTATGATTTGCTTTCGATATACACTTTTCATGGGGCTTCTTAATACCTGAGCAGATTCAAAGCTGGTATAATTAACTTTAATCTAAGATTGCATCTGTTTATCCTTTCAAATAAGCCAACAAAGACTTGACAACAGATGACTGTGCCCTACAAGCCTAAAATTTGGTGTGGTGTGATTGCTCAATCAGCGATGAGGAAATTTGCCACCAAATGTAACTACATATTAAGGGCACTTGATAAATCACTCAAGAAGACATGAGAATGTATTGAGCACTGACTGTGGTGCATGCTGAGCAAACTCGGCACTTTGTACATATGATCTCATCTGAGGGACTGAAGAGAATCAGCCTGATGTCAGTGATTTCAAGAAAACACAATTACACTAGAACTTGCAAGAATTTTGGAGGTTAGCTAGCCTGACTGTTATTCAAGGCAGCTAAAAGAAATTTTCTTTGTTAACAGACTGTAAAATTAGTATCTGTTTCATCAAGTATAGGATTAGCTAATTCCTCCTAGATCTGATAAAGAATTATAAGTTAATCAAGCAACCTTTCAATCACTAGCCTTTTTCTGCCTGGAATTAAAACTTCAGGGATGACAGGATGATTCACCAATCAAAGTTTTTGTCAAAATTTGCTGTAAAACAGTAAGATTAAAATTCTTCCTCTGGTAAAGGAAATATTTTTAAAATATTGTAAGGATCTTTTTCAGCAAACTTTACATTCCAACCCTGAGAACACAAAATGTGTTTATACAAAATATTAACATATTTTTATCTAATTAGAACATATCTTCTATCTGAAGCTCATTGTTGACATGACATTCATAATTTTTTTTCCAAATTTAAAAGCATAACACCATATAGAAGTCACAAAGGAAAAAATCCATTATAATTGAAAAAACAGCAACCATAAAGACTAAAACACAACAAACTTGTTTTAAAACTTATAGTTGTCCTCAAGCTATCTCATATTGCCTTTCTCCTGGGAGCCCTCCATTCTTTCAGATTCAAACTACATCCTCCAACACTGGAAATAATGCCCCCTGCCTGCCCCAACAGAATAGAGATGTGGAGATCAGAGACAAGCAGAGTAACGTGAGGGCAGAGAAGGCAGCACGAAGACTGGGACGTGAGCACACGGGGAATCCCATCTGAATCCTGCTAGACGCAACTGTGAGCAAATATCTCTTCAACAGTCTCACCTGCTAAACAGTAGAAATAATGATATAGTTTTGCATGCTCTGTATTTTACAGCTATTCCTGTCATTAAAATAATTACATAGAATTAATACCACATAAACTTTTACTCACTAGTCAAGGCTTAATGACATACATTTGCTTCTTTCCAAAATTATAAATGAGGGCTTCATATTTCACAAACTGTAGCCCATAGGCCAAATTCACCCACTGCCTATTTTTGTAAATAAAGTTTTATTGGAAAGAAACACAACCATTCACTTACTGTCTGTGACTGCAGAATATTTGTGGGAAAAATAACAGATGGCCTGCAAAGCCAAAAATATTTATTACTTAATCCTTTCCTGAAAAGTTTCCTGATCCCTAATTTCAATGATAGAACATCATAATTTGTAAAGCCTGTAAAGTCATTATATCCTTAAACACGTATGAGTTTCTTGCAAAGAACAAATCTGTGATGCATTGGTAAGAATTTTTTTTAATTAAAATAATGTTTTGGCTTGATCTGAACTTTGGGCAATTCTAAGCCTCATTAGTGATACAATAGAGTAACAGCTCAGACGTTGAATTACTGAAGAACCACCAAGTGCCTGCTGTGTGCCAGGTGCTGGGCATCTGAGGACAAGAGTGCCCTTGTCTCTGTGCTCACAATGTAGAATGCAGTAAGAGTTTACAATCTAGACTGCATTATTTGCATTTAGATATATAAAACATACTGAGGACCTAATATGTAGCTGGTCCTTTCATATCTGTTATCTTCTTTACTTCTTCCATTAAGTCAGAGAGGGAAACATTATTATCCCAATGTAGCTAATGAGAAACAAGGACTTAAACAGTCCACTTGCTGGAAAATAGAATGATCAATACCCTGAGCACCTCCCTGGCTCCTTGATCCCAAGAATAAAGATAAGCAACACACGCAGCTTCAGTCCCAGGACAGCCCACCCCACAGGCATCCCTTCCACAGCAGCATGTCAACCTCTTGGCACACCTGGCTGGCAGGGAACATGCTCCCCAGCTCAGGCTATGCATGGATGGCAGCCATACAGCAGTGCACAAAGACAAGAAGAGCCAAGTCCTACAGTCTTTGGAAACTGGTAAGGAGAGGCACAGAGCAAGCAGTTCTGTGACTTCTAAATAAAAATCTTGAATCAGAATTTTTTTCAAGCCATCACATTGCCTGCCTATTTCTAGAAAGCCACAGATCAGGGGCTAGAACCTTTATTACAGAGCTGCTTAAAAGGCCTTGGCTTCATATTTCTGTTCTTTTCGCTCTAAACAACTTTAGAGCACTTTCAGCAATGTGCTACACTAGGGGTTTACAACTCATAAGTAGAATCCACAAAATCCAGGAAGGATATGTGTCATACCCTGTCCCAATGCACAACTACAATGACTGAAGAGGGACAAAACTGGACAGTTTGGAGCCAAGGGTAATTTACACTTTTCAGACAGCTGTATTTTCTAACTCATGTTACAAGTGCTTCTATTCAGTCATGACTATGTCTCCATAGCTGTTCAGAACAATTCCCTAAACAGCCTCACTAGCTAATGTGTTTTCATTCCAGCACCTCAGACAGAACAGAACAAACAATAATCTCTCCCCTCTTCTCCCTTCCCCCTGGTTTCCTCTCTCATCTCTGCCTTTCTCGGTTCCATTCCCTACCTCTTAGTCCCAGTCCACCACACCTTCCCATTTGCTCTCTTTCTCTCCCTAAGCCCATTCTTCTTCTACTTCCTTTGGTAAAACCATTTCTGTGGAATTAATTCACCTGCAGAACACATCAGCCACTAAAACATAGTGAAACACTTGCCCATTTTCAAAACATGGTTCATGATTGTTGAAGATGATTAAACTTTGGAGGATTTTTAAAGCACTGGGGGACATTCAGAACAATTTTTGGTCTTGAAGGAAAGCTATGCCATTGGATTTCCTCCAGTTCTACAAAACCCATCCCAGGCCATGCCTGAATGAGGATTGTCACTCGAGAAGCATGTGCTGACTGTAGTTATATCAAGAATGCAGACTGTATCCTAGTACATGAGAAAATTCCATGCACCTGTCAGGATCTTAAAGTTGTGAATGCCCCATCTGAAAATCCACTTGAAAGATATTCTAAAAGAATTTAAAGTAATGTATACCTTTTATATGAGAAATTAAGTGTTCATGAACTACATTCAACCCACAAAATAACATAATTGAAAATATCACCAAAAAAGCAATAAAAGTTTTGAATGGAGATGATAGAAATATTTGAACTGATATAGGTAGTATAAATTAATTTTAAGTAAGACATCACTTGAGGTTTTTTTTTTTCAGAACTGGGGATTGAACTCAGGCCCTTGTGCTTGCCAGGCAAGTGATTATTCCACTGAGTCATCTCCCCAGCCCCCCAAATTTTTTTAAATATGAGAAAATGCAAGAAAAATAATACAATTTATAAGTGGATTAAGACCTGTTATTTCTTCTTTTAATGTGCTTTTACATACTGAATTCATACTATAGTTATAATCTTATGCACTCTTTGTTATTTAACACTTAAACCTAAATAAATATCCATAATTTAAATTTGCACAGGGGCCAGGGAGATGGCTCAGTGGAATAAGCGCTTCCATGGCAAGCACAAAGACCTGAGATCAATCCTCGGTTCTGCCAAAATAAATAAATAAATAAATAAATAAATAAATAAATAAATAAAATTAATTTGCACTCATAATTATTTCTAAAGACTATGTGTATGTGCCATAAATCAGTCATCCATTCCCTCATGAAACATTTAGGTAGTTTTCCATTTATATATAAATATAAGGAGTGATATTTAAAATTTTTGTTTTTAGTCATTTAGCTAAATTTCAAATGCTCTCCTCAGCATGCATGTCTAGGTGCTAAATTACAGGGGAAATATATGGAAAAATTACATGGAAAAATATATAGACACTTTTAAGTGTGAATTCATGGTACAATGTGCCCCCAAGAAATCCCACCAGTGAAACACAGCCTACTTTCCCACTGCTATTCTGCCTCCTGGTAACCAAACTTCTCTAAGGGAGGCCCTTGAGAGAAGAATGAAGAAGATCAACACTCTTTATGACTCCTCTTCCATAAATTAGTGCCCTGTGTAAATACACGAGAGACTACTTAGATATTCTCCCATTCTTTCAAGTCAGGGTTTGAACATCCTTCAAACTAGTCTGTCACCATGGGGTGGGGACAGGGTGTAACCACCTAATTTTCTAAGTATTCTTAAAGGAGCACTATAGACAAGTTGGAACCTCCCTGTGACTGTTTCACCTATTGCAATTCTCTGTGCCCATGCATTGAGTTTTCCCTAGGGACAGCAGCCATAGCTTCTATAGGAATGTCTTTCAAATGCTTAGTGAGATGACAAGCTTAAAAAATGTAACTTATCTGACTATATTAGTGCCCCAAGTGGAAGTTAAGAAGAAATAGTGCACATGGAGGCGAGCCATGTGGCAAGGAGGCACAAGAAAAGACCAAGTGCTACCTTCACTTTTTTTCACTACTGCCCAAAAGCCTTGTGGGCTACGTCAGGTACCGCAGCTGCTCCAAGAGATAACTGCCCAAGCAAGATTTGGATGAAATCTTTCCCAGATGAGTCTGCCCTGAAATATGACTCTTGTGCAGCCTTCCTCAGTTAGGTGCCCAAGAAACTCCGCCTCTGCCCAGGACCAAGTCCGACACTGAACGTGCTTGAGCTGCCTTTTCTCTTTGTCTTTTTTCCCGTAGGCTTAGCAGGGTCAGTCCAGGTGCTGGCTTCCCTTACACTGCAGAAAAAGTCCAAATAGAGCCTGGAGGGGGAATAGTTCTGCCTAGTCATTATTTCTATACGAAATACAGCCTGATGAAGTGATATACTAAGCCATGGTAATGCCAAAGGCCACTGTCACCAAAAGCTGCCTGCAGCAGAGGCCAGCAATACAGAAGTCAGCTAGCAGGGGCTGGGGATATAGCTCAGTGGCACAGTGCCTACATGGCAAGCATGAGGTCTTGAGTTCAATTCCCAGTACAAAAAAAGTTAGCTAGCAGCAGAAAATTATGGAGAGTAATATTTGCCAAAATCTGCCATCACCAGTGGCTTGAGGAATTCCTAAGGTCTACTTGTAGACACTTGTTCTAACTGGCTTTATAAAGGGCCACTACTTCTAAAATTGCTGCTAGCTATAGGCATTCAAGGCTCAAGACCATAACAGTAAGACCATTGCACTCTGCCAATTTGTGATTCTACACAAACTGAACAAGAACACTGAGCACCTTAGTAGCATTTTGACAGCTTGTACATGGACTCTTTTTATAGGATCCTGGAGAAGAGAGCAGACAGTGTCGATGGTTAAAAAGTCCAAGAACCAACCACATCTGACTTCCACCTTACCTGAGATTAAGAATCCACACTAGACAGTGACAAGATTAACTTCCCTGATGCTTATTTGGTTCTCCTTCCACTCAGGGTTTCTAAGTGAGCTACCACCCTTTGTTTCTCAGGTATCTTAGTTAAACCCATCAAAGACCATTCCCCAGACATCACTGTGACCACCCAAATACTAAGACTAAATTTTTCTGGCCTTTTCATTGAAATTTGAAGAAGCAGAATACCTAGTGGGAGAAAAAGTCTGAGAGGACAGACATTAGTTCCTTGATACAGGCCCAGGCATGAAAGCAGAACATTTCATGCTGACCTCTAATCCCAACCTCCTAGACCCTTCTTTTCCCTTCTTCTGGAAATTATACTAATAAAGTTACATGTTGTTCTTCCTAGTGCTTCTTCAGAAGGCTAAAAATTATTTGCAGACCTTTTTTCTATCTTTCTCAATAAACCATATTTTAAAAGCATTGTAACACTCAATGGTAAATTAAACAGGAATACAAAGAGCATATTTAATTTTTTCTCACATCCCTTATTTACTTTGACTAAGTTTTGGAAAGACCTTAGCTGTGGCTGCTGGTGAGACTCACTGGAACCCTTGAGAAGGGCCATGGTCAGAGAGACATGATGCCAGAAGAGAAGAAATATCTCTAGTGGCTGAGGAGGCTTGCTTTCCTTCTTTCCATAGAGAGAATACAGGTGAAGATTCAGAGTAAATATATTGGCCAGCAAAGGGATAAATTTCACAGGGAATTTATTTCTGCAATATTTAATGAAAAAGAATTAATACATGACTGGGTGTCAAGTCAGGAGATTTGGCTCATTTTATTTGCCTCAAATGAACTTCATTTCAAACAGTATGACATTCAAAGACAATATACTATAAATCTAAGGCACATAGTTATAAATAAAACTCCAAGAACAAAGAAAATATATGATTGTGCTTGTGGCGCATCATTTCAGTCTAATAATTATCTTCAATTCTGACAGATTCACTAATCATTTATCTTTGACCTGCTCATCAAACTTCTTTCCTCATGAAAACTTACTGACTCCACTGGTTTCTTCAAATGAGAGGATAAAGGAAATGCACAAAGTAGAGGCTCAAACATGTATCCAAATTTGGTGCTCCTAGTAAACAAAAATGCCAATCAAATTGGTGGCAAAAGGGTCGGCTGAGACTACATTTCTGTTGTGTCACTAGTGATACAACGACTCCCTCAGCCAGTTGCCTTGCCAAAGCCAAGATGCCTGTTGTCCTCTGATAATTGAAGAAATCTGATCATTAAAATGATTTGCTCATTAATTCAGACTTGTTTGTGGTAATTTTTTTAAGAAGAATTTA
>NW_004524673.1:7249454-7252789 GCF_000260255.1 Octodon degus
GGGCGGCCCAAGGGGCTGCGAGAGGGTCCAGCCCACTCTGCACCTGGGCTGGGACTGGTCCCGCCGGCGCACGGTAGCAGGAAACTCTCCGCACACTCACCGGACCTGGGCTAGGACTGGGTCTGGGGGCTCCCGGAACTCGGCAGAAAATCCTCTGTGATAAATTCTTGATGATTCAGTGACCTATGACTTTCTTTTCCAAAGGCAAAAAAAATGATTTTGAGATCTTTCCATGAATCTCTTGAAAATCTTTCTCTGAGCCTGTGAATCTTTCCTGTGACTGTATATCAGCCTCATTCTTCTGTTGTTCACTGAAGCTCTACTTTGTCTTGGAAATTTCCTTATAGTTTTGTGAGTCACTCACTTTGGGCTACAGAAGCTGAGTTGTGTGAATCGTTTACAGTGCTCTAAAATCTGCTCTGATCACCAAGCTCTTTCTAGCATACGTGTTTCTTCATTGCCTTTTCTTCCCCTTTGTGGGAGATGCCTTGGCTATTATGCAGTCAGGCAGTATTTTTAATCTTCTTGAGTTATAATATTTTTTAATATCTTACAGAAAAGGACAAAATTTAGTTTTAGTTGTTCAAATACACATTAGAAAGAGTATTGTCTTATATCCCTACAGCTTACCTGGTATCAATTAGATTTTTTTTTTGAGAAGTCAAATTTAAATCCAGAATATCAGTTTGCTTTCTTTTACACATGTGTTTACTATGCCAATGACATCAGTGTTATTATTTATCCCATAGAGAATTCAATCCTTTAAAAAATTATTTATCCCTTGGGCATCATGGGTTGATATTCTAAATAGGTATCAATCACCTTGAAAGAGCCCAAATGAGTCACTAGCCCAACCCCCAATAGGAAGAGACCCTATCCCAATTGATATGTAACTCACTTCCCCATTTGGTACTGGATTTAATCAATTTTACCTGAGCAGTGGTGTTTGTAATCTCATTGGTTGACCATAGTTTTGTCCCACCTCATGGCCACCTAAATGAGTTCCCATGTTCTCCATCAGCTTAGACCCACCTCACTGCATGGTTTTCCTGTATAAAAGTCCCTGGAAGAGACCACCCACTCAGAGCCCCTCTCCTTGGACAGGAGCTTTTTTTTCCCTTAATAAATCTATTCTGCTCATTAAAAAAATTATTTTACTTAATGTCAATTGGAAAGTGTATCAGTTGCCTGAAAGCCTTTTGGTTAAAAGCTATGCTTTTTGCCCATGAAGTTGTCTTAGCATTCTTTTTAAAAATTAAAAATCAATGAACAATAAATCTGAGAATTCACTTCTGGATTGTCAAATCTATTCCATGGTTCTGTATGTCTAGCCTGATGCCAGCAGCTCTTGATTGTACATACAAAAGAATTAAGTTGGACCCTACCTGGCATTATGCACAAAACTTCACTTATAATTACCTAAATGTAAGTATGAAAATTTTAGAAATTATTTAAAGAAAGTAAAGTAGTAAATATTTTTTTAAATGTGAAGTTAGCCAATGGTTTCTTAGTTGTGATACCAAAAAGATACCACCAAAGGAATTAAAACCTGTGAAATATACTATCAAGAAATTGAAAATGATCTATCTCTAATATGCTTGTATTTAAACTACATAAATAAATTTTACAGTTTAATAATCAATAGACAAATAACTTCATTGGAAAATGGGTCAATGATTTCAATAAAAATTCATCCAAAGCAAAATACAAATGGCCAATAGCTACATCTTAAATCCAACAAAATAAGTTGCTTAGGAAGGCAAATGGGAAGTACAGTGAGATGTAACTGCATATCCACTGAGATGAGGTTATCATCAATGAGGAAACAATAACAACAGTTGGTAGATATGAAGTAATATTAGAACCTTCATGTGTAACTGTTGGGAATATAAAACATGTAACCACTTTGGAACAGTCTACCACTGCTCTCAATGCTAAACATTTGGATTACTCCAGTACAAGTGTGGTGGCACACACCTGTAACACCAGCACACAGGAGGGTGAGGCAAGATGATCATTGTGAGTTTGAGACCAGCCTGGGCTGCAAAGTGAGTTCAAGGACAGCCTGAATAGCATAGCAAGACCCTGTGTCAAACAGACAAAAATAAATAAATAAACAAATAAATAAGCATAGAATTACTATATTGCCAAAAATTACACTCTTAGACATACACCCAAAAGGAATGGACATATATTTAAACAAACCTTACATATGAATGTTCATAGCACCATTGAAAATAGCCAAAAGGTAGAAAGAATTTAAATCTTCATTAACTGATTAATGGATATGCAAAAATGTAGTATTTCTATACCATGGAATATTACTCATCCTTAACAAAAATAAAAATAAAATATCAGTGTATGCCACTACATAGATGAGCTACAAAAAAACACTAACTGAAAGAACCAAGTCACAAATGTTACTAATTTATAATCCTTTTGATAGACATATACACAATAGACAGATTCAAAGTGGCAGAACATAGTTTATGGTTTCCAAGACAATGCAGAGTTTACACATGAGAGTGATTTATTTCACTTATGAGTATGGTCTCTAGTTGCATCCAATTATCTATAAAATCCTCTTCCTCCTCTCCCCCTCCTTCTCCTTCTCCCTATGGTATTCAAAACTGTTAGAGAACCACAGTATAATTACTGAAACCTGGAAATTTAGTATAGTCAATGTTCCACTTTGACCACTGTCTCCAAAATTTCCTTTATAGCAATTTCTCTCAGACCAGCCAAACAGTTCAGCAGATTAAAGTGCCTGCAAGCAGGTGCAGGAGTGTGTGTGTGGGGTCGGGGGAGGAGGGTTTGATCCCCAGGCCAGCCAGGTGGGCCCCGCCCCCAGGGCATGCTAAACTGGCAATTGAGACTGGGCTAGGTGGCACGCATCTGTAATCCCAGCTCTTGGGAGGCTATAAACAGTCGGATCACTATGAGTCCAATATAGTAGTGAGACCCTGAACACCCTGTAGACACTTCCCTAAAAACACATGCAAAAAAATTTTTCATCTGTAATCCAATTCAGCATTGTACTTCACATTTGTGGTCAGATCTTTTTTGTTCTATAGCCTAAAAGGTTTCTCTGCCCTTCTTCATTTTATTTTTATTCATTTTAATGAGAAAAAAACATAAAATAGCAATGAAATAGTTTCAAAACAGGTTAGCAGGACAGTTACAATAATTAATACACTGCATATTGTTGTCTTCATAATAGTTATTCAGAGGACAAGATGCAGACATGATATCTTTGTCTAAACAGTATTAGTACAAACCTTTCTTCTCAATGAGCTAAGAGAAAGTAGCTGTATATCTATCCTATCATATATATA
>NW_004524673.1:7252889-7269512 GCF_000260255.1 Octodon degus
CTAATAACTCACTACTTTTATGGACTATTGGACTATATTGGGATGTTTTACTCAATTCAAGTACCTATAATCTTTGGACTGGCTTCAAGTATGAAAAGGTCCTTTAAAGACTTCTCCAAGAACAGCTTCTCTAACTGCAGTGGAACACTCATCTCTGACAAAACAAAACAAAAGAGGGAAATGTTGGGAGCCAGGAAGCTAGGAAATGGATCAAACGCGTGTAGGTGGGACTAGGCCTCAGTGCCTAAAGCAAACAAGCTACCTCAGTCCTGAGATAAACATCCTGTCTGGTTACGGTCAGCTATTAGTCGCTAGGCAACCTAGTGTCATGTGTTACTATCTTTGCAGAAGTACAAATAAATGCCCTTCTTTACTTTTATGGACTTTGTATTTAAAAGACATAGGGAAGTTATTTTGTAAAGGAAAAACCTTTGCTTTTTTGTTGGTTTGTTTCCCCCCGATTAGATTCAAGTCATACATTTCAGACAAGAGCAAACCCTAAGACACACCACATCTTTCCCAGGGTTTGTCTCTTTCCCATTATTGGTGATGTTGCCTCTGGCCATCTAATTGAGTGATGTCCTCTAGGTTTCTCTATTATAAAGTCACTACTATCCTTTATATTGGGCAAAATATAAACCAGAGTTTTTTATTTTAAAAAGAATTTTAAAATGATGCACAATTTCAAATAAGATGATAGAAAATTAACAATGGTTATCATAGTGCATATTGTCATCTTCAAATTAGTTGCTCATATTACAAGATACAAGCATGAAAAATTGATCAAATGCTATAAGCATTAGCTGTTCATTTCAATAAGCTAATAGAAATGAGTAGTGTAGCAGTACAAATGTCTTGGCAATCGTGTGCGTGTGTGCACGCGCGCGCGTGTTCCTCTCTTCTTTTCCCCTTTCCCACCTCCCAGTTGTGCTTTCCTTTTGAGTAGTTTCTTTCCCTTTCACAATACCTATTGTACCTTTTGGATCCTATTTACTCTTTCAGTTTCTTACATTAGGGAGACAGTGTTTACACATGAGAGTGATTTATTTTACTTATGAGTATGGTCTCTAGTTGCATCCATTTACCTATAAAAGCCTTTACAGGTGAGCAATACTCACTTATTTGTAGGTGAGTAATAAAATACACATCTCTTTTACCCATTCCTCAAGAGAGAGATATTTTGAAGTTGTGTGTCATTGTCCTCATCAAGCATTTTTCAAACATTATCACCTATTAACTATTCTTGCTTAAACTGTGCCTTACTGTAACTGTCACAAAAGTGATTTTAATCAGTATTTCATCTACTATGGAATATTAGTTGATGATCTGAAAGCTTTTCTTCAAATCAATAAACCATTAGAGAAAACAAAGCTGAACATATTGTATTTGTGTTTTTGTATTTTTCAAACTCTCATCTCAAATATTTTGAGAAAGTATTTTTGAGACATTGCTTTGATTCTGAAAAATCGAAGTGTGTGCCCTATGAATATGCAACTCTGATCTGCACTTATTTGTTGGTTATAATGTTCTGTGAATACAGTTTCAATTTCCAAGTAAGTTGGATCCCAGGTACACACCTTCTTCAGTAACCATCATTATGCCCAGAGAAGCCACAAAGAGAAAAGTGTTACCACCTCTGGAAAATCAACTCACAAAGCAAGTCCCAGTGACTAATAAGCAGAGGACATTGTAGAATATAAATGGGTACAGATTACTGGTAATGCTGCCTGGTAGGTTGCTCTCTGTCATCTGCTGTTTCTTCTAGGACAGAGAAAAAAGCCTTGTGTTAATTTCCATATTCCATCAGATTAAAACCTCAAAGCTCAAGTGTACAGTCAAAACCAGCAGAGTCTAGCTTTTCTGCCCTACCCAGCATTATCCTTGCTCAAGAAAAGATCATATATTCGGGGGCTGGGGAGATGGCTCAGTAGAATAAGCACTTTCCCAGCAAGCACAAGGGCCTGAGTTCAATCCCCAGTTCCAAGGGAAAAAAAGAAAAGATCATATAACTATTTTGTGAACAGCAAATAATTGGAAAAATTCAGTCCATTCCTGTGATGGATGATGTAATAACACAGTAAGACCAAAGCATGACAAATTCTGGGCCCTGTATTTAAGTTCCCACAACCATCCACACTTGATTTTTTAATGATTTTTCTAGTTTAAAATAGATTATTATTGATTTTACAGTTGTTTGAAGGATACAAATGGGCCATTCC
Organism: Octodon degus; assembly: GCF_000260255.1. Lineage (NCBI taxonomy): Eukaryota > Metazoa > Chordata > Mammalia > Rodentia > Octodontidae > Octodon > Octodon degus. The sequence goes on from NW_004524673.1 coordinate 7,255,109, forward strand.
ATTGGATTTTGAGAAATTTAGAGACAGAGACTGTGTAAGAAGCCACCATACGTTGAAAATATTGATGAGGAAGTTTTCAAGAAGATATGCAAATTTAGTGAGGGGATGTCAGCTTTGGCAACCATGAGTGAGGCAAAAATGGAACCAAGGTTGACACAAGTAAGGCTGGACGCTGCAGCTGTGTTGATGTGGAACACAGCAGTCCCTGTGTCCCTCACAGAATTATTTTCTGGAGGTCATAAACATCATTGATGAATTCAATATACTCTCACTCAGTTAATATTCTCATTATATAAGTCAATTACACAGTCCCCAAATTTCAAGAGGCCATAGATGCTTAGAGATAGAAAGACAGCAGAATGGAAAATAAACCACTCTTACTCCAAATATGTACATTTCTCATAAGTCTGTGCAGACTTCTGTAATGGATATGGTAGAAACCCTTGTCCATGTGTTCTTTGGTTGATGAAAATTGCAAGAGTTGTGAGTTTTCACTGAGAATGGAGGAGAAAGGGTACCAGGGTTACAAAGGTCCCATTGCAGTTGGAGTTATATAAACTAATCTCTGAAACACCAGCTCTGGATCAACAGCAATAAAGATTGGTACATATTCTTTAGGACCAAGGATTAGCATGGTTTCAAAAGGATTAAGACATGCCAGTGTCTGTGATATAAGGAGTTAAATACAGCAAACTGACTCCTCCCAGCTGAGTCATTTCAGACTCAATGTGGAGCGAACTAAGGTACTGTATTTGCTCACATGTGACTGGATGGAGAGACAAGGACAAGATTATCCGGTGATCATGTCAAGGTATCAATACTAGAAGACTTCATTAAATGCCAAATTCATGATTCAGCCTTGTCATACTCCCCAATGTTAGAATTTAACTTTTGACTCATTATTTAATAAACACATCCTGACTTCTGGAATGGATAGGGTAGATTTTACCATATACCAAAGATTTAAGTAATAAGGAATATGCATTACAGCCACCAGATTTTTCAGGCTCAAAAAGGTTTATGGACACTCTAAATATATTTGCTTACCTCTAAAAACAGGAAATTTGGGCCAGTCAGACAACTCAGCAGATTAAAGCACCTGCTTCTGCAGATGAAAGGACCAGTACACCCACTGGGTATACTGAGATGGAGATTGAGACTGAGTGTTGTGGCACATGCCTGTAATCACAGTGCTTGGGAGGCTGAAAACAGGAGAGTCACTGCAAGTCTGATCTACTGTACTAAATACAATAAAAAAATAAATAACAGGAAATTTGAGGCTTTGTGGTTTTTGTCCTGCTCCTGTTATCATCATTCCTTACTTTTCAACAATCTTCAGTTTCCTCACTCAGAAGCCAAAGTTAGTTCCACCAGCTTTAGAGACACACCCTTGAAGACTGCAGCCCTCTAGCAAACTCTTTTTTGCTGAACTTCAGGAATCATCTCCATCTACCATAGAGACAATCTCTTTAATCACGATGAAAACAGGGTGGATGAAAGGCAGGACTGTACAACAGGCAAATTTTGTCTACAGTTTACATCTCTACCTCCAACGCCCCCACCACTCCTAGGGGCTCCTAGCCAAGGACTCCCTCAGGTGACACCTATTCCCCTAGTCAGCCTTTTCTTGCTATATCCAAATCCCCAATATTCAGGCCACAACCACAAACCGGTTTTTCCATCATTGTCATTGAAGTGGAGATGCCAAGTAGCTGATGTGATAAACTAATACTACATGGAAACTTCCTACGATATTCTCTAGATTCCTCCTGGCCTTATTGAATGGCCATTATAGGGTTATGTGTTAAAGAGTTAAAATTAATGAATGAGTGGACTAAAAAAAATAAAGTCAATGTTTATTTCTAAAACAGATGGCTTTTATTCAGGAAATACTGGAATAAATACATACTGCTACATAATAAATAAATATGTACTACTAAGCTTCCCAAGTTCACAAAAATGCAATAGTAATAGATGCCATTATTTTATTTAACTAATTTCTTAAACCTTTGGTATTTATTGAAAGTTATCTCTATTAGAATAAATACAAGATATGATCAAACAGTATGGTAAATGCTTGAAATTTCTTTTCATAATTTATTACATTAAAAGACCCATTGCTATGAATCCACCTCAGAAATAGAACTCTTTTTTTCCTGCATACATATCGCATTGTCCTTGGCCCTTCATGAAGAAGTTCTGGAAGCCCCCTTTCATACCTTTATTTGTGCTGTCATAGCTGGCTCGATGTACTCAATTGATTCAAAATGTTTACTGTTTATGGTTATTTTGACTTCAAGAATGAGCCAAAAATCACATAATGCCAGATTTGGTAAATGAAGACATATTGCAATGCTTTATAAGCCTGCTTATATGTGGGATGGCATTCAACAATAACATGTACCTTATTTTGATCATTTCTCATAATGACACTCATGAAAGAGTTCTTTAAGAAATGCTACAGAGGGTGAGAAAAACAAGGTGATAATTGTATTGGCAATAAAAAGGAGTATTTTGAAGGGGATTAATGGCAATATTTTTTGCCATAATACATTTTTAATTTAAATAGTCACTGTATATTTTGATCAGACCCCCTATAGAATGACATTTAATTTAGAAGAATGGAAAAACAAAGTATCAAATATTTCTTGAAGGCTTAGCATTGCTGGGCACTAAAGTAGGTATTTTATTGCTTTGTCTAACTTAACCCTCAACAAAAGATCGGGAGGACTGACTCAGTTTTGCAGATTAGTAAACAGAAACTCAGGTTAAATGACTTGCTCAAAGTCATTGAGTTCTAATTAGTGTGATTCAATCTCGGGGCCCATCTTATCTGAAACCTGTGCTGTCTCACGAACTATGGATGCCTGTTTTCTATATCCAACAAGCAACACTTGTAGTTAAATGTGAAAATTGTGTGATAACCTATGTTTAAATAAGTTTGAAAATTATAAGCTTGACCGATGTCTTTTTTAACACTTTTTTTCAACATGCACATTTTTCTTAGTGCATATTAATTTTATAAAATACTGTGTTTCATTGTAGCAGGCTATATATAACATAATTAATCATATCTATAACACCTATTGTCCTTCCTTACATAACCATCTCCTCTCCCTTATTTTCTTCCTCTTATCTACCAATCTATCTTCTACTTTCGTGTACTCTTAATTTTTTTTTAGATTCCATACATATTAGGGAAAACATGTGAGGCCTGTCTGAGTCTGACTTATTTCATTCAACATGATGGTCTCCAGTTCTGTCCACTTTCCTGCATTGTCGCATTGCTTTTATGGTTAAAGCATACTCAATTATGGATATATACCACATTTTATCCATTCATTCACTGATGGGTGTCTAGATTGGTTCTATATCTTGGCGGCTGTCAACTGTGGCACAATAAACATGCGTGTATAGTTATTTCTGTAGTATGCTGACTTTAGTTCCCTTAGGTATACACCAAGGTATGGTGTGACTGGATCATATGGCATTCTACTTTTAGTTTTTGAGGAACCTTCATACTGATTTCCTTGAAGCTACACTAATTTACATTTCCACCAACAATGTAGGTTTCCTTTCTCCCTTCATCCTTGCAGCATTCACTATTTTCTGCCTTCTTGATACAGCTATGCTAATTGAGATGAGATTAAAAATCTCAAAGTAGCTTTGATTTGAATTTCCCCAGTGGTTAAACATGTTGAGTACTTTATATGATTACCTGGCCTATATATTTGACAGCTTCCTCTCCCTCCCTGTGAAATAAGCAATGGTTATAAACCCATAAGTTAATTTTAAAAAGCCACAGCAAATCAAACTAAGCACTCCATGGACCAGTAAAGATATGGAAAATTCACCTTTATATCTGCTGGATATCTCCAAAAGAGTTAAAGTCATCATATTACACTAAGTAGAAGCACAATTCACAAATAGCTCAATTATGGAAGCAGTCTATATGCTCATCAACAGACAAATAAATAATCAAAAATCCAAAAATGTGATGTATACATAAATAATGGAGTAGCATTCAATCATGAAGAAGGATAAATTTGAATCATTTATAGGAACATGGATCCATTAGAGACTAAATGAAATAAATTAGACACAGCAAGAAAAAGCCCTAAAGCGTTTAAGTCACATAGAAAGGAGCTTCATGCTCCACTCACAAATGATTGGTCATCATCCTGCTGTAAATGGGGTGTGAAAGAAGGATTCCAAACCATAGAATGCTTTTGTTTTAGAATCAAAGAAAACACTTAACTCGTAGCAAATTTGGGTATAGGTAGACCAGTTAGAAGTACTAAGCCCTTATGCTGGGAAATGGTGATTGGCCAAATTAGGATAGTATCTGTTTGAATAAAGAACACTTGATCAGAAAAAAATTGAAAGAGATCATTAGGCTTTTAACTAAAACCACAATTAAAAAGTGAGGGAGGCGGAGCAACTGAATTTTCTCCCAGATGTCAAGATTGGATATTTGAGTGGGTGGGAATTAGTTCCCAAAATGCTGAAAGAGGGAAATTGTGGACAGGAACAAAATAAATTCAGTTCTGAACTTGTTTAGTTTGAGATGTTTATGAAGAAAATCAACTTAAAATGCCCAGTAAACATTGGGGTACAGATGAGTGGAAATGAGTGGTGACGTGGAACTGGCATGAGTGGGCTGAGTTGAACATAAAAATTTAGACATTCTTAACAAAAGGTGATAGGAGTGGTTGTGGGTGGAGGGTGATCCACTTTGGAGAGTTTACAGAATGAGTAAAAAATAAATAAAAAAGTAAATCAGACACAGAAATTTAAATATCACATGGTTTCTCTTGCATGAGAAATATAAACACAAGTTATTTAAAGAGCAAATTTTTTTAAAAAGATGTAGGAAACAGTAAGATAGACTCTGTGGAGATGACAATATATAGAGAAAAGGGGTGAAGGGAGGGCACAGGGGCATGGCAGGAATAAAAATGATCAAGATTTCACATGTATATGTACCAATTTCGCAACATGAATATTATATATGGCAAACATATACTAATAATAAAAAGAGATGGAAAATGAAGTAACCCAAGAAAAAGTCTATCTGTGTGCCTAGATTAATTATTATCAACACACACTGATTGCTTGAGTTCTGATTCTTTGGGGTTTGGAAAACCCCATTTGCATCTCTGGCAAACCCATGTATATTTGGGGCAACATACGGTGCTGTATAAATATTCATCTCTACTCTTCAGCCTGCAATGTTGTAACAGAAATTTAGTTCCATTAATAAGTATCATAGGGAGGGCCAGGTGCAGTGGCGTATGCCTGTAATCCTAGCTCTTGGGAGGCTGAGGGCCAGGAGGATTACTGTGAGATCAAGGCCAGCCTGAACTACATAAAAAGATCCTGTCTCAAAACAAAGCAAAACAAAGAACAAGGAAAGCCTGTGATTTTAAAGGGGCACAGAAAAAAAAAAAAAAGCAGACTGAGACATTGCTCCAATCCTCTCCAAGATTTTGAATCCAGACATTGGAAAATCACAACTTAGGGAAGAGAAAAAGAGAGAGAAAGTAGATCCCTGGAAATCAGGAAGGAACTGACAGGAAAATTAAAACTACAGAAAAGTTAAAGAGGCAGACAATAACACCGAGAAGGAAGTAAAACAGGCTAGACTTCCTTGCTGGCCTGACTCTACCAAAGCAAGGTGATTCTTGGGGCTCCATGGTGTGTTTGAGGGGGGCAGAGAGTGACAGAATGAGACAGCAATTGTTGTGATCCACGGGGACAACACCAGACCAGCAGCTGAACAAAGATCTGAGCACAGGTGCTGCCACATCCTTGGAAAGAGTGTGGGGTTGAGCACCATTACAAAAAAGAGTTAAGTATTTGAGCCTGGGACTCAGAACAGCAGCAGAACAGGTTCAATTCAGGCTTTCCAGTGTCACTTTCCCATAGTGACTGCCTGGAACACAGCCACAGGCACCTCATGTGGACAGAGAGCAGCGTGAAGAGACTCCCTGCAGGATTCACGTGCAGGCCCTGCTCCCCCATGCTGAGGCCAGGCTCAGTGATGCTGCATTTGAAAATCTTGGAACTGAATATTTGGGTCCTTATCCAACTGCCTGAATCTGGCAAAATTTGGGGTCTGACTGCCTTCCCTACCTACCAGAGTGAGCCGAGACATGTCTCAGCTTGGAAAGGCCCTGGAAGAGTGGGGGGAGGGATCCAACAATCACAGTCCTTGAGACAAGGTGGACAATAGGTAGAATCCAAACTTGTGAATCCCAGCATGAAACTCCTCATTAAAACACGGAGAAATGTTTGGAACTTTTTCTTCCTTTCCTCTTTCTTCTTCAGCGGTTTATTGAAATCTAGGAAATTTCCCTTTGACCTTTTTCCTTGTTTTCTTTTTCTTTTTAACTTTTCTTTCTTTTCTCCTTTTAATAATTTCACTCTAATTCTTCCTTATTTTTATTTTCCACAGAATTTTTTTCTCCATTTGTTCTCTTATCTTTATTTCTGTTTGTTTTTTCTGTTACCTTTACCCAATTCTATAAATATCCTTCTAGGGGCCAGAGAGATCGCTCAGTAGAATAAGCACTTGCCTGGCAAGCACAAGGGCCTGAGTTCAATCCCTGGTTCCACCAAATAAATAAATAAATAAATATCCTTCTGCTCACTAATAGGATCCTTTTTTTTTTTTTTAATTCTCTATCTTCATACTAATCTCAAAAAAAAGTTTAAATTTTCAGAGTTTTATTTCTACATTCTTCTATTCCCAGCCACTTATATTTTTAATAGTATAACCATTAAATTGCTTTAATCCTTATATATTTAGGTAACTCTATGTAATCATGGTTGGATTATTTTCTACCAATGGAGGAGATAGCAGTCATATTTAGAATGCTAGTTGTATGTCAATATTAGAGTTTATACTATAATTATGGGTATTTTCCTGTGGTTAACAGTGGCACATTGTTGGTTTTTATGCTATACTCATATCAAATTTTCCTTGCACATTACTACTGTAGTAGATTTCCTAATGTTGCTAGAGTAACAAATTGTCATTATTAATGGGTTTTCTTTGTACACCGACACACAGATAGCATTTGTGACATTAAGAATACTAGAGTACATTCCCAGAGAACTGAGTGTTGGGTCAGTTACCTTGCATCTTCCCCTCCCAAAATAACAGAGATGGTCAGACCATGGAGAAGTGACACAAAACTATAGTTTGCCACACCCAAAGTATGTCTTTGAAACGCAGTCTAAAGAGAGCTCCATACAAAAAAAATCTTTCTACTATAAATGCCCACAAAATTCACTCAAAAACAAAATAATACAAACATGCAAAAACAAGGCAACAGAATGATTCAAATCTCCCAGCCAATCCAGGGAGCATCTGGGGAGATAACAGAAAAACACACAAACCCAATTTTTTAGATAGGATAACAGAAGAGCTCATCTCTGACAAAACTAAATGAGAAAAGGGGATATAAACGAAGGACCATTTTGTATCTGTATATGCAAAATAGTTAGGATAGATATACAGCTACTTTCTCTTAATTCAATGAGAAGGAAGATTTGTACTAATAGTGTTTGGACAGGATATCATGTCTGCATCTTGTACTATGAATAACCACTACAAAGACAACAATGTGCGATGTATTCATTATTGAAACTGTCCTACTAATCGGTTTTGAAACTGTCTCATCGCTTTGTTTCTCAATAAAATTAATTTTTAAAAAACAGAAGAGGTTAAAAATACAGATAAAAGTGGTGCTCAGTAGGAACATGGAACCTAAACCCTTAGCTAAGCAGATAATGGCAGTTAAAAAAAAATCAGCATGCTTTCAGAAGCCTAATTAAAAACCTATCTCAACAAACAATACAAAATGTAAACCACCAGTTTAGCAAAGAATTAGAGTTCACTAAAATGTTTCGATCTCAATTCTAGGAAACTAAAAATCACATTAAAAGCATGGGCAACAGAAGCAATCAATGAGGAAAGAATTTCAGGGTCTTGGGATGTTTCCAAAGACCATCACTCATAGATGCCATAAAAAAAAGAGAATGTGAAAAGTGGACCCAACCATTCCTGACAGTGTGAAAACTAATCTAAAATTAATTGGAAAAGAGAAGAATCAGAAGACAACACAAGTATCATTAAAAAAAAACCTGTTTATAGAAATAATAGCAGAACCTGACATCTCCATGGAGGAGTCCTGAGTAATCAGGACTAGAGGGGAGAAAAATAGCTGAACACTGGCACAGGTTTCTTTGTCCTCCTCTAACCCTGGTCTTTCTTCTAGTCATCATACCTAAATAAAAGCAGTCATTTAAAAAAAATCCATCTTAAATTGTAAATAAGATAACTTTCTCTCCACCCATCCTTTCAGTTATGCCTAAAAGCCCAGCTCTCTCATCCTACGGAGATTTTATCCTGTCTAAATAGTGTAATATGTATTCAAATTTCCAACTAATCAAAATTATGCTGAGGTTGGTTTTTATTAATGTAATACAAATTGTTGTGCCTGTATAAAAACTTAGGGAGTTTTTTGTTGACCCAAACAATATGTTAATTTGGTTTTCATAAGTCATCAAAAATTTTGAGATAATTATGACTACAGCGAGAGAGACTTATGGCAAAATGTTAGACTCCATCAGTAAAGGGGTCTAAGAGCTATCCCTTAAAAACAGTTTCTAAACTTAGCTGTGCATTCTAATGCTCATGCTTTGTTAATACATGCTGTAAATACTTGGAAAATTTGTTCTTGCCTAGAGTATCCCAGACCCCAGGTAATCATACAGGTAAAACTGATAACAAACACACTAGATTCCTTTTAGATTCATTTTATAGGGGATCCACCAGATCTTCTATAAAGAGAGGGTTATATGACATATGTCAAGGCCTTAGTTAACTATATTCAAAGGACATTAAAGGAAACCACAGCTACTCTGTCTCTCTGTCACTCTGTCTTTGTCTCTGTCTATCTCTCTCTTCTAAATAAAAAGTAAAATTAATAAAATAATCCTCAAATTGAATAGCATTAGACACTCTAACAGCAGCACGGGGGATGCTTGTAAAATTATAAAAACTACACATTATATATGCATTCCTGATTATTCTGCTTTATCTCAATAGATGTTCAACATGTTATATGACAAATGCTAATGTTAAGGGCATAACAGATTCAGAAAGTGACTTTACGCTTAGTCCTCTTTATGGGAAGCCATGATAGCTCCCCTTGCTCACCCAAAAAAAAAATCTTTGGGTTTTTTATTTAATTTGATTTGATTTTAAAGAGTAAAACTCAAGAGAAAAACAGAATAATATACAATAATACATATGATTCAGATTTTGAAAATAAAAATAGCAAGTTAACAATGGCTGTTAACAATAGCTCCCTTACCGAAAACCTTTGTTGAGTGCATTCATAATTACGCTGCTGATCATATTATTTGGCCAATGCATACTTAGTTGTTTCTTTGGCTTTGTCTCCTCCAGACTTAAAACTACAGGCCTACCCAAGATGAAAATGACTAGAGTCCACTGAGTGTCTTTAGATAGACACTCTGAAGGGTGTCTCTGACTGATGATCAACAACTATAACCCCTTTCACCCTGAGGAAGCCAGAGAAGTCATCTCCCATTATTCCTTCATGGAAGTTTAGGTTACTTCCTCAGAGGCCAGAATGTTGTAAGAAGCTTAATTAGATAGAAATAGTATAAGCAGTGAGTCAGGACTGGGCCTTTAAAGGAACCAGTATGGAAGACAAGATACCTTGCAACTGTGGAAGGACAGGCACCTCCATGTGGGCCAGACTTCAAGCTTAAAGATTAAACAAATGCACCCACATGACTCCCTAAGGTTAGACATTAGGGATTGATATTCTAAATAAGTATCAGTCACCTTGAAAGAGCCAGAAAGAGTCACTAGCCCAACCCAAAACAGGAACAGCCCTTGCTCAGTATTCCTGTTCACTTGCTAAGTGACTCACTTCCCCATTTAATCCCAGTTTAATCAATTTTACCTGAGCAATCATATTTGTAATGGTATGATGTGACCATAGTTTTGTCCCGCCTCATGCTCTCCTTGCAGTTTCCCATGTTCCCCTCCTCGGACCTGCCTCACTTCCAGATTTGCTCTCTGAAAATCCTTAGAAAAGGCAAATCCTTTGGTAACCCATTCAGGTCCCCTTCTGTCTCTTGGACAGAAGCTTTCTTTCCTCAAATAATTATATATTCTGCTCAAAAAAAGAAATAATAGCAGAAAATTTCCCAAATAAACATACAGATAAGTGAGGCATGTAGAACCCTAAACAGTAATGATCAAAAGAGAACCTCCTCACATCACATTGTACTTAATTTCAAAACTTTAACACAATGACAAAATCTTAAAATCTGTCAAAGAAAAAATAACAAATCACTTGTAAAGGTAAACCCATTAATGTTATGCTAGGTTCCTCAATACAAATCTTAAAGCCTCAGAGTTCAAGTCCTAAAAGATAGAAACTTTCAAACCAGATTTGCATACCCTGCAAAACTTCCATTCAATGATGAAAAATTAAGTTACTTCCATGACAATGGGCATCTCAACAAGTTCATAACCACAGAACCAGTATTATGAAAATTTCCCAAGAATATCTTGGAAAAAGACAATGAAGTCAGCAGTGCCAACAAGTCAAACAAAATGAATATACCTAGCAGGGTGACTCATTAAGGAAAAAAAGGATGGGGAAAGAAAACAGCAACAAGAATAGGTCAACACTTTTCAGTAAAAACTTTCAATGTGAATGGTACCAATTCCCCAATCAAAAGACACAGATTAACAGAATAGATCAAGGAACAAAACCCAGTGATACATAGTATACAAGAAATACATTTCATTCCTCAAATATTCGAAGATTAAAAATTAAAGGTTGGAAAACAATATTCCATGCAAAAAGAACCCCAAGAATTTTCTATCCCAGTTTCAGGCAAAGTGGATTTTAAGTCAAAATTGATTAGAAGAGACAATGGATTGAAGAAACAATTCAGCAGGAAGAGATAACAATTCTAAACATATATACACCTAACCCTACCACACCCAAGTTCATAAAACAATCGTGAATGGATATAAGAAAAAATAAATAAATAAATAAATCCCAATACAACTATAATGGGAAAGCTTAATACCTCACTGTCACAGACAGATCAACTAGACAAAAAAAAAATCAACAAAGAAATATTACATTTGAACCAAGTCTTTGAGGTTTTTTGGTTTTTTTTAATTAATTTTATTGAGAAACATACCAATGAGACAGTTTCAAAACCAATGAGTAGGACAGTTTCAATAATTAATACATTGCATATCATTGTCTTCTTAGTGGTTATTCATAGTATAAGATGCAGACGTGATATCCTGTCCAAACACTACTAGTACAAATCTTTTTTCTCACTGAATTAAGAGAAAGTAGCTATATATCTATCCTATTTTGCATATACAGATACAAAATGGGCATTCATTTGTATCCCCTTTTTTTGTTTAGTTTTGTCAGAGAGGGGTAGTCCACTGCCATTTAAATATTGTAGGCATATGAAATCAGCAAAATAATCGAATATAGTCCAATAGTCCATAATAATAGTGGGTTATCCATAGGACTGGCAATGTCAGAAGTTGTTGACTTGAGCCTTTTACAGCTCAGCATATTTGGAATAGAAGGACTCTACTTCAATCTGATAAAATCCATCTATGACAACCCAATGGCTAACATAATTCTAAATGGGGAAGAGCTAAAATCTTTCACTCTTAGATCTGGTACAAGACAAGGATGTCCTCTATCTCCACTCCTATTCAATATAGTTCTGGAATCATTAGCTAGAGCCATTAGACAAGAGAGAGAAATAAAAGGAATAAGAATAGGTAAAGAAGAAGTTAAACTATCATTATTTGCAGATGACGTGATACTTTACTTGGAAGACCCAAAAACTCCACCAAGAAGCTACTGAGAGTGTCTCACCCAACAATGAAATTCACAATTGCTATGATCCCTCCACCCCTTGTGTGCTCATAAGTGGGACTGTTGGGAAGTGGCAGGATCTAAGGTATGTGAATGTGCATTCAGGGTGTGTGAAAACTAAATTTGCTCACTGATTAGTTTAGCACAGTTCTGAGTGTGAATGATGGGAGAGATCACCTTGAGTACCACCCAAAAGGCTCATAGCCTGAATGGGAAAAACAGAAAGGAGGCTTGCTGCTTGCTGTGTTTTACCTACCTTCCTACACACTGTTTGTCCTCTGCCATGGCTGTCTTCCTTGAAGCCAGATGGTTACAGACCAAAAGCTTTACAAACTGTGAGTCTGCATAAATTTTTCCTCCCGTAACTCTGGGTGTCAGGTGTTTTCTTTCAGCATTAAGAAAGGTAACTAAGATGACATTCTTCTCAGTAGCACCTAGATGCTAGTCTAAATGCTAGCCCACTAAGCATGTGCAAGAAACACACAACAATAAAAATTATCCCATGCATATTTTCAGACCATAGTGAGTAACTCTAGAAATCAATTACAAAATGATAGAAATTATACATTAAAAACATTCAATTATACATTAACCAATGCTTTCCTGAATAATCAATGAGTCATAGAAGAAATCAAGTTGGAAATTAGAAACTTCCTACAATCAAACAATAAAGCCAAAACAACGCACCAAAACTTATGGGGCACAAAAAAGCAGTTCTAAGCGGAAATTTATAGCTGTAAATGGATACCCCCCCAAAAAAGTGAATTCAGGAAGGTAGTGAAGTACTTCAAGTTATCAAAAAAGTAAAAATAACCAAAATCCAACAGCAGTATAGGAAAGGAAATTTTAAACATCAGAGGAGAAATTAATGAAATTGAGAACAAGAAAATAATACAAATATCCAATGAACCATAGAAGGAGTTCTTTGAAAAAATAAAATGGTGACAAATATTTAGCCAATATTACTTCCAAGAAAAGGAGGAAAAGGGCCCAAATCAATTTAATTAAAAATTTAAAATGCAAAATCACAACAGATTCTGCCAAAATCCAAATCAATAGTAACTATGGGGAACCTATGCTCTAATGCAATACAGAATTCAGAAAAAATGGACAGATTCCTAGACACATCTCAACAAAAAAAGGTACAGAACCCTAAATAATCCAATATCAATCAATAACACTGAAGAAATAACAGCAAAAAGAGCTACCAAGAAAAGCCCAAGTCTTGAATGATTCATTGCTGAATTCTAAAAGAACTTTAAGGAAGCTCTAATGACAATACTCTTCAAACTCTTAAATAAAATTTAAAGAGAAGTATTTCCAAAGTCATTCATTGAAATTGGCATTACCTTAATTCCAAAATCAGAAAAGGATCCACATAAAAAAAACAGAACTATAGGCCAATCTCTTTAATGGACAAAAACACAAAATTCTCAATATAAAACTGGAAAACAGAAAGCAATAATCATTAAAAAGATCATATATCATGACCAACTCAAATAAATTCCAGGGATATATAAATGGCTCAACATATGAAAGTAAATAAATGTAATGCACCACATAAACAGAAGCAAGTACAAAATCATATGATCTATTGTACACTTCAGATTTTACTTATTCTTTCAGGTTCTTATACTAGGGAGACAATACAATGTTCATACATGTAGGTCTGGTTTACTTCATTTTTGAGTATAGTTTCTAGTTGCAGTTACTTACTGATAAAAACCTTGAGTTTATCTTTTTTTTATAACTGAATAATATTCCATTGCATGAAATACCACATCTTCCTTTTTTAGCCATTCCTCAATTAATGGGCATTTGCATTGTTTACAAGATTTAGCTATGACAAATTGCTCTGCTATAAACTTGGATATATATATATATATATATATATATATATATATATATATATATATATATATATATTACTGTGAAAGGGAAAGATACTGTTCAAAGAGAAGGAACAACTGGGATGGAAGAAAGGAGAAAAGAAAGAAAGAAGGAAGGGGAAAAGAAATATATATGTGCATGGACAGAATATCTTAGATAATTCTACTGCTAATTCCTGCTGGTCTATTGAAAAGTTAATGCTTCTATTTTTTTCTCTCTCTCCTTTTTGATTTTTTTCACCTTTTTTTTTGCCAATTTTGCATTTCTACAACTGGTCATCTGAACAACTAATTTGAAGAAAACAATGTGCAGTATAACATCCATTGTTGAATTCGCATTATTTTGTTTAGTGAAATTCTATATCATTTCTTTTGGAATTTTTTAATTTTTTAATTCTCTTAAAAAATAAAAAATAAAAATCACATCATCATCTCAATACATACCAACAAAATATGTATTGAAAATCCAATATCTGGACATATGAGAACTTGTACTGTAACGTCATGTACCTCGGTAGTGTCCCAAATTTTCTGATCAAG
>NW_004524673.1:7270027-7284855 GCF_000260255.1 Octodon degus
CAATTAACCACTAAGAAGAATATATGCAGTGTATTATTTGTTGAAACTGTACTTCCGATTTGATTTGAAACTGTCTCATTGCTATCTGTTTATCAACAAATTTTGAAAAAAAAAGAAAAGAAAATCCAATATCTTTCCATAACATAAAGAAATCCTGAAGAAAATAAGTATAGAAGGATTTTACCTCAATCTGGTAAAACACCATGTATGATGAACTAATCACCAATATCATATTAAATGGGGAGAAACTGAAGGCTTTCCCTCTAAAGTCACCACTTGTGTTCGATATAGTTCTCAAAACAGTAGCCAAAGTAATCAGACAAGAGAAAGAAATAAAATACACATGATTAAGAAAGGAAGAATTTACATACTTACTATTTGCAGATAATATGTTCCTCTTCCACCAAGAGATTCACAGAATTAGTAATCAAATTCAGTAGCATAGCACAACACAAAGTCAACAGAGAAAATCAGTAACATTCCTGTACACCCATAATAAACTCACTGAAAGGGCCAGCCACATAGCTCAGCAGATTAAAGCATCTGCAAGCAGGCACAGGGGCTGGGGGTTCGATCCCCAGGCCTGCTGTGTGTGCCCTCTCCCACTGCCCCCAGAAGAGCTGAGACTATGATTGAGACTGGATGTGGTGGCGTGTGCCTGTAATCTCAGCTCTTGGGAGGCTGTAAACAGAGTCCGATTTAGTAGTGAGACCCTGAACACCCTGTAGACCCTTCCCTAAAATAGAGGGAAAAAATTAAACAAATAAAAATAAGAAATTATTTCACTGAGAAAGAAATTAGGAAAACAATTCCTGCAACAATACCATGAAGAAAAATTTAATTTTTATAAATGATCTTAACCAAAGATGTGAAAGACCTCTATAAAGAAAACTACAGTACTTTGAAAAAGGAGATCAAAGAGGACACCGGGAGATGTGACAGGTACAAGACCAGCCCCTCACAATGAACATAATCTTGATGTACTACTTATATGTATCAATAAAAAAGAAGCAAAACCATACCAATTGTTCTTCCTTGTCATTCAGAATACACCTAAGTGGGAATTATACTTACTTGGGCCAAACAAATGTATGTGGCAGAGCCTGTAATTTGGTAGCTGATCAGTAAATGTTTATTAAACATGAATCTGAGTCACTGAATTGCTCTATAGTCTCTTTCAGGTTTTCCCAACTTTGCCTTTGAAGCCCACTTCTCGCATTTAAGACCACTGTTTTAATTATGCATTGCCAGTTTGTGACTCACCACTTAATGACACGTTCATTACCTGCACATCTTTGAGGGCCACATGCCTATCACAGTCACAGACTGATTTTCTTGATACCGAGTACTAAGGGTAATTTGATGAAAGTAAGATACATTTTGAAAGTGGAAATGTGTCAGCAAGTTTTTTTTTTCTTTTTTTAAACCGGGGATCAAACTCAGGACCTTGTACTTGCCATGCACGCACTTATGAGAGCAAGGTCTTAATTGCACCAATATTGTTTTGATTGAGATCTAACAAGTTCTGCTGAGAAATATTACTCATCACAGGATAAGAAAGCTAAGCAGGTTCTAATTCCAAGGACATCCCAAGATACTCCTCCTTGCCTTCAAAAGCTGAGATATGGACATTTGAATAAAAGGATAAAGTCAGACCTGGTGTCCCATGCAGCCACTGGAAAAATGGTCATGACAGCTGTTGTAGCTGGTTTATTAAGTCACAAAAGAGCTTTGCTTCAGTGACAGGTAATCCCCACTACTGATGAACCACCCAGCTAGAGATTTTCATCCTCCAGCTGATGAAATGACTCCCCATGATGCCAGTATCCAGGGGACACTGACTATGCATGTTAATAGGGGCCAGGGAGATAGCTCAGTAGAATAAGCACTTGCCTGGCAAGAGCAGGGTCCTGAGTTCAATCCCCAGTACCAAAAAAAAAAAAAAAAAAGAGTAGGATGCCTCAACGGACTTGTTCACCTTCTCTCCAAAATATTATAGCTTTTTTGTATTCATAAATGATTCCTTGGAGCAAGGAAGGATCTGGTTTTAAGATTATTATATGAGGGGAATTATTTAAACTTTGACCTACTTTGTATTTATCTATTTCATTTTGCTCTTTATTTAGGAGTAGTTCAGATAAATCCCTAAATTCTGTGTTCTGCTGTTTCAAAGCTATTTTAAGCTATCTATTAATTTATTTCATTTATACTACTAGTATCTCTTTGTTCATTTAAAAGAAAGTTTTGTAATTTTATGTTTGTTTCTTCTTTACAAAAGAGAGTCTTTTTGTCTCAATAACATTTTGACCATTCCTATATGATCATGACACACAGAGTACTAACTGTTGTTATTTTCTAATATAAAATTTTATTTTCTTATAAAATTTGGGGTTTTTTCATAGAAGCAAAAAGAGTTCTCCTTAATATCTGAATTAATACCTTCTTGTATTGCATTAAAATAAAAAGTAAAATGAAGATATTAAAAGAGGCAGTTCATGAAGGAAAGAAGGGTATGATGGAATAAGATGACTAATAGCAAAGTCATGGGACTGACAACAGGGTACAGAGGAATTAACATGATAGTGTGCTCCAGATTGATGAACAAGACCTGGGTTTTAGGTAATGTGTTATTTTTAATTGCATATATCCATTTTAAAATTTGAACTTCTCCCACCAACCAATCACAAACACACACACATACACACACACACTCACACTCACACTCACATACACTACTCTACAAGTTTGTGCTGCAAAACTTTAGTGTTGTTTACTCTTAGGAGGGAAAATCCCAATATAAGATTTTATATTAAACTAATGAAATTTGGGCCAGCAAAAAACTGCAAATACATCAAATTCAACACAGCCAACACTGAATGCAAACTCTTTCTTTCATTCTGGCTTTTCTGCAAATGTATCTTACCGTATAGAATGGCCTCATTCTCTGTTCACTCACTTCAGTTTGAAAATCTTACAGGTTTTGGTGGTTCTTCCTGTTTTACCTACTCCCACCCTTAGCTGGGCATTAATATGTTCTGTTTGCTTCTTACCAAATTTTCCTTCTCTTTTCTCTGCCATGAGGTCCTCCTACCACTGCCCTGGGCTAAGCTCTGTGATCATTATTTTGTAGGACTGCCAAAACTTTCCGCCTGCACTCCTATCTCCTACTGAATCCCCCTATATCAGTCTGTCTCCCGCTTTTCCTCCACACATGCATTTGCAAATGCAAGCTTGCTAGCATCCCTCCCCTCTGTGAGGGACAGTAGCCTGGGTGGCTGTGCCAACCCTTTCCAAAGCCCTTGTCCACCACATGCCCCTTCCCACAACTGGCCAGTGTGGCCACACGGGCCTCTTCCAGCTTCCCAAACACACCTTACCCTGTTACCATTCTTGCTTCCTCTCCCAGAAACAGCTTCCACCACACCCTTACTCTGCCTGAGCAATCTGCCTCATCCTTCAGGGCTGGGCGAAGCATGGCTTGTGCCACTATTGTTCTACGTTGGTAACTATGGTTCTGTGCATGCTCCACAATTAAGGCATTAAATCACTCTAAGCCTTCATTGTGTGTGAGGTCATCCAGGGAACAGATCTCAGCTGCGGGAGAAGGTTGTTCCTGGCAAACATCTCCAAGGAAAAGCCAGAACCTCATACTTGGAAGCAAAGCTGTGGCTGAAGCACTCAGTGCAGACTACCAAAGATTCAGAGTCAACTTTCTGACTGGTCAGTTTGTACAGGGATAAACTCATAGAGACCACTGGGGACCCAGGCCGTGTCTGGGAAGCTGCACCAGCCTAGTAAGGCTAAAAGTTCCTTACCCCAGGGTTCTTCGAAACTGCCTCAGAGTCACCTGTACTGCTTGTCTCAAAACACTCTTGGGCCCACCTTTGGCAATAAATCAAAATCCATGGGCATGGAAATCTGGGATCTGTTTTAAGATTCTCAGGAGATTTGGATGCCCATAAAACTTCATGAATTCACAGAATAAGAGATAAAGCATCTCAGGACAGCAAGTGGAACAAGACAAGGCTACACTGTGCAGTGTCCAGCACTGGATTCCACCCCAAAGATCTCATTCCCTAACATAAAAGAAACATGTTATTTTCATCAGTTAGTGAACCTTTCAAATGGTACTGGGGAACAAAGGTAGGAAAGCAGCCAATTGGTTTGTTATCCTGAAAGAGACAGCAGGGCTAAAGTTAAAGAGACAGCAAAGAACAAGTTTTTTAAAAAAGTCAAAACTATGAAGTATTTACCTTATAGGTACTACCCCTTATCTGGAAAAGTTTTGTGCTGTAGGTTAACACTGTCATATAATAAAGTATTAGGCATATGACTGGTACAGAGGAGACCCACAGCGGATAGCAACTGACCAAGGAGTGCTTCCACTGAGTTTTTCCTGTATGTGCATTTTATTGAGCCATTTTTTAAGATTCCAAGGAAGATAAACTAGGAGGAACAGTCTCCTGGTCCTCACACCTAATGCTCATGGAACTTTGTCAATGAGGTAGGGGCTGAGCGCACTGGCCTTGCCTGTAGGTGGGTACACATGCAGATATGGATACCTTACCCTTGAGCAGAGGATTGCTCCCACCTGCTGCGGCCCAGAGACCCTTGGAGGTGATGCATAGTCATAAAGGTGCAAGATGAGGTCCAGCGAGTAAAGATGTGAAATCAAAATGAATGTACATAGAAGTGAAAAGATAGTGATGTTAGCCACAGTGTGGATCCTGGAGCTTTTTCCAGTTTTCTTTTGGACCCAGGAGCTCAAATATCTCAGTAATGGATAAAACAGTGGCAGTTCCTATCCTTTCCTGATGTCCCTTACTGCTTGTCAACTGGAGCATAGGGTGGTGCGTAGATCTTTCCACGTGATTCAGAAGTATCTCCAAACACCACTGAGCTAACTAAGCACATCAGTATCCCAACGCAAAATTTGTTCCTTCCCTAATACTACTATTTATATTGAAAATAGATGATATTTAAATTAAAGGACACAGGGCAGTGGCAGTGGCAGTGAGTTTTGTAGCCTGATCAAATCTTAGTTGTTTTTCTCTTGTTGCTGAGGCAAAATTCCTGACATTCAAAATTAAAGGAGTAAAGGTTAATTCAGCCGACACTTTATGGAAATTTCAGTCTGTAGTCAGCTGGATCAAAGGCAGGTAACACAACACGGTGGCAACACTTCAAGGTGGCAGAAGACAGCAAAAGCAACAAGAGCAAAAAGGGGGAAAGCAAGCCTCTTTTCCTCCCTTATATTATAGGCTGGTTATCCTCTGACACCATCTCTCTGTCCTCCACTTCCACAAGCTCAGAATGTTTATGAAGTAAAGACATGGCCCTCTGCTGAGTCACTTAGTTAAGCTTCTAAACTTCTCAATTATCAAGTTGACACAATGTATCAGTCATTACAATTCACTCCTTGTCAACTTGGCAGCAAACACATTGCTTTAAACTGGTTTCCAGATACAAAGACATGCTTATTCTTATCATTTCACAACTTTAACACAATAACACAGGTCTAACAATCCTTAAGAGCCAGTAGTAAGTGTATCAACATTATACATATTATAACCATAACACCATCCCAGGCAACGACCTCTGTTGACTCAGGAAAGCACCTGTGGCTGGTGGGGAACCCCCAAGACCAGAATGTGGATACACACACACGTCCGAGGTTGGTAAATCATATGAATTAGCATTGTGTTTTAGCACATACACGTAATAGGAGGTGGTACATGCGGCTACCATTCTTTTTATTTTTATTTATTTTTAATATTTATATCACAGGGCTGTGGAGGGGCTGGGGAGATGGCTCAGCAGAATAAGCGCTTCCCTGGCAAGCGCAAGGGCCTGAGTTCAATCCCCAGTTCCACAAAAAAAAAAAAAAAAAAAAAAAAAAGGGTTGTGGAGAACCCGAACAGAAGAATAACAAACCCATCCCCCATATGCAGAAGCCAAAACCAGCCCTATACTCAGCACAAATCCCACTGCAAAATTGGTTGGAGTATATAATATATTTCTGAGATCAGAGTTGGACTTACCACAGAACAGTGAACATCGGAGGAATTTTACTTCATTTATTTTTCTATGTTTGTGTGTTTGGTTTTCCTTTTTCTGTCCTGTTGAGATCTTTTTTATTTGATTTAATTTGGTCTTGTTTTATTTTTATTATTTCTGTTTAAATCTTTTTTCACTCTCTATTTCTTTTCTTTTTCTTTAATGACTTAGATTTATTACCTTCCTTTTTCTTTTCATCTACTTATCTTCTGACTCTCAATAACTATCTTGTTTGATTTTATGATACTTCTATACAAATAAACACTGTATCTTCTCTACATGCTTTTTTTCAATATTCTTCTGCTTCCTCTTCTATTCTTTCCTTCCACTGTCCTGCAGTTCCTGAAAACTTGAGTGATCATCCTATGCCCTCCAGGCTTGCTCCTACTATGTAGAAACTCAGTCATATCTCTATTTTGCTCCCATTTGTCTTTAAAAAAAAAAAAAACCTTGTACAGGGTAAAAATTGCTCCACTAGTCCAATCATTCCATCTTTATGTAAGAGAAAATACACTGCATACAAGTTCCTGATATACACTGGATCCTATTATATAGCTGTAGAATTGGCTCTAGTAGCTAAAAGTATTAAGCTAACAGTTATCACAGTTTATCAGTATCAAGGCTGCACTAAAGATTATTATTATTGTTAACTGTATTACTTTAGCCAGGATACCATACCTGCTATAATCAGTTTTTCTCTTCTGTATAACAGCACTGTGATGTATGATATCATTACCATCACCATAATCACATATTAAAGGACTGGGTATTGAGTTAAACATGTATCCTCAATACATTTGGGAAGGTAGATTGTTTGGATAGACACAAAGACCAAGAACTACCTACATCTAGAAGATAACCCTGTAGTATAGCCATTTCTGAGGAAAGCCTCAATAACAGGAACAGAGATACATAGAATAAGAAACCTATAAGCATCAACACAGAAAAAAATACAGAAATAGAAAACAGAAAATGACAAGGCACAGAAGCAAAATGCAACACCAGACCACCACTCAATTAGAACAAGTTCAGAGCACAATAAAATAGAGGAAATCAGAAGCCAACCACTAGAACTTTCAGAAATTATAGCAACAGAATTGAAAAAAAAAAAAACAAATGAAAGAGCCTACTAAAAAATATCTAATGTGCAAAAAAAAATAATCAAAATGAGAAATGTTAAAGCAAACATAGACAAAAAATAGAGGAGCTCAGGAAAGTAATGGAAAACATGAAAACCCAACATAAAAAAAAAACAGAATCCATGAAACAGGTACAAACATAAATACGGCAGATTAAAAACTCCATTGAAAATATACACAACAGATTGAATGAAGGGAAAGACATAATATCAGATCTAGAAGACAGGATCATGTCTAGCAGCCATGAAAATAAAGATATCTTAAAAATATCAAGAGACCATGAAAGATCAGCACAACAGCTACAAAAATGAAGCAAAGAAGAACATAAGATTCACTGGAATCAGTGAGAAAGTACAAAAGATTTTAAAAAATACTTGTCACAGAAATAATTGCAGCAAAGTTTCCAAACATGAATGAAGAATTTTCCATGAAAATAAAGCATATAAAACTGAAGATAGCTATGACCAAGATAAATCTACATCAAGGAACATAATAATCAAGATTCTAGAAATTCAGCAAAAAACCCAGAATATTAAAAGTGGCTAGAGAAAGGAAAACCCACCAGAATCACAACAGACTTCTCAACACAAACTCTCAAATCAGGGATACTTTGCAGTGAGGTATTTCAAGTCCAAACAGAAAACAATCTTCAACCCAGATTGATGTACCCGAAAAAGCTATCTTCCAAAATTGGTGGAAAAATAAGATACTTCTATGATGAACAGCAACTGAAGAAATTTATGACCACCCAACAATCTCTACAGAATGCTCTAAAGGATATACTGTAAGGAGATTATGAAGAGCACAAACGGAGACACAAATAGAAAGAAGCCACCAGGTGAAACAAGCAGAGAAGAAACACAAGGAACCAGCAACAGGAAAATCACATGAAAAAGATAGCCAACACATATCAGTGATAACCACAAATTTAAATTGTCTCAACTCACCAATCAAAGAAGCAGATTTGCAGAATGGATCAGCAATATACTACATTCAAGAAACACATTTAAGCCAGGCATGGTGGTGCACACCTGTAATCCCAGCACTTGGGAGGCTGAGGCAGGAAGATCATTGCAAATTTGAGACTAGTCTGGGCTACAAAGTGAGCTCAAGCCCATCCTGAGCTGCATAACAAGACCCTATCTCACAAAGACAAAAAAAAGAAAGAAAGAAGAGAGAGAGAGAGAGAGAGAGAGAGAGAGAGAGAGAGAAACACATTTAACCCTAAAAGAAATTCATAGACTGAAAGTGAAAGGATGGAAAAAAAATTCTCCACGCCACAAAAATCCAGAAAAAAAAACAAACAAGGACAGGGCTGGGAGATAGCTCAGTGGAATAAGTGCTTGCCTGGTGAGCACAAGGTTCTGAGTTTGATCCCTGGTACCACCAAAAAAAAAAAAAAAAGATAGGTATTCTATTTGAAAACAATGTAAACATTAAGCTAAAAAATGATCAAAAAGAGACAAAAAAGGTCACTACATTCTTATTAAGGGAAAACTCCAAGAAGAGATGACAATCATAAATACATATGAACCAAAACCTGGTGGACTAAACTACATAAAACAAATATTAACAGACATGAAAAACAAATAATCCCTAAAACAATTTAATCTGGACCTTAATACTCTACTCTCACAAATATATAGATCAACAAGACAAAAAAAAAAGAAATATGAGAATTAAACCAAGCCTATGATCAAATGGAGCTGATGTCTATAGAGTGATCTACCCCAAAACATCAGAATGCACATTCCTGTCAGCTGCACATGGCACATTCTCTAAAACAGACCACATATTTGCCCCAATACTATGGTTAAATAAATGTAGCAAAATTTAAGTAGTCCCACGTATACTATCTGACTATAGTGCAGTGAAACTGGAAATCAAAGAAAAAACAAATCACAAAAACTGCATTAAAAGAAATTAAACAACACTTTTCTAAACAACAAATGGGTCACAGTGGAAATTAAAGACAAAATTAAACAGCATATGCAATTAAATGATAACTGATATAACATAACAGAAACTTTTGGGATGCAATGAAAACAGTGTTAGGAGGGAAATTTATAGTGATAGACACTTCAATCAGAAAAAGAAAATGAACATAAAATAAGCAACCTAAGGTTAACACTCAAACTTTTAGAAAAGGAACAAACCAAACTCAAAGCTCATATGTGGAAAGAAATTATAAAATTACAAGCAGAAATTAATGCAGTAGAAACAAAAAATACAAAGAATTAGTGATTCAAAAAATGTGGGGTTTTTTCAAACAAAAAATAAAATTGATAAAACATTAACTATTTTCACCAAAAAGAGGGGAAAACACAAATGCAAGCAATTAAGAATGAAAAGGAAAAACTACTCACAACAGATCCTACAGAAATCGAGAAGATCTCAGGAGCCAGGGTTTGAGCCCTGGCTCTGCGTGCTGCTCCGGCCCTGCCCCCGGGCACACTGAGCCAGCAATGGAGTTCAGACGTGGTCTCATGCCTGTAATCCCAGCACTTGGGAGGCAGAAATCAGAGGATCGCTACGAGTCTGGACTGCATAGTGAGACCCTGCACTAATAAATAAATAAATAATTAATTAATTAATTAGTTTTCTAAAAGCACTTTGGGCTGGGGAGGTGACTCAGTAGAATAAGCGCTTCCCTGGCAAGTGCAAGGGCCTGAGTTCAATCCCCAGTTCCACAAAAAAATAAGAAATAAAAAACAAAAAGAAATTCAGAATATTATCATTATCTGCAACAAGAATCTATATTCTAATAAGACCAAAAAAAAAAAAAAAAGAAGAAGAAGAAATGGCCAGATTTCTAGACACAATCCAATTACTAAAACAAAAGCAAGAACACATAAGAACTCTAAATAACCTGATATTAACAAATGAAATTGAAGATGCAATTAAAAATTTATCAAAAAACAAAAGCTGAGGCCTTAACAAATTCACTACAAGAAATTTAGCAAAGAATTAATGCAACTAATACTGGAACTCTTTAAGGAAATTGAAAAGAAAGCAATACTTCCAAAACTGTACCTGGAAGCAAATATTACTCGGATTCCAAAACCAAAAAAGAGCCCAAAAAAAGAAAACTACAGGTCAGTCTCCCCATGAACATACATGCAGAAATCCTCAGTAAGATACTGGTCATCAGAATGCAGCAAATCATCCTGAAGATTAAACACCATGACCAAGTAGGATTCATCCCCAAAACACAGGGATGGTTCAAAATATGCAAATCAATACATATAACACACCATACTAACAGAACCAGAGAATGAATCACATAATCACATTGATAGAGAAAAAGCTTTTGACAAAATACAAACTCATTACTGATAAAAACCCTACAGAAAATTGGAATAGTTGGTCTTTACTCAGCCTGATAAAAGGCATCATTGACAAATCAACAAGCAACATCATACTAATTGATCAAACACTAAAGGTTTTCACTTTAAAATCAGAAACAAAACAAGGATGTTCACTGTTAGCACTCATACTCAGTATAATTCTGGAAACATTAGCCAGAGTAATTAGACAAGAGAGAAAAATTAAGGGAATAAGTAGAGGAAAGGAAAAAGTAACATTATCATTATTTGCAAATGACATGATACTCAATACAGAAGACCCCAAAAACTCCACCAAAAGACTCCTAGAATTAATAAAAGAATTCAGTAGCATAATAGGATAAAAAGTCAATGCTCAAAAATCAATAGCAGGGCCAGCCAAACAGCTCGGCAGATTAAAACAGCTGCAAGCAGGCGTAGGGGCCAGGGATTTGATCCCCATGGCCTGCTGTGCTGGCCCCACCCTCGGGGCATGCTGAGATGGCAATTGAGATTGGGCATAATGGTGCACGCCTATAATCCCAGCTCTTGGGAGGCTGAACACAGGAGGATCACTACAAGTTGGGTATAGTAGTGAGAGCCTGATCACCCTATAGACCCTTCCCTAAAACACACACACACACACACACACACAAAAAAAAAAATCAATAGCATTTTAGTATACAATGAATGTACTGAGAAAGAATTTGGGGAAACCACACCTCTCACAATAACACACAAAATGATGAAATATTTAGGAATCAATCTCACAAAGGAAGTAAAAGATTTATACAGTGAAAATTACAGTACTCTTAGAAAAGATCACAGAGGATTTGAGAAAATGGAAAGATAGTCCTTGCTCCTGGATAGGAAGAACCAACATTGCGAAGACGGCCATTCTGCCAAAATCGTTACATAGATTCAATGAAAGCCAAATTAAAATACCATTAGTATACATCACAGATCAAGAGGAAAACACTTGTGAAATTCATCTGAAACTAGAAGAGACCTAAATAGCAATACCTCCTGGGTAACAAAGCAAAGGCAGGAGGGATCACCAACAGAATTTTTTTAAAAAAGATGAATTGGGAAAAAGTTATAGCCAACTCTCTGTCAGACAAAGGACTTCTATCCAGAACATATTAAGAATTAAAAATAAATCAGCCTCCTTCAGTACATACATCATAATTTTCCTATTGAAAGGCAAAAAATACAGTTTATGTATGCATTTCCTCCTCTCATCAAAGGGTTTCTTCTAGAAACGATAATTCCAAAAAGTTTCTTTTCCTTCACTTTCTATGTTTGGGTCGAGAAAGCTCCTCTACCCAGAGGAAAATCTAAGGAAGAAAGGAAAGATGCAGATCTTGAAGAAAAACAAAGGCACTGAACACGGAATTTCTCTACCACGTTGTTCTCAGGGATGGACCAAGATAAGGGACAACAGCCACTCACCAAGGCTATCTGATTTGGCGGTGAATTCCTGTAGAAACTCATTAAAGAAGTAATCTTTTCTCATTATAAGTATTTTAGAATTGAACGCAACTGTTACCAATGTGTAAGGAAAAACTTTTAAAAATCATTACTAAACATTAAATCTAAAATGCAAAATTTTGTTATAAATGAATCTTTCAGTTCAGTGCAGTTTTTCAATAATATTAACTAAATAATATCTAAGAGTAATATTTTTGTTAGAGGTGAATTTAGCATCATTTTTATTTTTAGACTCATAAATGTAATCAGTAAATCTATAAATAAACATTGAGAACTGTTTTTGTAAATAAATAAGTAAATAAATAAAAATAAATCAGGCTCCCAAAATTCAAAGATCCAATCTAAAAATGGGCATCTGAGATGAATACGTACTTCTCAGGTGAAGAAACACAAATAACAGATCTATGAAAAGAATGTTCAACATCATAGTCATTCCATTAATGCAAATTGAAACAATATTGAGACACCATCTCACTCCAGAAGTAATGGTTATTATCAAGAAGTCAACCAATACCAAATGCTGGAGGGACTGACTGTGGAGAAAAGGAACACTTTTCCACTGTTAGAGTGGGAGTCTAGACTGATACAACTACTATGAAAATCTGTGTGGAGATTTTTTTAAAAAGCTAGGATTGAAGGTCCCATGCAACCCAGCTATTTCCCAGCAGGGAATTTTTCCAAATGAACTGAAAATATTGTACCACAGAAATATATATGTACCCATGTTTATGGAAGCACAAATTGTCATAGCTAAATTTTGGAGTCAAATGAAATGCTCATCAACTGTAGAATGTATAAAAATATGTGATATTTTTTATACAATTCAGTATTACTTAGCTATAAAAAAAATAAATTCAAAGTTTTTATAGGTAAATTTATGTAATTAGAGATCATACTTATAAGTGAAATAAATCAGACCCACATGGGCAAACATATTGTCTCACTAGTGTTAGAACCTGAAAGAGTAAATAAAATGTGAAAGGTCCCATAGGCACTGTGAAAGACAAACAATGTATTCAAAGGGAAGGAAAAACTGAGATGAGGAAAAGGATCGGAGAGGCAAGATTGGAGAGAAAGGGGTATATTTCTATATGTAAGCAGGATGGCTTATATAATTTACTGCTGGTCTACAGAAGGAAGCTGTTGATGTTTCATTTTGTTCTTATTCTTTTTAATTGCTTATAACTTTTTGCCAGTTTTTCCTGTTTGTATTTGGTACACTGAATAACTAATTTAAATACGACATTATGCAATATAGAAACTCCCATCGAATTCCCACTGTTCTGTTTGAAGTTCTGTATTATTTCTTTTTTTTTTTCTTTTTTCTTTTTTTCCTATTTTGGATTTTCTTTAGATAGTAAAAAGTACAATGTTATATTTCAATATAAATACACATACTAAAATGATTGCTAGTCAAAAATGGAACAGGTAAGGCCAGATAGCTCAAGTGGATTAAAGAGCCTTAGGCAGGTGCAGAGACCCAGGTTCTATCCTGGGCATGCCATGCCAGCCAGGCCCCCGGGGTGCACTGAGATGGAGACTGAAACTGGGCATGGTGGTGCACACCTGTAATCCCAGCACTTGGGAGGTTAAAAACAGGAGAATTACTACAAGTCCGATCTGTGTAGTGAGACCCTGTAGACCCCATACTAAATACATAATTTTTTTGAAAAAAAAAAAAAAGACTGACCATACTCTCTCCTCTTGTTTGTAGGGAACCTCAAATCTATTCTCTTAGAAAATTGTCAACTTCAGTACAATGCTACTAACTACAGCCATCCCGTTATCTATTAGATCCCTAGATATTTTTCTTATATAAATGCCCTGGGTACCCTTGGACCAACATCACCAATATGCAAACAATGTCCCCAACCCTATTTCTATGAGTTTGTATAGATTTTTAGATTTCACATATTAAGTGAAATCATGCAATAATTTTCTTCCTCTGCCTTACTTTACATAACATAATATCCTCCCTTTCATCAATATTGTCAGAATGGCAGTATTTCCTCTTTAAAGACTCAAGAATATTTTACTAAGTGAATGTATTCAACAGCTTCTTGGTCTATCCATCTATCATGAATACTTATGTTAGCCATGAATAGTTTCTTGAATATATGTTTTGTTTTTAGCAGTTTTAGGAAATTCTATACTATAATGGCTGTACCATTTTAAATTCACATCAAGAGTGTACAAGGATTTCTTTTTCCTTCATACCTCCACCAACACAGCTACAATGTGTCGTCTTTCTCCGGTAATAACCACCTTTTTGAGCAATAGAAGTGAGGTGATATCTTTTTATATGGTTTTTATTTGTTTTTCCTTGATGATTCCTGATATTAAGCACCTTTTCATATACTTGTTGGGCCAGCCAGCCAAATAGCTCAATGGATTAAAGCACCTGCAAGTAGGCACAGAGGCGGGGGCTCGATCTCCTGGGCCTGCCGCGCTGGCCACACCCCCAGGGAGCGCTGAGAGGGCAACTGAGACTGGGCATGGTGGCGCACGCCTGTAATCCCAGCACTTGGGTGACTGTAAACAGGAGAGTAGCTATGAATCCAATCTAGCAGTGAGACCCTGAACACCCTGTAGACTCTTCCCTAAAATACAAATAATAATAATAATAATCATCATCATCATCATCATCATCATCATCATCATATACTTGTTGGCCATTTATGTGTTTTCTTTGGAAAAATGGATATTTGTTTCCTTTGCTTATTTTTTAATCAAGTTCTTTATTTTTGTTATTGAGTGGAGTTTCTTATATATTTTGGATATTAGTACCTTATCAAATATGACTTAGAAGTATAAATAA
>NW_004524673.1:7285073-7286881 GCF_000260255.1 Octodon degus
TATAAAGATAACAATATGAAAGGCATTAATTATTGTTACTCTCCTACTAGCTTGTTTTGAAACTATTTTATTTTTTTCTCTTTAAAATAAATAAATATTTGGGGGGAGAGAGCAAGTTTGGTTGGTTTGACTCTTATTTATTGAAGTACTGATTCCCTCAAGCTGGCACCTCACATTTTTTCTCTCAGTTGTCAATTAAATTTAATAAGGACATATAGTGTGGGCAAATGATGTTATGTAAAATACAGTTAGTGCAGCAGTACAAAAAAATTAATAGAAATTAAAAGTTTGAAAAATTCATTTTTAATCACATTTTGCCTGTGTACGTGTATGTGTTTTTTTCCTATTATTCATTGACACATCTCATAAATTTAGTCAATTTAGGTGAAAATTTTAAAAAAAATTAAAATTAAAAAATTTCAAAGCTTCAAATACTGTGAAATTCATATTACTTTGTTAAGTGAAATTCTGAATCAATTGTAATTTTTTCTGTTTTAATTCTAATTTGTACTCTTTAAAAAATAAAAATAAAGTTAAAAATAAAAATAAAATTATACCACTGAAAAAAATAATGAAATAAAATAAAATAAATAATAGGACACAGAGTCCTACAACTCTTTACGAGAGGGTTTATAAAGAACTACTCAGCAACCCTGAGTCCAGAAAATGACAGCGTGATCCCTTTTGCCCAACTTTGGAGCTCTGTTACCTCAGGCAGGTGGTAAGAGCTCCCTGACCCTTCACACTGAAGAAAATGGCATCTGTGTATTCCACATGGTGGTTGATTGGGAAGATTCCCCAATTTTTGGGTGTGAAAATGTTAATAAACTATAAAAATAATATACAGAGCATGGAAGATTGTTACTAGTAAAAATACAAGCATATCCTAGATGTGCTTGGGCATTGAAGGAGGTCACCACCAGGGCTCCTGTTTGGAAGATGGTGCAGTAGGTACTTCAGCTAAAGGTGAGAGAGAGAGAGAGAGAGAGAGAGAGAGAGAGAGAGAGAGAGAGAGAGACAGAGACAGAGAGAGAGAGAGAGAGAGAGAAACTGACTCGAACTGCAAAACAAATCCTCAAGTCCAACTCAAGCCAAATGCATGCTAGGGACAACTTCAAACACTTCCTGGTATGGCTGTTAGGGTCTGTATTAGTCAGGGCTTTACTAGAGGAACAGATATAACACAAGATGTATAAATGTGTAAGAAATTGCAAGTTGGCTTACGATGGTCAGCTGCAGTCAGATGAGGAAGAGTGCAGAGTGCATCTGTACACCCAGGACGGAAGGATTCAGTCCCAAGGTCAGAAGCTCACTGCACTGTTCTGTGTAAGTCTCTATCAGTCGGCCAGTGGGTCTGTGATGGAAGGCTGAAGAATCTGAGACAGAAGCTGGAGGATCCAAGCTGGAGGCCAAAGAGTCTGTGCTGGAAGCCAGGAGATGAAGCTGAAGCTGTCTGCGAAGACTGAAATTTCTCTGAGGAAGTTGAAGGCTGAATCCTTTCTCAACCCCATTATATACCCTTTTTGTGTTGAGTGACTCTGGGGCAGGCCCTCCATGCCCTGGGATGGGCCCCTCTATGTCCTAGGGAGTATCCTTCCCCTGCAAGGCAGGGGTCCCCACAGACCAGGGTATAGAACTGCTGAAGTGATCTATCCAAGTTAACACAATGTATTGACCACTATAGCATCCCTCTAAGCTCAAGGAAGTTTCAAAGTGTTATTAACCAACCAACCAAAGTAGAATTATAACCACAGGCCTATACAGAACCAAATACCATGCCATACTCCCCCATTCAGAAAATGATAAAA
>NW_004524673.1:7286981-7289045 GCF_000260255.1 Octodon degus
TATATATATTTGTTGGAAAATAGAGTCATTCCTCAAATTTAATTCTGGATGTAAAAATAATCTGTGAATTCTGCAAAAACTCAAAAGGAATTTAATAATGTGTTGGTAAATGTAGGGACAGATGAGGTCTTCAGAGAAGAAGGAGTGACCCTGAAGGGATTCTGACAAGAATCCAGTCAAAATAAGTGAACTTGTCAGTTCTGTTAAGGAACGTGTCCTGTCTATGTTGTCCATTGCTATATTTCAGGTGTTTTATTCTTCCCATATACTGTGTTCAGTAATGGTCACTGAACTTAACTGAATTAAATAAACATACTCAGTATCATGTTTGCTTCCCTTATCTTCCTCTCCTCTGAAAATAGCCCTCATTTTTATTTTCAATTTCATACTTGCACAATGTCTTCTACTGTGGGTTTCCCCATCATTCCTGTAAGGGGGCTTGGGGGAGGGCAGTGAGCCTGGAGTCCAGAGGTGCTCTACCACTGAGCTACATCCTCAGCCCTTTTTTGTTTTCTTAAACTTTTTAAGTTTTGAGGCAGAGTCTCCCTAAGTCAAAAGTTGCCCAGGCTGATCCTAGGACCTTCCCGCCTTAGCCTCCCAGAGTACCAAGATCATAGGAATTTGCTACCAAGCTACTACATCTGAGCAAGACATGTGCAGCCAATGTATTCCATTGCTCTGACCCAATCTGTTGTTTTAGCAGGAAATGTGTCCATTTAGTAACTCTCTACTGAGCACTCGTTATATATCAGCCATTATTGCAGGCACTGGAGAAACAGCAGTCAGCAAAATGCTGAAGCTTCTGCCTTATATATGTAAGCACACACATATATAAACACTTTTTATACATTTCTTCACATATCATAACATGTATGCATGTGTGTGTATATAAAAGGAGTGATAAAATATGGTAAATGGTGAATGTTTGAGGGAGGTTGTTTTTTTAATTTATTATAGAAAAAGTCACATTACTATTTATTCCCCTCAAAATATTCCTTCTCTCTTCCAATATACTCGTGCCCTCATTCTTGGTAATCTGGAGAAGTTCTGGAAGTACTCTTTCATGAAAGTCCTTACAAAGTGTATTCAAAAATATGATGCATGTTGCTATCAGATGCATCCAATAGGAGTGCAAGCCTGAAAAATATTGGTGTCTCCTTATCCACTTTATTCACCAGATCTGACACCATGTGATTTCTGGCTCCTCCCAGTTCAAATGTCCATGAAAGGTAAAAAGATTGAATTCATTGAGGAAAACAAGGCAGCCACAACAGCCCAAAGAAATACACTCATGATATCATGTCTGCATCTTGTACAGCAATTAACCACTAGGAAGACAGTATGGAATGTGTTAATTATTGAAACTATGCTACTAATTTGGTTTGAAACTGTCTCATTGCTATTTGTTTCTCAATAAAATTACGGGAAAAAAAGAAATACACTCATGAAAGAGAGCAACAATTAGATAAGTGTGTTGGGACACAAGGAGTATCTTAAGGGACATTAATGGTCATATGTCTTTTAGTGTAATAGTTATTCATTTAAACACACTGTATTTTCCAATCATACCAAGTACCTATATTGGTGCACACACACACACACACACACGCACACATGCACGCACGCACGCACGCAGTGAAAGACTGCAATGTGGAGAGTAGATGGAGATGAAACAAGATGAGAGGCAGTTTCGGAGTACATTTCAGCTATCTGCAGAAGGGACTGCAGAATTTTAATCAAGAGAGTAGCATCAGAAAACCTGGTAAAGGGTTAGGGTGACAGCTCAGTGGTCTAAGCACCTGCCTGGCAAGCACAAAGACCCAGTTTTGATCCCTGGTTCCACATGCTGAGCCATCTCCAGAACTCCAAGCATGCCATGCTGGACCCAAAACTGGGTGTGGTGGTTCATGCCTGTAATCTCAGCACTAGGGAGGCTGAGACAGAAAGATCATTACTAGTCCAAACTGTGTAGTGAGACCCTGTATCACAAGAAGAAGGAGAAGGAGGAAGAAAAGGAGGAGGGGGGAGGGAAAGAAAGAGAGAGAGAGAGAGAGAGAGAGAGAG